>NC_044308.2:107680194-107988658 GCF_007474595.2 Lynx canadensis | reverse complement strand
ACTAAGTTTATAGTATATTCTAAACGCTTTGCTGTCATTTCAATAATCTTCACAGCATCTTCACCAGGAGTAGATTCCATCTCAAAAAACCACTTTGTTTGCTCAGCCATAATAAACAACTCCTCATCCATCCAAGTTTTATTACCAGATTGCAGCAATTCAGTCCCCTCTTCAGGGTCCACTTCTAATTTTAGTTCTCATGCTATTTCCACCACATCTGCAGTGACTTCCTCTATGAAGTCTCCAAGCCTCGAAGTCATCCATGAGGGTTGGAATCCACTCCTTCCAAACTCCTGTTCATGTTGATATTTTGACCTCTTCCCATGAATCAAGAATGTTCTTAATTGCATCTAGAATGGTGAATCCTTTCCAGAAGGTTTCCAATTTACTTTGCCCAGATCCATTAGAGGAGTCACTAGCCATAGCAGCTATGGCCTTATGGAATGTATTTTTTAATAATAAGAATTGAAAGTCAAAATGACCTTGATCCATGGGCTACAGAACGGATGCCGTGTTATCAGACATGCAAACAACATTCATCTCGTCCCTCTCCACCAGAGCTCCTGGGTGACCAGGTACATTGCCAGAGCAGTACTATTTTGAAAGGAACCTTTTTCTCTGAGCAGCAGGTCTCAAAAGTGGGTTTAAAATATTCAGTAAACCATGTTGTAAACAGATGTGCTGTCATCCAGGCTCTGTCGTTCCATTTATAGAACACAGGCACAGTAGATTTAACATAATTCTTAAAGGTCTGAGGATTTTTGGAATAGTCAATGAGCACTGGCTTCAACTTAAAGTCATCAGTTGCACTGGCTCCTAACAAAGCCTGTCCTTTGAGGCTTTGAGGCCAGGCATGCGCTTCTCCTCTTTAGCAATGAAAGTCCTAGATAATATCTTTTTCCCATGTGAGGCTGTTTCCTCTACATTGAAAATCTGTGCTCTCGTGTAGCCACCTTCATTAATTATCTTAACTAGAGCTTCTGGATAACTCACTACATCTTCTACGTCAGCACTTGGGGCTTCACCTTGTACTTTGATGTCTATGGAGATGGCTTCTTTCCCTTAACCTCATGAACCACCCTCTGCTAGCTTCAAATTTCTCTTCTGCAGCTTCCTCGGCTCTGTCAGCCTTCACAGGATTGAAGAGAGGGAGGCCCTTGCTCTGGATCAGGCTTTGGCTTAAGGGAATGTTGCTGCTGTCTCATCTACCCAGACCACTCACATTTTCTCCGTGTCGGCATTAAGGCTGTTTTGGTTACCATTCGTGTGTTCACTGGACTCTAGCACTTTTCATTTCCTTCAACAACTTTTCCTTTGAATTCACAAGTTGGCTAACTGGTGCAAGGGGCCTAGCTTTCACCCCATCTTGGCTTTCAACGTGCCTTCCTCAGTAAGCGTGATCGTTTCTACCTTGTGATTTAAAGTGAGAGACATGTGACTCTTCTTTTCACTTGAACACCGAGAAGCCACAGTTAATCACTGGACTAACTTTAATATTGTTGTGTCTCAGGGAATAGGGAGGTCCGAGGAGAGAGAGAGGGATGGTGGAGGGGTTGGTCAACGGAGCAGTCAGAAACACATACGACATTTGTGGATTAAGTTTGCCATCTCATATGGCTGCAGTTCATGGAGCCCCAAAACAACTAGAATAGTGACATCAAAGGTCACTGATCACCAAAACAAATACAATAATAATGAAAAAGTGTGAAATGTTCTGAAGATTACCAAAATGTGACACAGAGACACAACGTGAGCAAATATTGTTGAAAAAAAGGCACCGGTAGGCTTGCTCCACACAGGGTTGCCACAAACCACACACACACACATATATGTGATAAAACTGTGATATAGATAGATAGTTATCCACTATACCCACAGTTATCTGTGGAGTACAATAAAGCAAAAGCAAAGCACTATAAAACAAGGTATACCTGTATCTGGATAGGTCAGAGGCAGCATCCATGATATCATTTTGGCTCCCATAAAGGCCATCCTAGGACATGTATGATAAATGAGGCTGTCTCATGCACCCAAGTTTCTCCCTGCACTCTCTGGATGGATCAAATTCATACCCTGTACGACCCAATTGTGCCCTTTTACTGTGTGTGAATTCCAAGGACTTGGTTTTCAAAGGCTTATCCTTAAGACTCTGCTCTCAGGCCAGTAACCTGAATGGAATTAAATTATCCTGTGAAATAAATCCACAGGATAAAAATAGCTTTTGAATCTATCCTAATTAAATGTGTTCCCTTCAAAGTCAACCATATCAGTTGGAGCCTGCATATGGGATTCAAGTTGAAGAGTAAATTAAAATAAGTTCTCAAAACTGAACCACAGATGCCAAGAATTTAAATAAAACTTCTCAAGATGTGGGCTGATACAGCTTCACAGAAACGACATCAGGCTATAGTGTCCATCCTCCATAGTTGAAGACAAATGAAACAAGTAGACTGAGAGGCGGTCACATCCCACACAGGAGAGCAAGTCTGCTGGCCTGATGCCAGTGTGATGTGGTCCGCAAGTAAAGCCTCTAAGGGTTCGAGAAAACGAGTTTTGACAACCGGGCTATTCTCCACTGCTTCCATCTGAATGTTTGTGTCCCTGACCATCCTTCTCCCCACGCCGACCCAAATTCATACGCTGAAATCCTCACCCCCAAAGGTGATGGTGTTTGCGGGGCCTTTGAGAGGTGCTTAGGTCATGTGGGCGGAACCCTCATGAATGAGGTTAGTGCCTTTATAAAAGAGGCTCCAGAGAGTTCCCTTAACCCCTTCTGCCATGTGAGGACATAGAGAAAAGATAGCTGTCACCAGACACTGAATCTGCTGCCACCTTGATCTTGGACCTCCAGCCTCCAGAACTGTGAGAAATGAATTTCTGTTGTTTAAAAGCCACCCGGCCTGTGGTACTTTGTGAAAGGAGCCCAGAAGAATGAAGACACATGCTCTGCCTCCTTTTCATGAATTAAAGTCGCCCTATCACCAGAAGGGGAATAAGAAGTCCCCTCTTTAGTGGTAGAATGTTCAAGTCTCTCCTGAGGAGGCAGTGTGGCCCAGTGGCTAACGGTATAATTTGAATTGTGGCTTTACTACGAATTAACAGTGTGGTTGCTAAGCCTTTCTAAGACTCGGTTATTCACCTAAATAACACTAATAAGATTGTTATAATAATAGTGCTGGAAGGATGAGGGCAGAAATTCAGGTAAAGACTGACTGTCACAAATGCTCCATGTAGCTCTTGTTGCCATCATTGGTATTAGTCTTTGGATTTACCGAAGTCCCTGTCAAGTTGGGAAGTCATAATTCTTAACAATTAAATGTGGGGAAGACTCTCTCTGGGATGAACAGAGAGCAGATGGATGGATAAGCCACAGAAAGGAGAACAAGAGCAGAGCTCGTGGCCCAGAGTCTGATGCTACCTACCATCAGGAAGATCTCTGAACTCCCTCTGCCACCAGCAACCCCCTCCAATCATGCACTGGGCGGAATTCTGAGACAGGAAAATTGCCATGCTGGAGGCTCCGGGAGAACAGAGAGCCTGCCTGATCAAGGAAGCTCAAAGCACAGGCCATCTACAGCAACCTGTGGCAGCTGCGCAGCTGAAGAATGAGTGGAGATTCCTGATTCTGTACAAGCGGAAGACTCCCACTGCTGGTATCCAGCCTGGCTCCAAGCTCTTTGCCCACTTCTCTGCCCCACAGCTGAGGCTGAGACAAGGGCCGCATCTAGTTGAGGCTTTAGGGCTCTGCCCTGAGAATTAACATTTCTGTATCGTGCCTGTTATACTTCCTTTGCTTTCTCTCTTCTTTCTGGCATCGTCGATCCATCCTGATGAATTCTTTCCTAGCCTCACTCCTCTCTTCCTGTTTTGACTCTAAGATATTTAAGGATATTCAGTTTTTAAAGTTCTTTCACACTTGCACAGTGATGTCAATACTGTTCTGAGCCCCCAAAAGGAACAGTGTTAGCAAGGCTAATAAATTGCCAGTTTAAATCAGGAAATTCTTTTACTTTGACATTCATGCTCCTACGATAAAAATGATTTTTTCTCAAAAGGAAACAATTGCATCTCAAGAGAAAGAAGAGTTTATATGGCAACTAAGCTACAAAGTTGTGTAAAGAGGAGGAAAACACTGACCACAGAGAAAAAATTTAAAAATAAACATCGTCTAACACACTCACTGTTACATTTCCCATCTTACCCAATCTTGCGTCTGAACAAAGTTTCATCTCCTATCCCTTTGCATTTTGAGATCTAACAGTGGCAACCAGATTTTAAGCCCCAAGTATATTATCATCAGAAAATTGTGTGCCATGAAGCGGAGTCAACATTCAGGAGGGGCTACAAATGATAAATATCATCAAGCAGGACACTGCTCATCAACAGTTCACCTTTTGGTTGCTTGACTGGCGAGCTGTAACCCCAACTGACCGAGATTCTTATCACAGTAATTTAGGGCAACAGTCAGCCACACTCTTCAGTGTAGGTATGGATCCTTAAAATGGAATGGAGTGTTTCCAACGTTAACACAGAAAAAGAGAGCAACAATGTGTTCAGCACCTTGCAAGGGCTGGCTCTATGAATTCAGGAATAATCTCAGTGCAGCAGTTCAAGCCGATTTTATGAACACCACATGGGGGCAATTCTGGTTTGCAGGCAATGTGTAACACTAGGTTATTTATTCTAAGGGACACATACCTTTGTAAATTTAATTCTAAAAAGATTTCAATTGATTAACAGGAAAAACAGAAGGGTGGATGAAGCCAGGAGGGCAAACAGTGGATGAATTAGGAGATACGTTACCAGCGACCAAAACTCACCTGTAGATGATCCCTTTCTCGTGTAGGAACATGAGCGCCGAAATGATTTCTGCAGCATAGAAACGAGCTCGTGCTTCATCAAAACGACGAGACTTTTGAATGTGAAACATCAAGTCGCCCCCATTCACAAACTCCATCACGAAGAACAGGCGATCCTGGATACAAACACAAGAGAGGATCCAACGTGGTGTAACCATTAGCCTAGAATCTGGTCAGCATCATGTTACCTTGGGCGGGGGGCGTGGGGAGAAGAGGTCGTCAAGTGGAGGTACTCAGTGGAATATCCTGATGGGGTCAGTGCAAAGCATGAGGGTGTTTGTGGGGGCCGTGGGGGGGCATGTAACACCTGGATCTCCTTTAAGTAATTCCACACAGCCTTGATCTCTGCATTAAACAAAAAGTAGGAAAGTCTCAGGAGCCTTTGGTTCTAGTAGCAGCTCTGCACTTAAACGCCACGTAACCTTGAGTTTAATTTGTTTTGGACGTCAGACGTTAGCAAAGTGAGGATGAGGGCAGGATCCCTAGCCCAATCATGAGGTTTCAGAATGTGGAGGAGAGCAACATAAATGGAAAGGCACATGCCGCTCCTCTGGAACATGCAGGGTTAATTGCAGAATGCAAGGGACACCTACCAGGTCCTCACACTTGGGTAGGGAACACTCACAGAAAGAGGAAAACATTTTAGACAAGCCTGTCAAACAGCAGTCTAACGACAGCCTCAGAGTAGCCTCAGTGTTAGAAATTCCATTCGGGCCATGAGGAAATTCCCGAGTTAGGAGTGGAAAGGCGCAGACTGGTGGGATGCTGGCTCCACTTGGAAGGAGCTCTCAACCTCACAGAGGAAAGGGCCCTCACGGTTCCCCATGCAAGTGCACTAAGTACTGAGCATGTGGTGTGAACACAGTGCCTTGATTAAGACTTTAATAAAAGGAACGTGAAGTCTCAATGAAAAAGCGATGTCTGTAAGACTGACAGTATCAAGTCTTTGTTTCAGGAACCTCTGAGATCAATGGATTTCCTTACTCCCTCCACTAACATCTACGAAGTCCCTGGGTCGTCAGGCACTGAATGAGGTGCTGGGGATCCAAGAGAGTAGAACAGACATAATGTAGATACAACCTCTACCCATATAGAGTCTGGTAGGGAGACAGACACTGATTTAAAAAAATAAACAAGGAATCATATAAACAAATAAAGTTACAAATTCTGGTAAATCCTGTGAAGGAAAAGGGGAGGAAGAGGAGACATCTGGTCATCTGCCTGGGGGTCAGTGGAGGAGTCTCTAAGCGAGTGACATGTAAGCAAAGGTCTACAGGATAACCCCGCAGGGCCAGCCATCATCGTTTTGGGGGCGGGGGGGGGGGCGGGGGTGGTGGACGTCATTTTGTAGGAAATTGGTTTTTGCCAATTCACAAAGCATGTGTACTGACAACTCATCTTTCCTTGTGGTTTTCAGTGCCGCAGCTTTGTTCACAATGTTACCCCGCATCCACAGCTAAGCAGTGGACACAGCTGTGTGAGTTGTAGCTCACACTCCCAAGTCACCACTGGTTTCATGGGGCCTTCCAGAACAGAACACAGAACTCATGACCTCTTAGTCCTGATTTTAAGTAAGACCTTAATTCAGAGAAAAAAAAAAATCCCCTGGGTCTATGAAACTTCTGTTAACGAGAAGTATGAATTTAAGAGTGAAGATGGGGGGAGGTGGGGCGCCTAGGTGAGCATCCAACTCTTGATTTCGCCTCAGGTCAGGATCTCATGGTTATGGTTTTGAGCCCCGCATCAGGCTCTGTGCTGACAGTGTGGAACCTGCTTGGGATTCTCTCTCCCCTGGTCTGTGTGCCTCCGTAGCTTGCAGGCTCGCTCATGCTCTAAATACATATACACATAAACAAACACACAAACAAATATTGAAAAAAAAAAGAGTGCATAAGGAACGACAAGGTTCACACACACAAAAACAAAACCAAACAATAACAAAACAACTCTTGAGGTTGGCCAGTGTAAGTCAATTGAAAGCTAAATACAGTGAGCCATCTGACTGAGCTAGTGGCCTTCATTTGAGTGTGACTGACAAATGGAGTGGCAGATGTGGTTAGGACAAGCTTTGATGAGCAATGGTGTTCTTTATTTTCCATATGGGAAGGACCCGAGAGCAGGGTAGCAGTGGAGTGGGATGGAGGCTAAGTACGCGATGGAGATACGTCCAAGAGCTGCATCCGCACAGGCCACTGTAATGACAATGCTGTGTCCATTTTGAAGGGGTGGCCAAGGGGGACACGATGAAGACTCAAGTGGTAAAGCCACCCAAACCACCCCTCGACAAGTAGGTAAGTCTTACACATTTTTGTTAACCAGCCTGTTCACCTTCTTCATGGCTGTGACTGGCAGTCACGTGAATTCCAAGAGCTCGAAATACCTGATTACTGGAATTGGGTCAGTAGGTAAGGGGCCACTCCTTAGGCTGCTGAAAGTCAGTGTAGTTGGCAAGAGTTCCTAAGGCAGTAGGCATCAAAAAGATGAGCGTATTGTAAGGGCAATTTCATCCATTTCTAGTTTCCCCCAAATTGTTCTCATATTCTCAAGTCTGAAAAGCCAGAGCAGGGGCTGAGTTCCAAATCTGGGGGAGGAAATACTGCCTTCTTGTCTCTTTCATCTGTTCCTCAGCCCAGCCCTGGAGGTGGGTTCTCAGAAAAAGTAGGACGGTCAGGGGGGTCACACCCACCTGTGATTTGCAACAAGGTCATAAGCCTCAGGAACGCGAAAATAGGGGTTTCTTTTCATTTGGACTTTCATTTTCTTAATGCTTATCTATTTTTAGCATGAGTGGGGGAGTCACAGAGGAAGACACAGAATCCGAAGCAGGTTCCAGGCTCTGAGCTGTCAGTACAGAGCCTGACATAGGGCTTGAACCCACAAATGTGAGATGGTGACCTGAGCCAAAGTCAACGCCACCCCGGTGCCCCTCAGAGCTTCACTTCTAACTTCCTGTATGGCACCACCTAGAACAACTCTCATCCCTCAGGCTACTTACAGCTCTTGAAGCAAGCAGGAAGGGAAAACAAGCCAGCCAGATATAATGACAATTTACCAAAAGTAATGGTCCATCCTATCAAAGACCTAAAATAATATCACAAGGTAGGAAAATAAAAATGTGTTCATCAACTCACAGAATGCCTTTGCTGAGAGGAGCCCCTCTGTTTACACGCATATCTCTTCACCCTAATAATGGCCTTTCTGACACCTAAAGTCACCAGGCCATTGAGCTTGTTGGAACAACATCCAAATGAGATACAATCAGCCCTGGTTTGGGTCCCAGGGCTCCATGGGAGTAAAGGGTCTGAGTTCTGGTATGCAGGCTTTATGGTACCTAATAAGGCTTTCAGAGATCTTTTACACTGTTAAGGTTCTCAGCCAGAAGGAATGTTTACTGAGCACATGCAATACCAGGTCCTGGGGAGAGACAAAGTATTGTAAAATGAACGCCACCCCACACCTGCTCTCCAGAAGTTCAGAGAAGTGTGGATAGAGCACTTCACCCCAGTGTACTCAGAGCAGTGGAGGCACACAGAGGCTGTCGTGGGAACAGATCAGGACACCTGAGCAGCCTGGAGGCTGGGGTGGGACGTGGGGAAAGCTTCCAAGAGGAGCTAATTCCCCAGCCTTGAAGGATGAGGAAGCAGGAGTCAGGCTGGAGTGGGGAGGCATCAAGGTATACGAACAGCTGAACTGTCAGGTATGAGGCAGGGGACAATGGCTGCAAAGGGAGACCGTCCCTAAGTGCTGAAGCTTCTGCATGTGGGGCATCACTGGAATATGCTGCTTTCATAATCAAGTGTTGACAGAAGAAGCAAAAGGCTATGGGGTGCCTAGGTGGCTCAGTCGGTTAAGTGTCCGACTCTTGATTTCGGCTCAGGTCCTGATCTTGCAGCTTGTGAGCTCAAGCCCCGCATCGGGCTCTGCACTGACAGTGCGAAGCCTGCTTGGGATTCTCTCTCTCTCCTTCTCTCTCTGTCCCCCAGCCCCCCTTGGGCTCTCTCTCTCTCTCTCTCAAAATAAATAAACTCAAAAATTTTTTAAAAAAGCAAAAGGCTAGTTAGGGTACTTCCTTTCACCCCATCCTCAGGCCACCGACAGCTGAGAAGTTCAGGGCTATAGTCCTGTTCAGAGAGAGGCTCACTCACCTATTGGTCTCTACAATTAGCATCTGGGCTAAACCAGGTGGCGGCTATGGTGCTTGGCTGGAAAAAGACTCCGTGAGCAGAACCCACCACACATGCTAACACATCAGCTACAAACGCAAATCAGCCCTGCTAAATGTTCCTGCCATGGAATGAGTTCCACCAACCCGAGGGGAACCTTTCATACTTAGCGCGTGCCCTTTACAAAGCAGAGTCATGGACGTGACGTTGTGACGGGAGGCAGGAGATCGCCTCTTGCCTAGACTCCACTCGCAGTCTGGGCTGTTGAAGAACTAGTCTCCCTCACCACCCGACAAGCACGAAGTTACGCTTTACAAACTCAGCTGTGAAGCAAGTAGAGGAAACATCTGCCGGGCCCCCCGAGTTTAGGGAGGCAGGGTATAATAGATTCAGGTTGCCTGTGAGTCACTTCTGGGGCAGGGAACAGTTTCCAAATCCCGCCTATGGCAGTGACTACAAAAACAACTGTTTCTGTGTTTCAGCCTGTGTAGACAGCCATTCCAGCTTTTCTAAAGTCCAGTCTCCTAGAAACTGAGTCCTGGACACCTGCACAGCTTTCCCTGAGGCCTCTGGCTCCTCTCAGGTAAATTTTGCTCTGATCTGCAAGGTAAGAAACCCAAGGTCCCTGAGACTGGAGACCGGTGTAACCTCAGTTCTAAAGCCAAGTGGCCCAGCCCTTTGTCCCTTGCTCCTCTTTTGTCCCCCATTCAACCAACCACAAATGCAAGTCATTAACACGGGTGAGGAACACCTGGGGGAATAAAAACAACACAGAAATCCCTTTGTCCCACGCCTCCCTTCGGATTAGGAGGCCAAGGAGCTGGTGCCTGGTTAATAACAGAATTCCTGTCATCACCTGCCTGGCTCCATTAACCCGCTGCAGCCTGGCCCAAATCTGTCCTGGCTATCAGTTCAGGGCTGTTACTTCTTAGGGGTCAAAGGGGATAAAAATATCCCCCAAACTGATAGTGGCTGTCAGTATGAGCAGTGTGCATTCCCTAAAGGCCCTCATAAAGATTGTTCTTTAAGAATTAAACTGAGGGGACCGGGGGGCTCAGTCGGTTAAGTGTCTGACTTCGGCTCAGATCACGATCTCAAGGCTCGTGGGTTCAAGCCCCGCATCGGGCTCTGTGCTGGCAGCTCAGGGCCTGGAGCCTGCTTTGGATTCTGTGTCTCCCTCTCTCTCTGCCCCTCCCCCACTCATGCTCTGTCTCTCAAAAATAAATAAAACATTAAAGGAAATAAAATAAATGAAAATGAAAATAAAGGAATTAAACTGATAGGCAACTGTATACAGAAAAGTTCGAGACAAAACACTTGGGTCGATGAAAAGTGATATACCAAGATGATAACCTGTGACAAGACAACATCACCTAAGGAGGATGACTGTAGAGGAACCAGGGATGAGATCCCCTGGGGTCACTGTGGTAGGTACCTTTGGAGGTGTCTGTTCAGCTCATTGATCCCTTTCTCAGAGAACTGCCCTGGCATGGTCACAGGGGGCCATGCTAGACACCCTGCAAGCAGCTAACTAGAGCAAGCTGGCCACCCCCTCTCCAGTATCTTTCCCAGAAAATCGGAACTGAGATGGAAAGGTTAATTTAGGCTGTGTGGGGTGTAGGAGCTGAGGAAACGTGAATTAGGAAGCTGAGGTTATCTGTGTTGTGTGACCACGTGACATGTCTTGGTAAAACAGAGTGCTGAAAACATGGCTGGACAGATGGATGGACAGAAGGACAAGAGAAAAGGATCGAACAGAAACATAGAGTGAGGCAGAGGCAAGAGATAAGGGTGAATGAGGGAGCCAAGAAGGAAACCACCTGGGCCCATCATGCCTTTCCACTTCCAGATCCGGAAGAGACACGGACAAAGTTGGCCCTCGGGTTCTGTGAAACACACCCTGTATCTCTACATCTTTATTTTCACTTCTCACTTTTTTGCATGACCTTGGGTAAACCGCTTTCTCTACTTGCTACCAGGAGAATTTTAACTGAAACACACAGCAATTCTTAAGGGGCAGAAGGTTCACTTATTCACAACTCTGGGATAATAACACACTACAACGACCATGTGCAGATTAAACCAGAATCAAAGTGCCTTGTCAGGGCCAGGCCCAGAAGAGCCTCCACAAGCAGAAACTGTTGTTATTAGTACATCATGCAAACAGGCTAACGTGTACTCTAGGAGGTCCTGCACCCAGTGCCCAAGTCCCTGATGTCACCAAGACAAAGCACAGCGTGGTGGTGAGGGCCCGGGGCCTCTGGAGCCAGGGCGCCTGAGATGCCAAAGCAGCTCCCGCTATGCTGTATTTATTTTCTGTCTCAAAACTCCAATCTGCAAAACGAGGATAATAAGAGGACTGAACTCACAGGTGTACAAGCATTACATGATTTAAGCTAAGAATGTCCAACGGTGCCAGGCACACAGTGAATGTTCACTAAGTGTGAGCAAATATCATCCTCACTATCACTACGGCTTCCACCGTCACGGCCGTCTGCTCCCCGGGCTCTGGCCCCTCTGTGTGGGGGGGGGGGGGAGGGGCGGGGGGGGGGCGCTGTCCTGGGCAGCGGGCTGCCCTGCATGGATGCAGAGATGGTGCCTCTCAGGCTGGCAAGTAGACAGGAATGAAATGGCAGCCAAAACAGCAATGTGAATGTGAGACAGGAATCTGGAGGGTTTAAGGAGTCAGGAGGACACCCATGCCAGCCGCGGGGGCACTTCTGATACTGCGTGGTCATGACCTTGACCTATTAAGGAGAGCTTTGCTTTCTGGGAAGTGATTACAAAGCAAGAGGTCACAAAACTAGATTTGATAACCAAAACATGCCAACCGAGGGCTTCAGTTCCAGCAAGTTTTCTAAGTTTCTAATAGCAGATGATAATATTCTCTACTTTTTAAAAAAAAATTTTTTTTCAACGTTTTTTATTTATTTTTGGGACAGAGAGAGACAGAGCATGAACGGGGGAGGGGCAGAGAGAGAGGGAGACACAGAATCGGAAACAGGCTCCAGGCTCTGAGCCATCAGCCCAGAGCCCGACGCGGGGCTCGAACTCACGGACCGCGAGATCGTGACCTGGCTGAAGTCGGACGCTTAACCGACTGCACCACCCAGGCGCCCCAGTATTCTCTACTTTAAGAGCTTGATAATCATAACTGATACTGTTGCAAAGCAAATGGACTACTAACATATCAGAGTGGGACTTCTTGTAGTAGCTCTTCTCCCTTTCCATACAGTTGCTTCACTCTTGTCAACAGAGTGAAAAAGATTTTTCTGTTTACAGCAAGAATCCATAGTCTGTACATGTCATCAACAGATATAAATCTTCAGTTGAAGATATATTACAGCGAGGATGCAGATTACCTTTCGGAAATAATTCAAAGAATAGCAACAACATTTACAGTTAATGAATTTAGTGATGGTTTTAAAGCAATGTTAAGCTGAGCGCCACATCTAGACTTACCTAAGTTCTCAGCAATTACTTTGGAATTATTTCTGAAACAATAACACACCAACCCTGTATCAAAAGCTGCAGTGTCACTGACTGGTTGTGGGCATGGAGAAGGAAATCTCCAGTAACAGACAGAATTGTGTTGAATTTCTCATAAGTGCTCCTTGCTTTATGGTTTTGCTCCAACAAAGTCATCCACAGAGGGAATAGGGCGTTCAAATCAACAGGAAACAGTTATTGACGTCAAAGAGGTCACAGTGGAAAAGCACCCTCATGAGGAAATCTGATTGCACCATGCCTGAACTGGAAACAACTTAAATTTAACCACATTAAGAATGATTACAAAGGCTTCAAGGAAGAAACAAGGACAGGGAATCTAATGGCTTCCTTTTTTTTTTTTTTTTTGGACTTACCATTTTGTGCAGCCCAGAAGATATCAGACATTAATTCAATCACTCAGCAACCCCTCTCTCAAGCCCACAGGCATGATACATCCTGTCTGAGCTCAGGCACTAGTCTTCAGGAAGGTGAAATATGTCTCTAATATAACAAGCCCTTAGCAACCTGCATTTCAAACCTGGAGGGACACTCGACTCTTTCCAAGACCAAGACTTTTCCCAGTTACACTGCCTATCGTCACCTGTAGTGAAACGTGACAAGGCTCACCGACATGTATAACGGGCTGGGCTGCGTGAGGCAATCTAACTTGCAGTTCAACACACTGGGAGGCATTTGAACCATAAGATTCATTTTTTTAATGTTTATTTATTTTTGAGAGAGAGAACACGTGCAAGTGAGCAGAGGAGGGGCAGAGGAGAAGTACAGAGGCTCCTAAGTGGGCTCGGCACCGACTGCAGAGAGCCCAATGCGGGGCTTAAATTCATGAACCTCGAGATGACACCCTGAGCTGTTCAGGCGCTTAACCGACTGAGCCACCTAGGTGCCCCTGAGCCAGAATATTCTTAAAGCATAACTAAGCAGTCAACATGACTGGAGACAGAGCAATGTCAGGGCTTAAGTCCTTCCACTTCCTGGCAGAGCCCTCTCTGGTCTGACTTTTACTTGAATGATAGCACTCAGTAATTCCCAAGGGCAGAGGGGACAGTGATCAATATCACAAATACATTCTCTAGTCCAAAATAGCCAAGTGTGTGATTTGCCATTCATGAGAAAATTTATCATAAAATTTTAAACTGCATTGTTTTAAATAGAATTAAATCATCATGTATTTTATACTTTCAAAAAAAAAAAAAAATGGTCCACACCCATCTTGCCCAGTCTCGTTGGGCTGCACTGGCCTTGTGTGCTTGGTGTTGTTTTCTGTAAAGGACCTGAAACCTCTGAAGGCAGAGCCCGGCTGGAAATGACACATCTCTGCTACCACCAAGCGTAGTGCCTGGACCTGGCACAGGGTAAATAACCCCTTGGAGAGCTAACATGGCAGGAGGCCATTTCTGGTTTCTACGACGATTTAAACTAGAACGTCACAAAAGCTGGAACCCACTGCCAAGATCAGTTCTACCCATTTAGTGTATGTAAGGGCAACGACGTAAACTGCCTTACCTGCAGTTAAAATAGTTCATGGAAGAGCTTGAAATGAGAAGCAGACCTGCTTCACACACCACTTAATTTCCCTTTAAGAATAAAACTTTGTGGTTTTTTTCTCTGTTTTTAAAAGTAATTACAGGGGCGTGTGGGTGGCTCAGTCGGTTGAGCATCCAGCTCTTGATTTCAGCTCAGGTCATGGTCTCATGGTTCATGGGATCAAACCCCGCATCGGGCTCTGTGTTGACAACAGGGAGACTCCTTGGGATTCTCTCTCTCTCTCTCTCTCTCTCTCTCTCTCTCTCTCTCTCTCTCTCTCCCCCTCTCTCTCCCTCTCTCTGTCTCCCTCTCTCTCTCTCTCCCTCTCTCTCTCTGCCCCTTCCTGGCTTGTGCACACACTCTCTCTCTCAAAATAAATAAACGTTAAAAGAATAAGCAAAAGTAATTACAGGTTCATAGTTCAAATGTAGTTGTAAAGTAAATACATAGAAAACCGAGGAAAAAAATAAATAAAATGAAAATAAAATCATCTATAATCCTGATACCCAGAGATAGAATCCAAATACAAGGGGAAACAAAACCGTTTGTGGCTTTTAGGATACAAGGAACTGGAGATTTCAGGGCAAACAAGAAATTTAACAAGGGTGTTTTAAATTAGAATTTATTTACCCCTTATGTCCTACTTACCACTCTTTAAAGAACAGAAAAAGAGAACATGAAAAATGTATCTTTCCTTTTCCACTTATATTACATAATATTTCCTGATATACTTAGTCATTGAACTGTGAATTTTTTTAACAGGTGCATACTATTTTCAGTGCTATTTCTATGAAGTCCTACAATTAGCTGGACCTCTATTTAAGTTAATGGAAATAAGAGGATAGTATGAGTATCTACTTTGGATACTTTATGATAAAGATCATTTTTATTAGCCTGGAAACACAGGCATCTTAGAACAGATTACTGCCAACTGGTCGTAGTGTTTTGATTCTGAATTAAATTCACAAATTTAAATTCTGAACTTTGGTTTACCAAGAAGATATCTTAGGTTATAATTTCCTTTTTAGAAAAGGTTTCGTCACTTAAAAATATGCACAATAGGATTTTTTTAAATTATTATTTCACATGGTACAACTCTCTGTGTAAAGGTTTTGGTTTAAGCACCAAATAGAAGGTCTATTAAAGATACTTATGGATCTAGGGGTGCCTCAGTGGCTCAGTCAGTTGAGCGTCTGACTCTTGATTCTGGCTTAGGTCATGATTCCAGGGTTATGAGATTGAGCCCCATGCAGGGCTCTGCGCTGAGCATGGAACCTGCTTAAGATTGTCTCTCCCTGTCCCTCCGCCCCTCTCCCCTGCTCGCTCTCTCTCTCAAAAAAAAAAAAAATAAATAAAAAACATATTAATGGATTTAGTTTGTACAGGGCTATTGGATAGAGTAAAAATGCCATTTACTTATTTAGATCATTTTTCATGACAGAGGTTCCTAAACTTTGCAGCCTCTTAAAGAAGGCAAGATTTCATCTCTCCATATGATCTGTGGATGAATTAGACATGTCTGCCTCACAAGAGGAGATTCTGGGTTATAGTTGTCTGAATAATCACTCAGTTAGAGAAGCAGCAAATCAGGCCAAGAATATTCGGTCTGCCTTGAGAGGATGCCTGGGAATCTGTTAGCCAAGAGTCTGTTCTTGCCTCTGCTCTACAGTCTTGTAGTACCTGCCGAATTTCCACCTGGAATGTGCATTCCATGTGCTATTTTGAGTTTTGTTCCTTCTAGCACAGCCACAGTGCATTCTTCTCTGGCCCTTCATCTGGGGAATGAGATGTGCTCAAGCAAATGACGCCCCCACAGCCCCTTTCCAAACCCCTTCTGCACTATGGGCCACATACTGATCTCTGCTGTCCATGGAGGAAAAAAGACACAGACTTGACTTATATAAAGGTAGGGAGACCAAAGTAACAGAGGCAGAGTCTAATAAGATGGGAAAGCAATCACCAATAGTCTAAGGGTTTAGCCAGGGGAGAGGATATCGTGTTGGCCTTGTAGAGAAGCTTCAGTTGGTTACGTGGAGTTCCGATGGGCCCTTTAAAGTTGCGAGGACCGGAGCAGAGACTAAGACGGCAACACCAACAGTCTCATCCCAGATGCAGGTACAGCTTCCAGTCCTGTGGTGAACTGACTTCATGTGGGCACTGGGTTCCTCCTCCCATGAAACCACTTCCTTCTGATTCTTCTTTCTGACTTTCTGCCACCCTTCTCCACACTTACGTAGAATTCTTTTCTCAGCTCTCCTCTCCTATCTACAAACACCTACCGAAATATTTTAAATTACATTTTTGGGGTGCCTGGGTGGCTCAGTCGGTTGAGTGTCTGGCTTTGATTTTGGTTCAGATCATGATCTCACAGTTCATGGGTTCGAGCCCCGTGTAGGGCTCACACTGACAGGGTGGAGCCTGCTTGAGATTCTCTCTCTCCCCCATCTCTGCCCCTCCCCCACTCATATGCACTCTCTCTCTCAACATAAATTAATATTTTTTTAATATTAAAAAAATTACACTTTCTACTATATACCCAGAGGACACTGAGGACACCAAAATCCAATTTCCCATCTGAACCATGTTTCTGAGCAACAAACATCTTACCACTTGGCTTCCTGCAAAGTGAATTCATCATACTCTATTCCCCCAGGCTCCCAACTGACCAGAACTGTGACCACTCCTCCCACTCTCTTACCCTAAAAAGTCCTATCGATTCCACCTCCTTAGTATGTCCTTGACTCCACTCAGTGACCGCTGCCTTGGAGCAAGCAGGTCTAACAGGACCCTGTTTCAGCATCCTTACCAGATCTGCTACCCCCGGTCTCCTCTTTCTGCAGAGAGCCACCTCCTAAAATACACGTCTTCCGTTGCCCTCTGGCTTAAAACCCTTGCTAGCACCCTTCACCTCCATGATTGAGTCTAAGTTCCTTTGCAAAGGATGGCAGGCCCATGATGACTTTGCTTCATCACTACCCACATTTCCCCTCCTACAATCCTGCTGCATCGACTTATTTGGGGTGTCCTAGGCATACCATACATTTTAATCCTCTGTGCCTCTGCATTGCTATCACCTCTGTCCGAGAGGCCCGTCCTGTGTCCTCTCCTCAGCCCTCTATGACTGTAGGGCTCAGATTCATCCTCAAAATACAGCTGAGACAGCTCTTTCTCTCAGAGCCCTTTCAACCTCCGCAAGGGCCAAATCATGACTTTTCTTCTATCCCATGGTCATAGGTGTCTGTGTTTAAGATGATCCTTGACTGAAAGCAACTAGAGGGCAGGTCCACATTTTGTTTCTCCTTATTGCTTTCAGTCCCTGGCACACAATGTGCCCTAAGGAAACATTTACTGAAGTGAATTAGAAATACAAGATAGACATAATAGTACCATTCAATATAGAAACAGCCAACGTGTCCAGCGATTAGGGTCTACTTTCAATATTTAGACAGCACTCAGTTCTGAGGTATCTAAAGTATCTGTAAGTTGAAATAGCATTTTCCCTGTATGGCAAACAAAAGAAAATAGCAAGCACGCTTCCCCCAAAGCACACTGGTATTGCTACTGGCACATTTTTCTACACTGGTTGAGAAATGTTTCTTAAAGCTTTGATGATCTCTGCTTGTAAAATCCAGTCATACGCATCACACATGGGATGGAATCTGACTCACAGATAGGCTGGCACCCTTTGCAATTCAGGGTGGAGACGATTTTCATAAAAAGTTACTGATTCAACACCTTGATGGCAAAGTGGAAGCAAATCATTCGATGCCAAAACAAGAGACGCTGTGCCATTTCAATCTCTTGCTTTTAAATATAACCCATTGTAAATATATGCTCGCTGAGCTAATCTTTGGCTCCCTAGACACCCCAGGCTCTGATACGTCTGCCTTATCGCAGCAGGCTTTGCTGTTCAGAGCTGTTGGCAGTGTGCTAACCCTGGCTCACATTCAACAGACCCGCTACGCTTGCACCCAGTTTCCTCCCAGCCAGGGCCCGAGACTGAGCAAATGCCTCAGTGCAGCCACTGAGAACTGTTACAGGCCCCCAAGCAGGAACTTTGCCTGTCTCAAAGTCAGAAGAGAAAAAAAATGCTTATAATTTTATGAGTATTTAACACACTTTGCTTTGGTCCCTGTAAAGACTAACGTGATCTTCTAGTCCATTTAACTTTCTGTATCTAGGACAGACCACCTGATATTCATATAAGGCAGTGGTTTCCTTTCCCCCTCCCCACCCAGGGGACATCTGGCAACATCTGGAGACAACTAGGGAGCTCACATGCAGTGAGCACAGGCCAGGGATGCCTCTGATCCAACAATGCGTAGGACAATCCCCCATAAGAAAAGATTATCCTGCCCCAAATGTTAGGAGCAGGAAAATGACATGACACTATGCAAATAAGTGAATGTTTTTTTATGAGGAAGTTTGAAAATTCACCAGACATTTGATTGTTAAAACTGTCTGGCCTGTTGGGTGAAGGTCAGGGTAGTGGGGATAAAGTTCTGAGCCAGGTGGAAACAAGCTTCCTGCTTCCTTTCTGTTCTGAAACCCAAGTACAAAGGGACAAATCTAATGATCAGTCCCTCAATTCTACAGGCTTCCAGAAGAACTTTAACCAGTGTCTAGGTCAGCTCTGCCATATCTGTTCCTGACGTTGGTGGTATCTGACTCATTTTGAACTGCCTTTCACTCACTGGTAAATAGACCCTGGTTTAGAAGGTCTGGGCTTGCTGCTAGTCTCCACTTCACAAAGTCATCATAGCTCAGGGCTCCCTGGGAGTGAGGAGGAGAGAGGAAGCACAAGGAAGCAGACGAAGGTGCTTCCCAAGGTCCACCGCTGAGGAAGGGAACCGCATGCATTGTGGGAAAGGGAGGAATTGTGCTGGACTGACCTTCCCCCTGTGTTTTAGTTGGGAATTCGATATTACATCATTTTTAATGTTTAAAATCTCATATACCATGAGAATGGAATTAAGAGACTCTGGGAAAAGCTCCAAGGATCCCTTCGTGACACCTAAGCCATAAATCATTACAAAATATCCTAAAGAAGCAGGCAGGAGTGAGCTAGAGATACAGCAGGCTCTTTTGCAGTACAAATAAGCTACAAGTTGGATGCCTCCGCAGAAAGGAAACAGGAACTCCCTGGGTGGCCCGAAGGGAAGACTGGGCATGCCCAAGCCCTCCAGCAGAGGCAGGGAGGGCTGCTGGTGAGCCAAGGTATCAGCTGACAACAGAAGGCAGGAAGGGGGTGAAGAAGAGCCCTGCACACCAGCAGAGTCAGTCTTGATGGCACGGGGTTAACGTGGGGGAGCCTGGTGTCTCGGCAGCCCCGTGCAGGGACTGTCAGTGAAGAGGCCGGTTTCCCCGGTGGGATGAGAATAACCGTACAATGGCAGCGGGGAGCAAGGAAGCAGGCTGGGCTGGGCTGCTGCCCTTCCGCTTATGCCTCCTGCTTTGAGCCCCCAAGCCCAGCAGTGCTAACGGACCCATCGCCAAGCAGAGGTCGCGCTGACAGCTTGAGCCACCCGGGATCTTCACCAGGTTCTAGATCCACTGTGCCCAGGTAAAAACAGGAGTGTGCTTCAAATGCAAATGTAGCTTCAAGACAAGCGCCCTACCTTGGCTATTGTAGATAGTGCGGCAATAAACATAAGCGGGCACATACCTTTTTGAATTAGCGTTTTCGTTTTCTTTGGGTAAATACCCAAGAGCGGACTTAACTGGACCATATGGCATTTCTATTTTTAATTTTTTGAGGCGTCTCCGTACAGTTTTCCACAGTGGCTGTGCCAATTTACATTCCCACCAACACAGCATAACATACAAACTTGTCGAACCACTATGTTGTGCACCTGAAACTAACGAAACTAGTTATATGCCAACGAGACTCGAAAAAAAAAAAAAAAAGACAAGTCCCTTAGACTCTCTTCTAGGCACATGGCTGCTCTGAGCTTACGCTATACGGAAATCCCAGAACTGCTTCTGTGACCAACCCACCAAGGAGGGTCGCCAGCTGATTTGACATTATAAACAGCCTATTCAGGCCCATGGACTCCCCAGGAGAACCTCAGCTCCATGAGGGCAGAGTTGCCTGTTGTCTGTTTTGTTCACTGCTGGCATCCTCAGGCCTAACAGCAGAGCCTGAAACCTTGAAGGCACTCAGTGCACATTTGCTGATTGAATAAACACCTTCTAGCCTCACCGGCCAGCAGCAATTCGGTACACTTGCAGTTGAGCTAAGATTATACGCACAGACAAGGCTGATTCTGTCTTGGGAGGCCCTGGATAGGCAGTTGTTGGACTGAGGGAAGAGGGATACAGCTGGGCACTTACGAGTGATGAAGTAGTTACAGAAAACTCAAGTGTTTCAAAATTAGAATACATTGCAGTCTATGGTTTGCGTGTGAGCCGCGGTCAGGTTTTCATGGTGCACAGTTCTATCAGGGCGGGGTGGACGCCCCCCAGCCACTCACGAGTGTAGCTTTAGGCCTTGGCCTGAATGCCCCAGTCTTGGTAGGACTCAATCCAACTTCCGAGGGAAACACCTGCAGGCGGCCCCTGGGTGTTGCTTACAGCTCAGATGCTAGTTACTTAGCCTTGCAGCCATTCTGGTTACATTTCTGAGGAAAGACTGGCAGGACGTAGGAAAGATTTCCCCGGGGTTCAGTGTTCGTTTTCTTTTTCAAAATTTTTTAATGTTTGTTTATTTTTGAGAGAGAGAGAGAGAGAGCGCTCACCCAAGCAGGGGAGGGGGTAGAGAGAGTGGGAGTGGTAGAGAGAGAGAGGGAACAGAGGATCCGAAGGGGCTCTGTGCTGACAGCAGAGAGCCCAACGCGGGGCTCGAACTCACGAGCCAGGAGATCATGACCTGAGCCGAAGTCAGACGCTTAACCGACTGAGCCACTTGGGCGCCCTGGAGTGTTCATTTTCAGCTACCTTTCCTTTTGTAGTATGACTGTGTTTACTCCATGCTCTCTATCTTACGCTTTTCCATGTGCATGAATCCTCTCTTCCCAATCAGACTGAGGATTCAAAGGACTGTTTCTCTTGCTAGCAGTCAGCATGATCCTGAACTGATAGACTTTTCACTGAACTATTTGGCAAAAGGCCCATCGCATTCTCCTCCTTGAAGCCAACCCTGGCCCTTCAAGCCCAGTGCTTCAACACAGGGCCCTGCTGGGGCCAGAGCATCTATAGTCTGGCAGGTTCCCAGTCACAGTCAGGGAAAAGTCCAACAAAGCCCTTAACACCACCAAGCTTGGACAGTCATAGGGAAGCACAGGGCCCATTGTGACCAGGGCAAGTCTTGGATACACGGAGGGAAATTACACACAATCCATGAACCAGCTTACCGAATATGGAAGTGGCAGGTCTACATGATCTCCAGATCGTCAGGTGGGTGATGGCTAGTGACAACAAGGCCAGTTACAGCCCAGCGACCTCGAATTGAGAAGCACGCCAGCTCTTTCAAACCCCTCTGTCACACCAAGTCCCCTGGCAGTCCTACCCGAGCAGGGAGAGCCAAAGGAACAGCACGAACTTCAGATTCTCCTATTTCCCCATTCATTTTCATGGCCCCATTTGGCCTCAGAAAGCCCAAGAGGACAGAAGCAAAGGTCGCAAATGACCCCCCCCCCCCCACACACACACACACACAAACCCAGAGTCTGGAGATGGTCTGTGTGCGTTTTGTCCCCAGATGGAGCACTACTAATAAGCTGGGAACATGCCCAACTGGGAAACACCATGTTCTGGCTCATTTTCTATTTCGATCTGAGCCAAAGGCAAACTCTAACACATGACCCATAAGCAGACCAAATAGTATTTGTGGCCGTCATTGCTCAGGGAAAGGAGGAAACCTAGTTCCAAACAGATAAGGGGAAATACCCTTAGGTGGTTCATAAAAGGCTACAAAACTATGTATTGTGAAAAACTGCCCTTATTCTTGCCTAATGACACTCTTCTCAGCTGTACACATTCCAGGGAGGAGACATTTCTATCTGAGGTATTTTAAAAGTAACGGCATAGTGTTAAGCCAGATGACCTGGTTAAGAATCCGTGGTCTAACTCTTGCTTGTGGTATGCTTGGGGGCAAATTATTTAACCTCTCTGGACCTCTCAGTTTCCAGATCTTTAAAATGAAGATAATAGTATCTACACCACCCTGGACTGTTGAGGGTATTAAATGAGATATTTCATTCAACAGATATTTATGAAATGCCCACACGCACAGTTGTACAGGCACTGGTAATGAATGAGCACCTAGAACACACACTGAAGTCTCAATGAACAGTAGCTGCTGCCTCCATTTCTTCTTCGCCCACCCCCTCTACCAAACTGGGACCCTCCAGGCTCCAAGAATTGACCAGCTCTCTGAAGGCATTAACAGAGGCCTCTTCAGAACCCTTGTCCTTTCTAGCTCTTTTGGGTGCACCTTCCCCTCTCCTCACCTCACAGGGTCTCTGCCCCTCGTCTGGATGTCACTGTAACTCAGGGCACCATGGGTAATGCTTCTCCTGGGGCCAAGTGTGCCTTCTCTTCCCTTAGGCCAGTTGCTAGCCGCAGATCAGCAGACAAACAGGCCTGGTGACCGCCACCAAATACCCACTAAACACTCAGGAAAGGGAAAAAGAGCTGGAGAGGCTGGAATGCAGTCAGGGCTGTGCGGGGGGTTGAGCAGGGCTGTGCAGGGCCGTGCAGGGCCGAGCAGGGCCGAGCAGGGCCGTGCAGGGCCGTGGGGCTTTGGGGCAGGCTGCAGCTTCCCGCCCACCACATGCGCGAAGCTAACTGCAGGGTCACTCTCTGCACCAATGGGTCCATTGACAGAAAAAAAAACAAAAACCACATTTTCAGGTGGAGGGGCTTATACAGAAAAAAAAATCTAATGAAAGGACCTTCTTAAAAACAAGGGGACTACTAGTTAAGCCAGCAGTAGAACTCAGAGCTCTGACACTGAAGGCAGCAGCGCAGCCACCTGCCTGATAAAATTCTGGAAGATTCCTTCCAGAGCCACGTGACTATCTTGCTATCTCATCTGTCTGTCTGTCTCTCTCTCACACACACACTCCTAATAGTTCATACAACGGTATAACTGCAAGGGAGAGAATAATGTCCCCAAGCACTCACATTGCCAGACAGTTTTCATAACGTATTTCAAGGGTGACTTAAGTACATGGAAATCACTGTGCACCAGTTGTGTAAGCGGACAGCATGTAACACACAAGTTTCCCGGACACTTTAACCTTGGGAAGGAGGATTTCTGCTTTGTTGATCGATATTTGAGGAGTGGCTTCTTATGCAAAGCTGTGTCCCTGCCAGCATTCCAGGTGCACTGCTTTGTGGACAACCTGTGCAGGTGGACACCCTGGGCCCTCCCCGGCAGCCCAGATGTCCCGAGGAAACACTGACAAGTGAAGGAGGGGTGGGGGTAGAAAATGAGAGCATTGGGCTTCTGTCCTCATGAAGGAAGGGACCATGCACCCTGTGGCCCCCCCTGAACGCAGCAGGTTGCAAACACAGACTGGAGCAATCCCAAAAAAGAGACGCTCTGCTGTGGCTTGTCTCTCTGACCTGGGCCCGGGTCCTGCGGATGACGGACAGGCAGTTCTTGGGCACCGGGCACAGCGTGTCTTATGTCTTCCAAATGGAAATTTTTGCTTCAATAAACTGGGTCTCTGAACAAAGGCTAAGGCATCTGACCAGTATTTACTTTGCCACTCCCCCTCCTGCTACTGCCCCGTCTTTGTTCTTTCCTCCCTTCACACTCAGCTGAGGCTCCAGGAGGAGAGCCAGTGGACAGCCCCTGGGAGCTGGGGATGGGGGGTGGGGAGGCCTGGATTCCGGGCCGTAAATGCCAGGATGCTCAGCTGCTGACACCAGAGCCACTGATGAAGACGAAAGGAATGTGAAGGGAATAGAACCTGGAAGAGTCTGGGAAGGCAGTGTTCACTAGGCCTGCACCCCCACAGGGCCCTTCCCCCCATCCCGCCCCCCCACCCTCAATGTTAAAGAAATATAGTCACATTACCCAAATCAGAAAATAGAACAAAGAAGAAAAACCATCTGCCACGTCACTACCTTCATTCCATCCCTGGTAGTTTATTTCACATAATTTCCTTCCTCTTTTTGGAGGAGCTAGGTTTGCCCATTCACCATCTGGGGCAGATCCTGATGTGGATATACACTACCAATCATCATAAATTCTGTATTATTTCCTGGGCTCTAACTTCCTAGCTCCACCATTTACTATATTAGATTTTGAGCAAGGGACGTAAGTCCTCAGGACTTTATCATTCAGCAAAAAGAGACAATAATTGTACCTATCTTACAGGGCTGTTGTAAGAAACGTAAGCAATAAATAATACATGCTAGGTGCTTATGACACGTTGTAATTCAACTGCTTATTATTCATTATCTCTTTACCAGCTGAAAAATCTTCATCAAATTTAAGTATTTTATTATTTAAGTAAATTCCTGTTGCTGAATGCTCAAGTTGGTTCCAATATTTTCCTATTATAAATGGTGCACTGAAAAATTAAACGTCTTTATAGATAACATTTATTTCTATTGCTTAGGCTAGTTTCAGAAATAAAATCAACAGATCCCAGAGTATAAACATTTTTATGAGGGGTCACCTGGGTTGCTTAGTCAGTTCAGCGTCCGACTTCAACTCAGGTCATGATCTTGTGGTTTGTGGGTTCGAGCCCCGCATCAGGCTCTATGCTGACAGCTCAGAGCCTAGAGCTTGCTTCAGAATCTTTGTCTCCTTCTCTGTCTGCCCCTCCACCGCTCACACTCTGTCTCTCTCTCTCTCTCTCAAAAATAAATAAACATGAAATAAAAAAATTTAAGTACTTTTATGAGTCTTGATCCAGATTATCAAATTATTCATAAACTATTAGGAACTATGCTATCACCAATGTATGAGGATGGCAATTTAATTATGTATTTGTGAGTAACCAGCAGTATTAGGAAAAAAATTGGAGGCAGTAATTTATGAGCACACAATCCTATGAAGCAAACTTGACAAATTATCTACCAATTTGAAATTGACCTTTGTGCGTTTGCCAAGAACTAGAGTGGCTCCCAAAGTCCTACTATTAGGGGTTTACTATACCCTCTATATGGGGTCTATGCTGGCCCCTGGGAAGCCCCAGGACATTTTTCTTTGGGGTAAGGAAGGAGGCAGTCATCACAGCAATGAGTCTTACTCATTTTGGAATAGTGCTGCACATGTACAAAGCATTTCTGCATTCTCTCCTTTGGTCCTCACCACAATCCTTCTTTCATCTTAACCATGAGAACTTTAAAGCTCAAAAGAATTTTCAGGTAGACTTCAGCCACTCAGAGGAAAACAAAGTTGGAGGAACTCAGGTCTTCCACTTCCAAGGGCAATGCTGCTTCTATAGCAACAGGTTGGAGGGGAGCCAGGGCAGACAGGAGGTGCTTAGGCAGATGCTGAATCAATGACATGTGCGCTGATGGGTCAGAGCACAGTGGCAGCTCCAGGGTCAGCCTGACCCAGAGGTGAACCTTGTCTTCCCTACTTACAGTCTAAGCGACCCTCTGCCTCTGCAAGTTTCCTGTTCCCTTTCTCTGGGCCCCAGGGACACTCATTTCACAGGGATGGACAGGAGAGAGTAAGAGTTCTCTAAGGGTCTTTCAATTTTTTTTAAATGTTTATTTTTGAGAAAGAGAGAGAGACAGAGAGACAGAGTGTGAGCAGGGGAGGGGCAGAGAGAGAGGGAGACAGAATCTGAAGCAGACTTTGAGCTGTCAGCACAGAGCCTGACACAGGGCTTGAACCCACAAACTGTGAGATCATGACCTGAGATGAAGTCGGACACTTAACTGACTGAGCCTCCCAGGCACCCCTCTAACGGTCTTTATAATGAGACAATACTTTGTAGACAGCTGGGATGTGACCCCAGTACCTCACCTCGGCTCACTTCTAAATGCTGACGGTAACAGTTCAGCATAACACACAGATTAGCATCTCATTTTAGAGGCCATGACCTGCCAAACTGAGTAGCTAAAATGTAACGAATCTGCTGCAATTCCTTATAGTAATTAACATCTTCTATTCTTTACAGTTATCTTTTTCAACAGCAAATGGAGATAGTTACTGAGGATTTCTGACAGACACAGCAAATAAATGCCATGCATAGTAAGGAGTGTAATACCTTGCCAACTGGAGAGAAGGAATAAACTACAGCAAAATAAAAATTGTGTATCTCTATCTCAGCATGAGGAAAGTTCAGTTCATTCTTTAAGTCGGTCCTCTCTCCTTTATCATCTAGACTTAGGACAGGGGAAAATTTCTTTTATCCTTTGCTTTGGAGACATCTACTGCAAAACACAAATTCTAACCCCCTGTGTCGGTTCTCAGCTCGGGTGGAGAAATAAAATCACCATGCGGTAACGACTGCCACCTCGTGGCCACACATGAAACTATCACTAGGAAAAATAAACCGCCAATGCTTAAGATTTCACCTGCTGAACATTGTAGAAATTCGGTGTGGCCACCAATAACTTGTTATATTGTATAATTTATATTTTTCCAGAAAATTATGCACTCTCCATGCTATTTTCACTGGGCTCTCAGTGTTTTCCAGGCTTATTTCTTGTTCTACTCTACCATAACACAATCTAATTGTGGTGAGACTTCTGACGGCTTCTATAGAATCATAGGGATCTCCTTTGGCAGGCAGAAGTCCCCTGGAGTTGAGCGTGAGACACTTCTTTGTTTGTTCATTAGAGTAACTTTAAATAATGGCCACTGCCCCACCAGACTAAGTTCACTACCTGCCTGTCAACTGTCTGATTCAAAGGTTATCAGCCAGTTTAGATCATCTAACTCAATATCATAGAAAACCATCCACTCTTTGGCTCAGGCCGTGGAAAGATGATCTGAGTGTAGCCCTGTTTGGCTGTGTGATTCACGGTAGAAGCCTGAGGCTCAAGCCTGAAATGCAGGCAGACAACTGGTATCCATCAAATGATACCATCCTTCTTGACAAGGCTGTTTTCAAGCCTGAGCTGTCACCCTATTCCCCTCTGCGATAATCGCTGGATGGGAGAGGTGAGGAGGGCTTTGTGTAGGCAAAGCACAGAGCACAGGAAATAGAATTTCAAGGCTTCTCCAGGAAGCGAAGAGGATGAGCATAACTGGAGCGCCCAAGGAACCCAGGAATGGGCAGCCCAGAATCAGGCAGGGCAGCAGGGGCAGTGCGGGCTCCAGGGCTGTTTTACTGAACCACGGACCATGAGGTGAGGAGGGTGTGGCCTCCTTGAGCGCAGACCATGAGGGGAAGGAGCATTAACTGACTCCCCAGCTCCTTTCAGTATGCTTGGCTGGCATGAGAGTACACGCTCTTCATACATCCTGTCTCCCAGCTCCTAGGCTTGCCTGCTACCCCCACCTTCTCCAGGCTGCACAGGGTCAACGTGTTTAAACACAAGTGATCCTTACACATCTGCGAATGAATGTTCAGCCTCACTCACAGTTCCAGAAATGCCAATTAGGACTCTGAAGAAACCATTTTGTAAATCTCTCTGATCATCAAAATGATAGGCTACATGGTGCGATGGGATAACGGGGGAAAGAGGCCTCACGCACGGCTTCAAAGTGTACATTTAAAAATATGGCAAGCAAGAGATAAGAGCCTGGGCTCTACAGTCAGGCTGCCCAGTGTCAAAACCTCCATCTCTTGGAAGCTGAATTTCTTTGGGCCTCAGTCTCCTTCTCTGGAAAAATGGGAGTGGTGTTAACAGAACTCACTTCACAGAGCTACTCTAAGGATTAAGTGAGACAATGTTCATAGACACTTAGAACAGTGCCTGGTATATAGGTGTTAAAATGTTAGCTATCTTGAACTGCTAGGGGGAAGAAGGCCAATTGGACTCAGTCAAAATTTTAAATGCACATACCACTGCCCAAACAATACCACTGCTAATAGTATGTCACACAGAAATAAAAGAACAATACGTAAAGATAAAAGTACAAGGGCATTCACTGCCACATTGATTGGAATAAAAATGCTAGGCACAATCTAAATGTATAACAATAGGAAACAAGTTATATAAATTATGTCCTGGTCTTGGGATACTATGCAACTATTTAAAAAAAAATTTTTTTTAATGTTTTTTTATTTTTGAGAGAGAAACAGTGTGAGCAGGGAAGGGCAGAGAGAGAGGGAGATGCAGAATCTGAAGCAGGCTCCAGGCTCTGAACTGTCAGCACAGAGCCCGATGCGGGGCTCGAACTCACGAACACTGAGATCATGACCCGAGCCGAAGTCAGACACGTAACCCACTGAGCCACCCAAGCGCCCCACTCTGCAGTTATTTTAAAAATAAGGCAGCTGGAAGGGCACGTGGGTGGCTCAGCAGGTTAATCATCCAACTTTGGCTCATGTCATGATCTCCCAGTGAGCAAAGTATCCTTACCATTTGTGTTTTTAAAAAATACAGATACATATATGTAGTGTGGGTGTATGCTTTCCTGTGCAATAAATTCTCTGGAAAGGTACATAATGAAATCAGTAATAACAGTTTCCTTCAGAGGAAGGATACAGATAATTAAAGGATGCTTCTATTACCAATTGCAGAAAGTTATCTTTTTTATAGTTAAAAAATACAACCTGATCTGTCATTCGTCTGCTAAATTTCTTCCATTTGCTCTCAGAACTAAAACCCAAGCTCCTTCACAGAGCCTAGAATGGGAGTTCATCCTTCTAAAGTCTGATGCACTTCTTTATGAAACCTTTAACATCTGAACTCTTTAAGAAAGGAGGGCATTGAGGTGATGCGTGTGAATCCTACTTACGGGCGTTTGAAAGCAGCAGAACAACTGAGTGAGGAAGGGGTGATTGCGAGCCAAGGACAGGATCCTTTTTTCTGTCATTGTGCATTCCACATCGTCATCCTGCAGGATCACATCCTTCTTCAACACCTTCACGGCGTAGAGGTCTCCGGTTTCTTTTATTCTTGCCAGCATCACCTACGGCAGCGCGGGAGGATGGAGCACAGGCGTGAGAACTCTTGGGGCTCCGAGGGTGTGGGAACACACACTTCCCGGCACTTGGGAAGTATGCGTGTGTATACACACACGCACACTCAAACATGCTTCCTTTAACCCGGACACCTAAAGTCATGACTCACCTTCCCGAAACTCCCCTTCCCCAACACTCGGATGAACTCAAAGTTGTCGATACCAAGTCGGCTGGAAGAGTTAACCCCGATCCCATTTCCTTCTTTGGTGCTTTCCCTTCCCTGTCGTCTTAGAGTCGACCTGGAAACGAGCTTCTGCAAGGAAGAGTAGGAAAACATGGAGTCAGAAGTCGTGGCAGGTGCTTGAAGCATTTATGGATGCAGAAGACGTTACTGGCTGCCTCAACCCTCAACACAACAGGTGGGGAAAGATCAATTCAGCTTGACACGTTATCAGGTTCTGCCATGCGAAACTACTTCAGTACCAGCTCCCGATGTGTGCTGACTATATTTAGGAAAGAATAACTTAAAAATATATCCAAGCCACTGAGAGTTTCAGTTTGAGCCCGAATGGAGTGTATGAAGCACAAACACCTTAGTCTGGTGTGACGGCTTTCTAGAGGATGCTCAGGATCCAAGAGCGCCACCTGGTGTCCATTTCATTCAAAGAGTGGTTTTCACAGTTGCTCAGAGGATCCGCACCAGGATGTGAATGAACGAAGCAATATTTATTACACAGTATTTAAGATTACATAAGAGAAATAAAAATTAATGTAAAACTAGAATAATGAAGGATAAAATTTTAAACACCGCTAATTTCATTAGCTCCCCCCTCCAAAAATAAAAAATAAAAGCAATTACACATACACACATACCTATCTTTCTTTACACTTGGTTAGTTTTTAAAAATATAATAAAATTGTTGTTTCATAACACACATTTTTATGTAACACTTTGTCATGTGTATTTTCTATATCCTTCAAGAACACGAGTTTTAAGGGCTGTTCAATATTCTGTTTTATGGATGCATCACAGTTTATTCATTAATTCCCCTGCTACTGGAATGCAAATTATTATGAGAAATGAATAAATGTGTATAAAGCACTTAGATCGGTGCCTGGCCTCTTTAAAACACAAGCTGAGCTGCTGTTATTATCATCATGATCACGATCATCATCTATTTTCTTAAGATGACTTTCCAGAAATGGAATCTTTAGGGCCCAAATGTTAATTTGGAAGACTTCTGATACACAGCCAACTTGCCTTCTACAAAAGCTGACCACCAGCACATTGAGAGCTCCACTGTCACCATATTGAACCAGAAATAGGTGTGGCTTCCTCAGTGGGTAACTCAGCCCCAGGAACAAGCCCTGCCACAGTGAGGAAGCTACCTAAAGGCAAAGTGACACACAGGTGTCCATCTCGGGACACTTATAAGATAAGCTGCCACCAGACACCAGATGAGAAGTCTAACACTCTGTAGCTTTTGACCTATTTAGCTAAAAAACCCCAGCTCATCTGGAGTGACTTCTAAGCAATGTTTCCAACAAACAACTGTGCAACTGCTTGAAGCTACAAGGATTTTACTTACTCGCCCCAGTAAAACAGTGATTACAGATTATCAAATGGATAGACTGAAAAATCCAATTGTTTTTAATAGTTTCTCCTCCAGGTCTCTGCTCATAAATATTTCAAAGACAGAAAAATTTTACCAGCATGAATCTCACTTCCTCCACTTAAATACTTCTCCTGGTTGGGCTGGTACTGGCCAGAAAACTCTAAGCCAGTATTTCTCAATCTTTTTTTTTTTTTTTAACCCATTCTTCTCTTTTGATAGACTTAAGGTTCTTTTCATGCTTTGCTGTCAAACAACAGGTAATTTTGTTTTTTCCACTTTCAAATAGAATATCAAAGATACTTGGTTCAAATGACAAATGACATTGCCCACTCAAGAGGTTTTGCCACATGGTCTATCTTATTCTCATTACATTTTAGGAGCCCTGGTGCAAGCTGAAATCCTTAACCTATGCCCTTCGGGAACAGCTGTCTCATGCATTAGAAATACCCCTCATGGTATTAGCATCCTGCCTGTCTCTCCATGAGCTAGACATTAGACTTTGCTAATGCTTTCCTGAAATAAAGGAATACAATGTCTGTCCAAGGCCCTAATCTACTAGTAATAAGGAAATGGGATGGTGAGTACGGACATTTTCTGGATAACCAAGAACTTGACTGTGATTGTGCTTCTCTTCCTAAGTGCCCAGAGATATTTAACAGCTAACTCTAGAGTTTTCCTAAACCGGATATCAAGCTACACCTTTCACAAACCACAGCAGTAGCCACGGCTCTTTCCCAGCAGTCTGCAGACCCAGCCAGGAAGGCAGCAAAAGCACTTGGGCCTGGGAAGTGGTCGAGGCTCTAACGGTCAATAGCAAGGAGGTCACTCAGGGAGGCTGCGGACAAAACATGTCCACAGCAACTGACCAACTCCACCCACTCCCAAGAGCCGAGAGGAAGGAACTCCTGTTTGTCGCTGAGTTTGAGAGATAAATTCACAATCCATAAACAAAAAGTGCAGAACAGCTAGACTCCAGCGTGGTGGAGAATCTTCCAGTTCAACCCCTTTAGAGAAGAGGAAGCTGAGGCCCGCAGTTGCTGGTCAACTGTGCCGCCAGGGCCCCAGCTGAGAGTTAAGAGGATAACCCAGGGCCCTGGATTCCAGGGTTTCATCAGACCACACTGACAGGAAGCTAATTACAAAAAAAAAAAAAAAAAAAAAAAAAAAAAAAAATCCTGCTTCCTGCTTGTCATTTCTTGTCATATAATTGTATAAAGAATCTTCTTTTTGTGGACCAAAATGCTCTTAAAAAATACAATAAATCTGCAAATATGTTTGCTGACATTAGGAACTTTGATTACGCCACATTCCCTCATTCGGACTCACTGCATCTGAGCAACTTCTAAATTACAATACAGTGAAAAAAGCAAAGTCTCACCGAGGTTGGAGAAATATTTCCAGGCTGGAGGCCCATCCCGGCCAGGGTCTTGGCGAGCTCCACCGCGTTCACCCCACAGTTAGGGGCCACGTTTGCCTGGCATCGAATGTGGACATTCATCTTACATACTAGAAGGGAGAGGAGAAGGGAATCCACATTCAGGAAGGAGCCAAGCCAACACGTGCCGCAAAAAACAACTTTAACAACCTGAAAGATGATGACAGAGGAATTCTATGGGCTGAGCAACGCCATCTTCTCATAAACCTGAACTTGCACTCAAAACAATCCCTGACACTTTCTCTGTGTCTGCTTTGTGCAGAAGCGGAAAGTCTGGCACACTGAATGAAAAATAAATTTCAAATCCATTTCTTTCCACTGTGACTTGATGAAAGACATTCACCTAAATCATGTGTACTAGGCATGGCCGATTGACAAGCATGATTCAATACAGAAATCAAAATGTTCATCACAGTGACAATTCAAGGAACTCACAAGGAATCATGCCAACGGACTTTATGCTTTTCTTTGTATTGCTCAATAAAAGGCAGCAATCTAAAGGCCACATTATAGAGCACTGTTCAAACAGGATGGAGATGGTGTTTCTGAGAGAAAAACCTCTAAGTAAAGCTTTCTTTCCGAGTACTGTTGTGGTTGGGTAGCCCTCGCAGCACAGGACACGGCATCCTGTGGGGGCTGTGCTTCTCGGCACTCAGCCTGTGGTTCTAACTCCTTCGTGGGGGAGAAAAGCAACTTTTTTAAAGGTCAAAGTAAATGGCAGTTGGAAGAGGACAGAAGCAAGCTAAGTTCCTGGTGCACAGGAAACTGACTCGGGAGGATGAAGGACCCAAGGTTTAATCAGCAGAAAGAAAGTTCCGTCAGTTTCTTTCCATGGGCACTGCTGACGGGAGGTAGGAATGGAACAGCAAGCAGCAGATGCCTGGAGCGTCCACCTATCTTTGGAAGCGTGCACAGATCCCGGTTTTGTGGGGTCTGCATTTGTGTAATTTAGGGTGCCCCTCTTTACGAAAAAGAATATCCAATCGAGTGGAGCTCTGGAAGACACCTTTGCAAGGGAGGGAGCCTGAGGCTGAAGCCTCATTAGCTTCATGTGCCCTTTCTGAAGAACCAGGTGACAAGAGAAGCAAAAATTATAGGCGATGGATCGCTACAGGTGCGCTACCCTCCGGCCTCAGGGGGCAAGGACAACGCAGATGAGCCCCACGCATGGCTCTGCATTGTCAGCAACAACCATACAAAAGCAGAAAGTGACTTTTGCACTGGAAACCCACACCGGGGGAGACCTTCCAGGTTAAGACCCAGCAAGACCAGAACTGAAGCTACACATGAGCTGGTTGCTGTTTTGGTTCAAAACTAATTATTTAATATATCTAGGAAAACAGAATTATTAAGTGAACTTCTAATGAGATTACAGAATTTGTCTTTCCTAAAGACAAGTGACTAGTCCCTTCTGTCGACAGAAGTGGGCTTTGTAAGTCCAGGCAATAGATGGAAGTCGTCCAGCTGCAATGATACCAACTCTGCCTCCCCCAGTCACTCAGGATTTATCTAAAGCTTAAGGATGACATTCACTTGTATTTCAGCATGGGACTGCATCCCAGGATGGCCATATTGTTACAGCAACACCCAGTGGGAGATAACTCAAGGCCAACAGCTTCCCAACTCCTCACAGGACAGGAATCAGTCCTTGATCCCAGACCCTTTGCTACAGCAAAAGCTCCAAACTCGGGCTCCACTGGGCATAGTTAGTGACGTGCAAGTCCGTGGCTGAAGTTTAAGCATCCTTCACACCCCATACCTCTCCAATCTCTATCAATCTCTTCGAGAAGACTCAGGGCAGCTCTCCTTGTGCTTTTACTCAATTCTTGCTTATTTCTGGTAAAGGCACTAGACCTACTCTCCTGCCTGTTCTTACTCATAACTCAAGCCTCTCTTTTTTGGGCACCTTGCCTCCTACAGTCTTCTATTTCTGACCAAGATCCCATTTCCCCCCTTTTCCAAATACACAACAATTAGCAGGCACTCGGCACTAAACAGATGACAGTCAGCTAGACAGAACACTGAATTTAACAACTGACCAAATCTACAGTTAGGAACTCTTAAAACCAGATGTAGCTCTTTTTACATGCCTGACAAGGGACACATACATATAGAACCGGTAAGATTTAATTTACAAAGTATCCAAAACCACCGGTCCTAGGTCAGAATCGGAACCTATAGAATTCTGAAAGCTTGCGGCATGGTGACCTCATGAAGTGGGCACGTGGCAGCCCAGCATCTCACTTTTACACTGAAGTCCTTGTCGCATTATCCCCCAGAGCAGGGAGCCACAGTGATCGCAGAACGTTGGCACTTTGTAGTTGTGGACGCTGAATTTGTGCGGGATGTTGATTCCGAACCTCTGTTCAGCAATCTGTAAAAAGGGAACAGAAGGACAGGAGCTAGCATTCCAGGCCAACACCTTTCATGCAGATGTAACAGGAGCCCCCCAAGTGCAAAGCGTTACCGTGACACCTGAGCTGGGTATATCATTTCACTGTACTCAGGCCTTACTCACCAGACTGTGCACATTTTCTAATGAACAAGACTCAACAGAAAGGGTGTAGTGAGCATTAGATTGTTCACCCTTTGGGAAGGTAAGTAGAAATTAAAACCATTTTATCAGCTTTTATATTCAGGCTGTATATCTCTCCCTGCCAACTCCCCCACACCCATATCTATTTCCTAGAGCCTCTTAGCTTCAGGATTAAACAGGTTTTTTATAGACTATATCCACTTGTTATTACCAGGAGTTTTTCCAGATATTGTGGGGGGCAGAGGGGAGAAGGCAGCACCCAGGGAGCATGGAACTGCAGAAGGGATTCATTCCAGGGGACATTCAAGTGGCTTCCTCAGCCCTTCCAGCCTTTGCCTGGCATTTGTGTTGTAACAATCTGAGGGCAGAGGTCCTGCTTTAATCTCACAAACTGATTCCAGCAAATAATCAGACCAGGCACATGCTGTATGTGTACTATGTGTGTGCTATATGTGCTAATGGGTGATATATGTGCTATATGTGTGCTGTAGGGCATCACTGAGTTTCAAAGTCAGACTCTCCAGTGCATCTGTAAATCCGCTGATTGTCAGCAATATTCCATCTGCTTTCTAGCTCCAGAATCTGGAATGTGCCTACCCTAGCTGAACACAATACAAGTTACAAGAATGAGGATCAGGCATTTATATACAGAAATGCATCCTCCCTGATATTTGGGAAGACAATGGAGGAGGCTAATGGTCGCCTTATTGAGAAAGCACAATTTACAGTTAACAAATACTCATCACATCAATTCTATCCTGCTTAACCCTCACAAAAACTGTGTGAAGGAAATATGAATCCCATTTTTAAGACTGAGCTAAGAGAGAAGCTAACTAGCAGAGGCTGGATTCCACATCAACTCCTGGTCATGTGATGCCAAACTCAGGGATCTTTTCGGTCAGTCCTCCAAAAACTCTCTCCGAATTAGCAAAATTGATCCTGAGAGCTTGTAACCAGCTGATCACTAAGTGGGATCAACTCAAGGACAGGTCAAACTACACAAGCATAGAATTAAAAATACCATAATATAAAAAAGAGAGAATTCAATTCTGATACCACCATCAGCTTCAAAGAGCGTGGAAGGGAAGTGGAAAGAGGAGGGAGTGAGAAAAAAAAAAAAGAGAGCGAGAAGCATGCACATGAGCTTGTGCAGGCACTTAATTAGCAAACTGCTATCTTCTTACCTTTGAATCCACTTTGTTAATATTATTTTGGCAAGTGCAGGCCGTAACAATTAGGTGATGGCAGCGCTTATGGACGACACAGGTGCACACTAGGAAATTAAGCCCATAATTACACATTCATCGGAGGCTGAAGGTCTACCAGTTACAGTCGAGTCAACAAGGGCTGCACCGAGTCAACAAGGGCTGCAAGCTGACTTGATGTGGGTGTCTGGCCCACATGATGGCAGCCAGCACACCCGTCCTTCCCACCGTCTTTACTATCAACCTAACTCATGCCTTTGCTCACACTCAAACTATTTGCGCTCAAGTCCTGAGCTTATTTTGTCCTTTCTGGCTTTGATCCCACACTCACCCCCAGAGGAGTCCTCTCACAGTATAATTCTGGTCACCTTGCCCCATGATCTAAACCTTCAGTGGCTTCTCACTGCCCATGAGTAGAGTTCAAATTTCCCGGCCAAGTGTCAGGTCCTCCAGAAGCTAGCCAAGCTTACTTGTTACCTTTCTTCTATGGGAGCTCTTTGATCCAATAGAAACTAGACTAGCTGCTCTTCCTGGATCAGGCTTCGCCCTCCCTGCACACTGACCGTGTCCTGCTTAATCCCTAGGATATCCTCTTTGCCTACCGCCTAACTAAATCTTAAATTTGTACCAAGACAACGACTTAAAAAATGTCTCTTCCGTTAAAATATACTATCCCTGGCTCCCCTTCTAGAGAGACTAAACCATCTCGGTCTCCTCAAATCTCTACAACCCTTAGCTTGCTCTGTCATTTCAAATCTTCCACATATAGCCTCTATCACCCTTAGAATTCCTGGGCAGCATGATGCCTCAAACAAAGTAGACACTCATCAAATATTTGCAGGATGACTCAGTCAACTATTTAAACACTTAGAACTTCTGAATAACTTCTGTTTCCATTTTCATCTGGATACTGACACAGTGCAGACAGAATTCAGTTTGCCATTAAAAGATGAACAATCCGCAATGAAGCAGTATGAATATACGTGTTATTTTTAAGATCTTTCAGGGCATGTGGAGGTTTTTAGGATTAAATACATAAATACAGATGACATGTCAGCAAATAGCGATATACTTAAAAAAAAAAATCTAGCTTTCATCAGACTGAATTTGCAGGAGAACCAAATTGACAGTTCCCAGAGAACTGATCCTTTTATATCAGTTTGAGGGGATCTCAAAACCATCCCTCACTAAGACAAAACCTACATTCTGAGGAATCTGAGGTTTGCTTGTTTTTTATCCATTAGCTTGGCTAGAGGTTTATCAATTTTATTGACCTTTTCAAAGAACCAGCTTTTTATTTGGTGGATTTTCTCTATTGGTTTCCTAATTTCAATTTTACTGATTTCTGCTTTAATTGTATTATTTCTTTTCTTCTGCTCACTTTCAGCTTCTCTCCTTTTTCTAGCTTCCTAAGATGAAAACCTAGATTACTGGTTTTAGATCCTTCTTTCCTAATAAATGCATTTAATGGTATAAATTTTACTCTGAGTACTGTTTTTACTGTAACCCACAAATTTTCATAAACTGTATTTTCATTTATTTCACAATAGTTTTTATTTTTCTTGAGTCTTTTACCCATGTGTTATTTTGAATGTGTTGTTTAATCTCCAAATATGTGGGGGGGGGGGGCTTTCCAGCTACGTTTCTGATTCATGTGTGCATTAATTCCACTGTGCTCTGAAAAAATACTTTTTATGATTTCTATTCTCTTCAATTTGTTAAGACTTACATCATAGGTCAGAATGTGGTCTATATTAATATTCCTTGTGAGCTTAAGAATGTATATTCTGCTGTTGTTAGGTGGGGTAGTCTATAAATGTCAATTTGATCAAATTGTAATATCCTTACAGAATTTCTGTCTGCTGGACCTCAGTTACTGAGATATTTATTGAAGTCACCCACTGTAATAGTGGATTCGTCTATATATCCTTGCAGTTTTATGAGTTTTTGCCTCATGTATTTTGATACTCTGTTGTCAGGTGCCTATATGTTAAAGATTATTACGTCTTTTTGAAAAATGGATCCCTCTTGAAACGGGAACCTTCTCGTTCCGCACTGTTGGTGGGAATACAAACTGGTGTAGCCACTCTGGAAAACAGTGTGGAGGTTCCTCAAAATATTAAAAATAGATTTACCCTATGACCCAGCAATAGCACTGCTAGGAATTTACCCAAGGGATACAGGAGTGCTGATGCATAGGGGCACTTGTATCCCAATGTTTATAGCAGCACTTTCAACAATAGCCAAATTATGGAAGGAGGCTAAATGTCCATCAACTGATGAATGGATAAAGAAGTTGTGGTTTATATATACAATGGAATACTATTTGGCAATGAGAAAGAATGAAATATGGCCTTTTGTAGCAACGTGGATGGAACTGGAGAGTGTGATGCTAAGTGAAATAAGTCATACAGACAAAGACAGATACCATATGTTTTCACTCTTATGTGGATCCTGAGAAACTTAACAGAAGACCATGGGGGAGGGGAAGGGGAAAAAAAAAGTTAGAGAGGGAGGGAGGTAAACCATAAGAGACTCTTAAAACTGAGGATAAACTGAGGGTTGATGGGGGTGGGAGGGAGGAGAAAGTGGGTGATGGGCATTGAGGAGGGCACCTGTTGGGATGAGCACTGGGTATTGTATGGAAACCAATTTGACAATAAATTTCATATTAAAGAAAAAGAAAAATGGATCCCTTTATCATTACATAATTCCTCTCCTTATCCCTGAAAATTTTCTTTGTTCTGAAATCTGTTTTGTCTATTTCATTTGACTAATGTTAGCATGGTGTACCCTTCTCAACCAGGTATTTGGTTTTATGCCCCTTAACAAGATGTGAACATTTCTCCTGACCAATGGTCTTTCCTGCTCTTTCAACAACAGGGGGCCCGCCCACTAAAAATCAGCCCATCAAATATCCTGGCACTATGCAGAAGAATGACCAGAGGTGACTAGAGGGCATGTCCCTGTGCTGGAGAGGTGCCAAAAAGTGACATCAATTCTCACCTGTGAACTATGCTGTCACCTGAGTCTGAGATTAACAGCATAAAGTCAATTATTGTTGCCATAACAGTATTGTTTTCCAAATTTGAAAATGCAGAATTGCTTACATGTGAAAATGAAAACTACATCCAAGAGTGTGTCCTACTCCATTCTAAGGGAAATAATGTTCTACCTCACCTTCTCCAGAAGAGAAGGCAGAATTTCCTTATTACCGTGGAGGCTACCACTCCAGGATATGTAGCGCTATTTTACCAATCATCTGTAGAGTACAAATCAAGAAAAGAGGTACCATACATATATACTGTGTAATGATGTTCAAGCCAACAACAAGAAAGGGCCCAATAGAAGACAAATCAATCCAGTCTGGCCAAATCTAAGTAAGAGCCTTCTTTCACTTGTTTCTAACTTTCAACAATTCTCACATTTTCTTTTTTCTTTCTTCTTTTTGGAGTTAGAAAATGAAAAAGGAGCTGGGATAATAGTTTCTATTCCCTCTGCAGGTAAACAGGCAATGCTGTGCCACTTCTCACCTCTATTAACACTGGGGTTGTAAAAGACAACAATTTAGCTTCGGGATTTAAGGGCACTGCTCACAAAATGGCATTACCTTTAGTGCTTTCATGTTATTGCAGAGACAAAATTCTAAACAATTAAACTCTATTAGGTATCTGGGCTTTAGAAATAAAAATGCCCCCTCTATGCCGTCTAAAATGTAGCCAAGGTTTAAACCACAACTAAAAAGCGGTAATTCTGTAGGGGTCTCACCTGACCCGCTGAGTTATTTATCACAGTATTAATGAAATGTATCCTGTTTCCTCTTAGTATAATCAGTTTTTAACACAGGAACAAGATTAAATATGGGTTTCAAAAGTGTTTTCTTACCTTGACATTGATAACCCTGTTTCCCAAATACTCCCCTGTTCAAGACAATAGAGAAAAAAAGTTATCATCAGTCAAAATATTTCAGCAACGATGCTCCTCTAAGCATAGTACTTAAGGAAAACAAACGCATGTCATTCTCTGCTCCTGTATGAAAAATACAATTTCAGAGAAGAGGCAAAGGTGAGGTGATTTCTGAGCGCTTGTCTGTTACCACGAGACACAGAGGAAGTCACCTGATTCGAATGCTCCAGTGACACACACAGGTGGGTATCGGCGATCCTCCCTGTACCACCTCTCCCTACGGCAAACCCGGGTCCTCGTCTGCTTGTGTGACTGAGTCTCACCTTGAAGCATCACTCCACCACCTTTTTTGGCATTCTCACCCCCATCCGCATAAAGATGTGCAGGTAGTGAAGCAAACAGAGGAGTCCACTGCAGCTGCCTGGCCTGGGGCACCCTTCCTCTTCCCTGTGCCCACATCACCCCCCTGGAGTCCAATGGGGGGGGGGCGGGGACAGAAGTGCTGCCACAAGAGACCCGTCAGGCCCACAGCTACCCTCTTGGTCTCTCCCTAAATATCTTCTCTGGATGGTGATATCATCATTGTCATTTAACAGAGAACCCAAACTCAGAGGTTGTGCCAGGCACTGAGCCAAGCTGCTGACATATAGCATCTCATTTAATCCTCACAAGAGTCATGTGAGGCAGCACACATAACAGGAAGGCTCAGAGCACAGACCCTGACACCAGATGGCCTAGGCATGATTTGGGGCATGTTGTTAACTCCTTTGGGCCACGGTTTCCTCATCTATAAAGGGCGATAAAGATCGCAGTACCTACTTCATAGGGTTATCATGAAGATAAAGAGAGTTGATCATGTAAAATGCTTAGAATAGTGCCTGGTGCTTTAAGTGCTATATAGAAGTTTATTATACAAGCAAAAAAACCCTTATCTTTATATTACAAATAAGGAGACACTGATAGATTATATAACTTAACTTGGTTGACACATCTAGTTGGTGATGAGATTGAATGCCAGAGTCCATACTCTTAACCATAATATGTGGCACATATATCAATATTGTGTGCATGTGAGAGAGAGCGAGGCGGGAGAGAGAGAGAGAGAGAGAGAGAGAGCGAGCAATCGAAGGCTGGCTGAGTGGGAGTTAATGTTTCCTTGGTGGAAAACATTTAGTGAAATTACCAAACAAGTTTCCATTAAGAACGTTAGTTGAGGTCACAGGTTGTCACCACAAAAGCCCAAAGGGGCAGGCAGGTCACATAAAGGAGGGAGGCAGAACAGTGTGACATGAAATAGTGACAGACCTTGTAGGTCAGGTAAACCGCAAGGAGAGGAGGATGGCAGCTACCTCGGGTGTTCAGACCTACTGCAAGGGCAGAAAACGGGTTCAAAGATGCCAGAGCTTCTGATTTTTTCAATAAGGAAGTGCAGCAGAAGCCTGCTTCTGAAGACGAGCGTTGTGATGGCACATTTGTAGGCATTGTGTCAACAGCCAGCTTAGGGTCTCTGGTTTAGATAAGGCTCTATTCTTAATTTAAAATTCCAGGAACACTAACCCTGGATTCTGACTGCTAAAAGGTATAAAAACCAAAGCAATCACAAAACAAAACAAAACCCCACAAAATACAAACTCATTAATCAATACTCAAAAAACTTACTCTGAACCAAGAGCTTTTGACTTAAAGTGACAAAAGTTTGCAACAAAAAACGAGGATCTCTTTTCATGCTATAGAGATTAAACAGTCTTTTCTACCTCAGAGATGGGTTTGTATGTATATGTTCGGATGTGTGTGAGGGGGCATTTCCTTCCTCTTTCTAAATGTGCTTAATGTTAGCTCTAATTGAACATAACTATTAACTTAAATTTATTTTACATTATAGATTTGTCACTGAGGCTTAAGCTTCAGTCACATGTATAATAAGATGCTGCCCCAATTCACCTAGAAGTTCTTAACTGTTAATTATCTCAATCCCTAAATGCCAAGGATTATAGTATACAATCACTGAAAGTTATTACCTTTGGCCACATACCATAAGGCTGAAGATTACTGTGTGCTTACTTGATCTGCAACAGTTAATTTCTATATCTCATCATGTGACTCATACTTTTTTATTTTCTCTCTTACTCAGGGGCTGATTACCCAATTTATTGATTAGCTATGTACTGATTGATTAGCTTCCCTAATTACTGCTTTTTAACCAGTTCCTATTCATTAGCACCTTTCCCCAAAGGACTGGAAAAAGAAATAACACCTAAAACTTGGATCTGCAAATGCTTCAGATGTTTTTCACTGGCAATTTAAATCGCCGGGTCAATATATTAGAATGAAAGACAAAAATCAGATCCTAAAACAATTCTTAATAGTCATGTTTCCCTCTAAAACCACACACAAGCAGAGGAGGCCTGGATTATAGAAAGAAGCTCCTAGGAAGAGAGAAGCCAGGCAACCACTTACCAGATGAACTCCCTGCAGTGAGAGCAGTAGGTGGGCTGCCTCAGGTATGTGGCCATAAACTTGTGTCCATTGATTTGGTGGACACGCCTTCGCATAGCCCTTTGGCGCTTCCTGGTAAAATGTTTGAAGATTCGGTCTCTCTGGAGAGTTGCTGTACATTAAAAGAAAGGAGAAAAGAATAATGTGCAACAAATCTAGCTGTACCTAACATATGGGAAAGTGTAATAGCTCCAAACACTCTCCAAAATTGTTTCTTCTTTCTTCACGATGCACAACACCCCAGAACATCCCCATGCTTCCTCTTCCTAGTGACCTTAGGACTCCGAATTTGTAAGGTTGGACCTAAGTGAACTCTGAGATACCCACTGCCTGATTAGAACTGGCTACCTGGGACCAGTCTCCCCAGCACACACCATGAGTTCCCCAGGGTTCTAATGTTCCGGTATGGGACATTAGCCTGGCCTTCTAGCTCCTGTCCAGCTGGATGGGACCTCAGGTCCATAGATTGGCTATAACTATGAGCAGGTAAAACAGATTTCTCATTATTTGCCTTTCATTCTGGCATCCTCACCAACAGAAGGAGGGAATGGCCATAGCCCAGTGAGAGTGCTGCCCAAAAGCATCAGTCTCAACACCATCTCTGTTAACCTGGAATGGGTAGAAATTCACTTGGGCTTGGTGCCGAGTTCCTCTTCCAACCTCACATTTTAAAAATGGTGGCTCCTCAAGAATCAAAACTGCTCACCATTTAAAGATAGTAAATTAACTTTCCCAAGGTATGGAGAGACTTACTCAATAATGCTTTCTGGGGCTCCTGGGTGGCTCAGTTGGTTAAACGTCCAACTCTTGATTTCAGCTCAGGTCATGATCTCATGGTTGTGAGATCAAGCCCCCCCCTTCCCCCCCCAGTGGGCTCTGGGCTGGGTGTGGAGCTTGTTTGAGATTATCTCTCTCCTTCTCCCTCTGCCCCTCCCCCACTTGCACTCGCTCTCTCTCAAAAAGAAATAAATGAACTAAAATAAAATAATGCTTTTCAATTAATCACTTCAATGCAAAGAAAATGTAAGAAAGATACAAGAATAATCTAATAAATTTTAAAACCCGGAGGAAATAGAAGATTTCCATGAAAACATAAATGACTAAAATTAATTGAGCTACATAAACCAAATAGATGAATTTAAAAAAAAAATGATAAGATTTTCTAAGGACTGCCTCTCGAAATCATCCAGGCCCAGATAGTTTCATGCGTGAATTATTTTTAGCCTTTAAAAACAAGATGATGCTAGTGTTGAAACCTGTTCCAGAATAGAGGAGAAATTCCCTGTATTTTTATAGGGAACTATGTGATACAATCCTAGAACCAAAAGATAAAACAGATATATCTAAAGATATAATAGGAAAAAAAAAAATCAGGGGTTAGTAATCATTTTTTATGTCGCAGACTCCTTAGTCCAGTGAAGCAAGCCTATGGATCCCTTCTCAGAGTCAAGCTTTATAATCTTAAAAAAAAAGTACACACACACACACATAATTACAAAGGAAATCAAGTATCAAAATATATTTTAAGTGAGATAGAATAATATATATATATATATTTTTATTTTGGGAGTGTGTGAGTGGGGGAGGGGCAGGGAGAGGGATGGAGGGAGAAAAAGAGAGAGAGAGAGAGACAGAAAGAGAATCTTAAGCAGGCTCCACACTCAGCCTAGAGCCCATCAGAGGGCTCCATCTCACGACCATGAGATCATGAGATCAGGTCATGATCTGAGCCAAAATCAAGAGTCGGAGGCTTAACCGAGTGAGCCACCCAGGTACCCTAAGAACAATACAAATTTAAATTTATATTAAAATAAATTAAATACTTAGTGGCATACCTTATCATTGTAAGTGTGAAGAAGTGATGGGCAGTAGTTACTTTAGTAGTAGTGAAGTACTAGTTACATTTTAAAGTATCTATAAAAACTAACATAATGAAAATATCCAAGATTTCTATCGTGAGAACATCCTAAACACTGCTCATGCTTCTGTGGTTTAGTGAACAATGGGAGAAAATGCTACATTTACATTATAGGTTAGTGAAAATTTTTTCTCTCATCCACTTTCTGGACCACCTAACCTCTAATTACGGACTTCAGGAAAAGTACACCTCCGCTTACGTATCAAGCTCATTCATGAATACTGATGCAGAGATTTTCACTACTGAAGGTTGTATACTTACAAAGTGAACAGGAAAGCAATACTAGAAAATATTAGTATTTGCACGGTATGGGATTTTTTTCTTTCCCATTCTTTGACAATTCGTCCCCAACACAAATATTCCTTCCCACTTAATAACAGCATCTACTCTAGCCCCTCACGTTGTCTTCTCAGTTTCTTGGGTGTGATGCTATATGTGGTGAACATCTTAATGTGCGATATAAATTAATTGCAAAGTAAAACTGAAAATCCTGTAAAAGTTGAAGAATTTTCATGTAGTCTATGGAAAGTCATGTTTGAGTACGGTGAGATTCACACCCGAAGGCAATGGTAGATAGGGCTATGATAGAGTTAGATCTGTTAACAGTTGAACAAAAGAAATTTGATATAGAAAAATGACATGACAGTTATTTTGAGAGAAAGTGTTGAATATTAATGTATTAGGAGAGGCCCTTGAGAAACTGATGAAGTCTCAAACACTTGCTAAAAATACCCTATTGAAAACTTCATTATACTAATCAAAAATAAAACATATAGTATTCTGCCATTGAATTTTATCTGAAAAAATTATTTTGCTCTAAAAACTAGTGCCTATGACAAAACAACAAAATGCATTCAATAAAGATTTTCATAATTTTAGTTGTGTTTTTCAAACCCCTTCCCCACTTTTTAAATATTAACAAACTCCTCATTTTGAAGAATTCGTTTTATGTGCACCTTTCCAGGTAGCAATGACACTCAGATAACAGGAAATTCTATACTATTCAGCATTATTATAAGAAATACCCACTGTGAGCAAGTGGAAAATTTCCCAGGAGCACAACAATGGGCATATTATTAGAAAATCTATTATGTTTTATTCTATTAATAGGTAAAAGAAAGTAACAATGATCATTTCAACATTTTTAAAAGGCACTTCATAAAGTTTAACTTGTAATCCAATAAAAAACTTTTTGAAAAGAGTAGATTGTTTCCTTAACATGACTAAAACATGAGTAAAACAATATGCTCACAAATCAAAAGCTGAATGGTAAATTTTTAAAAATAATAAATCCCATGAAAGTTAAGAACAAATAAGACCAATTATCACCTCATTACTTACTATTATCCTGAAAGTACTTGCCAAAGCTGTAAGAGACAAAGAAAGAAAGAAAGAAAGAAAGAAAGAAAGAAAGAAAGAAAAGAAAAAGAAAGGAAGAAAGAAAGAGAATGAAAGAACAAAAGAAAGAAAGAACAAAAGAACGAAAGAAAGAAAGAAAGCTGTCAGGAAAAAAGGAGGCAGAGATGCCATGATTTGGAGTTAATATATGACTAGAAAACTCAGGAGAAGTTAGCCTAATCTACTAAAAAAAAGAGTTCAGTAAGATGGACAATGATAAATCATTAGAAGTCAAAGTTCTTTTGGTATACCAAAAGAACCATTTAGAATATATAATAAAAATATATCCCCATTCATTAAGCTACAAGACCCAAACTATCTAGTAATAATTTGTCCAAAGAAGTGCAAGGTTTATATGAAGAAACATATAAACCCCCAAATGAAGACTATGAAAAGATATGTAAAAATGAAGTTCTTAAATAGAAAGACTTAATACTACAAAGTTGTTCATGCTTTCTACACTAATCTCTAAATTCAACAAAATCCCAATAAATATCCCCGAAGGAGGTCTTTAAACTCGACAGTTTTTTTTAGAGTTTAGTTGGTACCATAGATATTTCAAAACTGTTGAAAAATTCTAACGAGGGCAGACTTGTCCTCTATGTTAAAACATATTCTAAAGTTACAGTGATTGACATAACATGCTTCCACCTGCAGAGTCCAAAGCTAGAAATCAATTTTGCTTAAAGAGAACACAGTTCAAATCAGGGGGAAATGACAGATTATTAATAAAGAGCATTTAGACAACTAGTAAGCCTTTTGAAAATTATTTTTACCTCACTCTTAACACCAAAATCATCTCAGGCTAATGTTAAAGAAAAAAATATGGAAAAATGGGAAAACATAGGGAAAAAATACATAGTCCTGGGATGGGATAAGGACAGCAATACTCTAAAGCCATAAAAGACTCACAGATCTGCAGTTTAAGAAATTTAAAGTTCTATTTGGCAAAAGACACAAAACAGAAAGCTAAACAAAACAAACTGGGGGAAAAAGGATTTGCAACACATGACAAAGGGTTACTATTTATAATATGTGGAAATTATTAATAAGGGAGGAACAATCTAGTAAAAATGGGGCAGAGGAGATGAATAGGCAATTCATAAAAGTTATAAATGCAGACAGACAATAAACACACTGGATGTCTAATCCTATCTATCCAAGATGGACACGTAAGAATCAGGAGGTAAATGACATTTTACTTAAATTGGCAAATATTTATAAGGATTGCTAGTGTGCCCATGCTTGCAAGGGAATGGGAAAAATAGGCACCTCCCTCTCTGCGGGTAGGAGTATAATTGGGTCCAGTCCCGGCTCTGCCACCTCCGGCTGTGTTTACCCTGCTGAGCCTCAATGTTCCTATCCATAAACCACGTAGTGCTTTCCTTATAGGGTTTTTCCAGGGAGGTAATGCATTCAAAGTGTTCAGCACAGAATTAGGCCCCTGGTAGTATTCGACAGACACATGTAGCTATTTCAAGAATAGTGAAAAAAAAAAGAATATTTTTTTAATGTTTATTTATTTATTTTTTACATTTATTTATTTGAGACAGAACACAAGTGGGGGAGGGACAGAGAGAGAGAACGAGACACAGAATCTGAAGCAGGACAGAGCCCTACGCAAGGCTCAAACTCACAAACCATGATCGTGACCTGAGCCAAAGTCAGATGCTTAACTGACTGAGCCACCCAGGCACCCCTATTTATTTTTGAGAGAGACAGAAAGACAGAGTGTGAGTAGGGGAGAGGCAGAGAGAGAGGGAGACACAGAACTCCAAGTGGGCTCCAGACTCTGAGCTGTCAGCACAGAGCCTGATGTGGGGCTTGAACTCACGTGCTGTGAGATCATGACCTGAGCTAAAGTCAGACGCTTAACCGACTGAGCCACCCAGGCACTCCAAGAATATTTTTTTTGGAGACCAATTTAATAATACCTGTCGAAGTTTTTATTTTATTTTATGTTATGTTATGTTATGTTATTTTTATTTTTATTTTATTAAGTTTATTTCTTTATTTTGGAGTGAGAGGGAACAAAAGAGAGAGAATCCCACTCAGCCTCTGTGCTGTCGGCACAGAGCCCATGCAGGGCTCAAGTTCACAAATGGCAAGATCATGACCTGAGCCAAAATCAAGAGTCAGATGCTTAACTGACTGAACCACCCAGGTTCCCCAATACCTGTCAAAACTTTAATTTTTTTTTTTCAACGTTTTATTTATTTTTGGGACAGAGAGAGACAGAGCATGAACGGGGGAGGGGCAGAGAGAGAGGGAGACACAGAATCGGAAACAGGCTCCAGGCTCTGAGCCATCAGCCCAGAGCCCGACGCGGGGCTCGAACTCACGGACCGCGAGATCGTGACCTGGCTGAAGTCGGACGCTTAACCGACTGCGCCACCCAGGCGCCCCTGTCAAAACTTTAAATGTGCATTTCCTTTCATTCAGCAATTCAACTTCTAGGATTTTTTTTCCTATAAAAATGCCAGGAAGAATATATACTATATGGATATCAATTACTACTTTCTATGTAATGGTAAAAATTAGGTTTTACATAAGAAATCTCAAAGAATGAAGTAGAAATAGTGAAAATGAATTTGGTTAAGACACCAATGCTTTCAGAGGCTCTGGCACAGTTAAAAATGTACCTGCTTGAGTTTTGGTTTTGGGGTATGTATGTGTACAACCTTTGGTAAGCAGCCTAATTATTTTCATTCTCAGGTTTCCCATCTGTCTCAAAGAGATAACTATCTCCCTGTCCTCAGCCCTATAGGGATAGTATCATATTCCATATTCCTGAGAGTCTTACAATTCTGCATAAGCATCACCTATGAACTGAAGTCATTCTACTATACGGCTCTCTTCTGCAGTATTTCCAGAAGCCATTTAGTAATGACAAAAGACCAGATTTTAATGTTCCTTTGTTGGGCAGATGATAAAATTTGATCTAACGATCACACTATATCTAGCATATGTTATCACCAGCCTGAGACCTAGTTCAATATTGGCCAATGCAAAATGTGTATTGAATTACTAAATACTTATCATATCTAGATGCAAATTAAACTCTCTCCAGGGGTCTAATTATCAAGAATTTACTTTTTTAAGCCCTTAATACCATGAAGAGTGGTTAAAAGGTCAGCTCACTTGCATTTTTAATATTTCTTGAATTGAATCATGTTCCCCCACCCCCTCAACAGCTACTACCACAGTAGTAACAAGACCTATGAATATTCCAAATGATTCCTTCTAGCCTGTAGGACTTAGGAAGAAACTGCTTGCAGCCGTCCACCATGTTGGTCAGCACTTAATGCCTTTTCTCCTGCTTCCTACCCCTCCTAGAATGCCCTTTCCTCTTTTTTCCCTCCAACTAGTTAGTTAACTCGGGCTTATCCTACCTACCTCAGAGCCTAAATAGCCACCCCTACAGTCTGAATGTCCCTACCCTTCCTCTTCCCAAAGCAATCTGGGAGTGTACCTCAATCTTTTCCTTTAACTCACAACACTGGGAAAGAGTTCATCTGGTATCCCAGATGCCTCAGAAGCATCTCCTATGTGGTCATTTTAACTAAACTTCACTCCTCCCTCTTCTGTATTCTTTCGGACAGGTGCCTCTTTTTGTTTAAAAAGCACAAAAACAGGGGCAACTGGGCGGCTTGGTCAGTTAAGTTTCCAACTTCAGCCAGATGATGATCTCATGGTTCGTGAGTTCCAGCCCCGCACAGCTCTGAGAGCACAGAGCCTTCTTCAGACCCTCTGTCTCCCTCGCTCTCTGCCCCTCCCTCACTCGCGTGCTCGCTCTCAAAAACAAACAAACATTTAAAAAATAAATAAATGGAAAATAAAAGCACAAAAACACACTCACACACACCTGGGATTTTGAAAGATGTTTGGTTAAAAAAACAGGTACCCCTTCCCCCCATGGCTTCAAATGGCTTTCACTGTCACATTCTCTTGACGGATGTCATGGACAGGAAGAAAGAGCTCTCGAACTGCACTCTGTCCGGGTTCAGTCTCTACCCTCACTTTACAATCAGAGTGCACAGGGGACTTCCTCACTGTTTGCACTGCCTCCTATTGCCTTAGGATGGAGTAAAAACGACTAACAAAAGATTATTTAATCCTTTGGTGCCTCAAACCAACCCAGGCTTGGGGACATCTTTCAGATCACATGTTTTTTTGAACATGTTAGGCAAACCCTAACAGCCTTTGCAGCCAAAACTTGCATCACTACTTCTGTTTTGCTCCTGAGGTGCTCACCGCCTCTAAGTAAATAGGAAGCTGGCTCAGTGCCCGGCAGGGAAATTCACATTCCAGGCTCAGAGCGGGGCAGGCCTGGAGCCCTGCCTGATCTGTCTCACCCAGAGTTGGTTTTGACAAGCCATCCCATCCATGGGGTAGAGAATAATTAGGTCAAATACAATGAAGATTGACTATTTTGAAACAAAATTCTGTTTCACAAAATCGGATTGTCACCCCACACTTTCTTTGGAACTCTAAAAGGCACAAGCGACTGGGAGCCACCAAAGCACTGCAGGGTTAGTTTTCATGTCAAAAACTCTCATTGGACTGAAATGTGTTGCTAGCCTGAGGCCTTGTGGGGGAGGGCTGACTCTGTGAAGTCTCTGTAAAGCTGCCTTAACTTCTCAAAAATAGTAAACGCTTCATCCTCTTTAGTCTTTTGCTCTACCTAAAGCTTTTTGCTTTACCTGAATCTAAAGCTTTCTATTCCAGCTGCAGAAATCTATATTTGAAAGTACTTCTTACAGCAGAGATCACATGTCCTAATTTTCAAATGATTGCAAGCAAATTAAATCAGAGACCGAAAGTCCATGGCATGGCACCTTTAAATTTCAGAATTAAATAAATACTTTCAGAATATAAAAGGCATGAAGGGAATGACTTTGATTCTGTGTAAAACTACGATTTAACTTTGTTAAGTTGAATTTGCTTAACAGCAAGGGCACTGCGGTTAAGATCTTAACGAAGATCTGTGGCTCGTCTTTGAGGGGCCGTGCTGAAGAAGTTGTGTGGCTTTTCTACACAACAGGCTGGAGCATGTGGTGGTTGAGGCAGGCTGCTCCTGCCCTTATAAGCTGAGTGACCTTGGGCAGAATGTTGAGTCTCCCGTGCCTCAGTTTCCTCATTTGTAGAACATGAAGCACTTGGAGAACCTTCCTCAAAGGGTCACTTGGATGATGGCTGAATTAGTAAGTGTAACATAATTAGAAAAGTACCTGGCAGGGAGCAGAGTGTTACATGATTGTTGTTAAAACCCTTACTTTACACTACCCCTGAGATCAAGGAGCAGAAAGGATTTAATTCAATCACCTAATTGCCTGGAAGAGGAATCACTACTTAGGAAACCATTACCTTGAACTCTGTGCCCAAGGTTGATCTGGCTAGCTAGTGCTGGGACTACCACTAGAAATCCTCTGCTCTTGATTTTATCCCAGGGCTTTATGGGTAATACCACACTGCACAGGGTCCTTTATGAACATCAGGTCTCCTGGAATCCCTGGAAAGTAATGCATTTTCTGGTGAGGAAACAGAAACTAACAGGAAGGTTAAGTGAGGTCAAGCAGCTACTGATACAAGTGGGGTCACCAGACGCTGTTTACTATAGTTGAACTATTGAGTAATGCTATCCAACGTTTTTTTTTTTTTTTTTTTTCCTTTTCCTGAGATATTTGTTTTATCATTTGTGCATGAGGGAGGGAATAACTGCGAGAAAAACAAACAGGAAGACCTTAGAGTTAAGCAAGTTGCTAGTCAAGAAAGCCCCAGAAAGTATTATATTGTTTATCTCTCCAAAATATATTCCTGAAAGGCAACAAGATAAGGTCGTGAGAGAATCTTGCTTAATATCATCAAACACACTGAATAAGCAACCGTCTGCTCACAAAACTATGTGCGTAAAGAATGATGCATAAGAATTTAACATCAGGTGATTCCTGTCTGAGACAATAATGATATAAACAGAGAGAGATTAGGACATGTGTTAGGCAAACACACAACTTAAATGAGTCTCTACAGTAAGTACACATAACTGTGGGTGAGAGCATTTAGTGGGTGTTGAGTGAAGAGAGAATCTGAGGAGTTGTGTATCTAGTCCTCTGATTAATTAAGGATGACTTTATAAATTAACTGAGATTAGCAGCTGCTTGGAAAAGAAGAATTTGATACCCAAGGATCGGGAGAAGTTTGCAGGACTTTATGCCAGCACCAGCAACAAAGACTAAAAAAAGAGCATTCATATTTCAAAATGGCATGCAAAAGCCACCCCCCCAACACTAAGCAGTACAGAATCTGCTGTTTTTGAAAAGCATGCACCACATGACTCATAGTTATTTCCAAATTCAGATAGAGTGATTAGACTCAGCGCATTAGGAGACCCGACTCCACAGGCACTACGCACAGGTGTTTCTCAGGGGTTTGGCTCCCTCCAAGGAAGCTCAGCCTGCGTAAACACCTTCCATCGGGCATCATGGGGATGGCTGTCGTTGGCAAAAGGAGGAGAGACAAATCATTTGTTACTAGACTGACTCTCCCGAGTGCCCTCATGGCCATAGCACTGGGAAAGCCGAGCCCATCCTCACCCATCACTCCAGCCTCTCTGGCAGCAGGTGATTAGAACAGAGCTCCTCGGTGTGACCAAAGCTCCATCAAGAACCATGAGAAAGGCTCCTCACTCCACTGTTACAAGAAGGGAGCAGTGCCTCTCACCATCCTCTCACTGTCTCCACTTCTCTCATCCATGAGAACTGCCAAAGTAGAAACTCTCCCCTTCTCGGTACTTGGAGAAAAGGACCTCGGCTCCAACAGCATCTGGCTCCTCTCACTCTACAATTTCTTCTTCTTGTCCCCTTCACCAGCTCTTCTCTCCTACCCAGCCTTGAAATTTGTGCGTCCCCAGGCCCTTTTTTTTTTTTAATTTTTTTTCAACGTTTATTTATTTTTGGGACAGAGAGAGACAGAGCATGAACGGGGGAGGGGCAGAGAGAGAGGGAGACAGAATCGGAAACAGGCTCCAGGCTCTGAGCCATCAGCCCAGAGCCCGACGCGGGGCTCGAACTCACGGACCGCGAGATCGTGACCTGGCTGAAGTCGGACGCTTAACCGACTGAGCCACCCAGGCGCCCCGTCCCCAGGCCCTTTGTATGCCATTCTTCTGGTCTTCCTGGATGCTCATTCATCTCCTCAGAGACCTCACATGTTCTCTTGATTGCTAACAATTGCCTCTGTACTGAGGACTCCCAAATCAACAGCTCTAGTTCTGGCTTCTAACTGCACAGAGAAAGATACTAAACATTTCTAAGTAGCTTTTCAGCATCTCTCCAAGGTATCCCAAATTACCTCAAATTGATATTTGTAGGCTGAGCCCTCTTCCCTGCCTCTTCAACCCACTCTTTCCCTAAGATGATAGTATCACTATCCTTGGAGTCATCCAGAAAAAAACCTAAAAAAGTCTTCGGATCCTTCTTCTCCACCCACAACCAATCAACTGTCAAGTTCTACTAAACCTATTATGTTCTGACTAGATTTCTGCCTCTCATGCTCACCGGGTATAGTTCATGCCACCTTCTTCCTCTCATCTGGACTATGTAATACTTTCCCAACTAGACTCTCTGCATAAGGTTGCTCCCCAGTTACGCATCCAGTTACACATATGGAATATAGGTCAGATCAGGTCACACTCTGTAGGGAGCCGGCTCCCCTGCTACATCCTATGTAAATCTCCTGCATGGAAGTTACAGTAGTTGTCCTAGTTGAACCATAATAAGGTAAAGGGGGTGGGTTTTCCCCAAAGGGTAGTCCAACATCTGAGAGAAAAGTCGAACCTTCAGGCAGCAAAATGGCTTCCAGGGGGGCCATAGTTAGGTGGGAGACAGAATCTTTCCCCCTTGTCCTCACTCTTTGGGGTCTGGACTTGAGGCCCCAAGAATGGGGTGTCCACAAGGCTCTGCAGAGGCAGAGTGAAGTAGGTTAGGAGTAAGCCCAGTTGTGACAGCACACACAAAATGTGTTCAACATCCCTTGTGAGGGAGACTATCTAATGCATATTATTCTATGTACACTTCAGTTTCTGCCAGTAAGCCTGGTTTACATGGTCCAGAAAGGCCTGAGCTCTGCTTCAGAAAGTACATTAAAGTGGACAAGTCACCCTCTGAGGCTACCACAGTAGACAGAGGGTCCTCATGAAAAGTGAGAATTCCCAGAGAAAGCTGAACCCTGGGATATAAGATCTGGGGATCCAAGATCTAGCCAAATCTCCCGGGTGGCAGGTCTCCCTGTTGCCAACCTTGGAGGACTAGGATTCCCTTTGTCAAGAAGCCAGCAGATCTTACACTCCTCTACAAAGTCTGTTCAATAGACACCAGTGCCAGAATCCCTGAACCAACATCCATTGGCTCTCAGGAACCCACTCCCTCTCTTGCTACATGACTAGGCTCCTTCAGCAATCTCAAGGAATCAATAGAACAATCTCAAGGGGGCAGAAAAACTGGAATAGTTAGCCTCCAGCTCCCATCTATCAGTGATTGATGGCTGCTTCAGGGACAGGGGGCATTAATTCTCTGGTATTTCCAGCCTTCCTTTCTGACCCGAGAGGAAATATGGACAGGACATCCATAGCATCTGCCACAGAATGAATTTATACTACTCTTGTCCTGCTTTCTTGTTTGTATTTTGCTGCCATATATACCTTCTAACCCTGCTTCAAACTCTGTGTGGAATGAGGTGAAGTATAAATAGAAAATTCTTATAGTAATTTCAACTATCATTGTGCCTACTCCTTTCTGCACACATAATTTAATGACAGAAATTCCCTCTTGCTCCCTATTACCAAAAGCAAGGATCCTACAATTCCTTTCCACAAAATGGTATGAATTTCTACCCTGTTGCTGTGATTCTACAAATATTTCATTTCCCTCTCCCACCCACACTGATTTCATCCATAAATAGACATCTAGCTGCCAGTTCTTCATTCTTCAGGGGTTTTTTGTTTTTGTTTTGTTTTGTTTTGTTTTGTTTTGTTTTGTTTTTAATGAAAGTTAAACATTGCTGAGTGGATGATCACCCTGGGTTTCAGGATGATGAGGAAACGTGTTTGTTTCGTCAAGTTCATATTGGATTATGTAAAAGCACGTCCCACATTATGCCTCTCACTGTCCTCCTGACTATCTGGAAAATACCTCAAAATGGCATTACCTTCAACTCTAAGCTTAAGTTAGAGTAAGTACCTTGGTTGTATGTGCTTAAAAATGTTAGCATTTTCCAATTATCTGGCAATTTTTCTTTTATCCTGCATTACTAAATTTACCTGGGGAGGAAATATCTCACTCATGATCTCTCCTGTCTCCCTGAGAGTTTTTTGAGTTTAACGTAAGAAGACAATGAAACCATAATGTGCAGAGAACAATACATAAAATGTCTTTTTGCTCTTTTGTTGTTTATAAAGATAATATATGAACACTATAGAAAATACAAACGATACAGAAAACTCTAAAGACAAAAGTTTCTTTTAAAAAAATCATCTTAAAAAAGGAAACGCAGGGGCGCCTGGGTGGCGCAGTCGGTTAAGCGTCCGACTTCAGCCAGGTCACGATCTCGCGGTCCGTGAGTTCGAGCCCCGCGTCGGGCTCTGGGCTGATGGCTCAGAGCCTGGAGCCTGTTTCCGATTCTGTGTCTCCCTGTCTCTCTGCCCCTCTCCCATTCATGCTCTGTCTCTCTCTGTCCCAAAAATAAAAATAAAAACGCTGAAAAAAAAAATTAAAAAAAAAAAAAAAGGAAACGCAAAGACAATAAAAAAATAAAAAATCATCTTAAAAAAGGAAACGCAAAGACGATAAAAAAATAAAAAATCATCTTAAGTCTTACTGTACAAATAACTGCTGTAAATATTTTGGGAAACATGACAAATATATACACCATTCAGACATAGTAGTAAATGGCGTCGTACCCTGCATGCTGTTTTGCCAGCTACTTTTCACCCAAAACATCTTTTCCAATCTTATTTCTTAAAAGACTTTAGTTGTTCAGAGTAGTTTCAGATTTACAATAAAATTGAGAGGAAGGGATGGAAGTTTCCCATATACTCCCTGATGCCACACAAGCACAGCCTTTCCCATTATCCACGTCACTCACCAGAACAGCACATTGTTTACCAAGGACAAACCTACAATGACACATCACAATCACCCAAAGCCCATAGTTTACCTCAGGGTTCACTCTTGGTGTTGCACATTCTATGAGTTTAGACAAATGTATAACAACATATATCCATTATTAGAACATCGTACACGGTATTTTCAGCGTCCTAAGAATCTTCTGTGCTCTGCCTATTCATTTCCCTCTCCCCTCCTGCCACCACCTCTGGCAACCACTGATCTTTCTATTGTCTCCAGAGTTTTCCTTTTCCAGAATGTCACACAGTTGGAATCTACAGTATATAGCTTTCTCAGATTGGTTTCTTTCACATAATATTCTTCCATGTCTTTTCATGATGTGATAGCTCATTTCTTTTTAGTGCTGAATAACATCCCATTGTCTGGATAGACCACAGTTTATTTATCCGTTCACCTACTGGAGGGCATCTTGGTTGCTTCCAAGTTTTGGCAATGATGAATAAAGCTGCTATAAACACCAATGTGCAGGTTTTAGCATGGACATAAGCTGTCCATAATTTTTAAAAGTTACTATGTGTGGGGCACCTGGGTGGCTCAGTTGGTTAAGCAGACAACTTCGACTCAGGTCATATCTCATGGTTCTTGAGTTCAAGCCCCGTGTCAAGCTGGCTACTGTGAGTATAGAACCCGCTTCAGATCCTCTGCCTCCCCCTACCCCATGCCCCTTCTCCACTTGTGCTCTTTCAAAAATAAACATTAAAAAAAAGAGTTGCTATTCGTTTTTATAGCAATTAATACTAACATTACCATTTGGTCATTCTATCTTATAAAAACGAATATACATCACAACAAACTTAAAAATAAGCTAACAGCATTAGCAGATAATCCCTGTGAAAGTAGGGTTTCCCTGGTTGAAATCTCTACATTTTTTCTCATTCACTTGAAGCATAGGGACAGCTTTCTCCACCCCCACCCCTGCCTCTAAGCTCAGGTTGGTCTTCCTTCCTCACGCACACAAAAATTCTTATACAAACAACCTGTCCACCCAAAATCTTTTCCAGATAAACATGTGTTTCCTGCTGAGAACTAAAAAGAGTCCTGCCCCATAGCTTGGTTTATTCCGTTTCCCTTTCAATTTTTTCCCCTCTTTTGCACGAGTAGATTTCTGAGGTCTCTTCTAAGCCCTCAAGTTCTGGTTTTATGATTTTAGAAAAACCTTACAGGATATTAGCCAGGAGGAATATGAGGCCTAATCATTTCCTTCTCTAACTACATGGCTGGAATGAGAGCAATGCTACCTCCCTCATGCTGCTGACTCAACATGATTTTTAAAACCACTGTGCCATTGCTCATTATACACAGACTAATTCCAAACCCAGGACTAAAGGTAAAATACCTTTATCACATAACCCAATTTCCTGCAACACTAACACCAGGGCTTTGAACCTCAGCCAGCTTTTTATGATCATTAAAAAAAAAAAAAAAGGCAAGGAGACAGCTGCTTTAATCAAATGTCATTTCTATCATACGGTCACTTCCTGTCACAGGCTAGCAATTTACAAGTGTATATCTTGGCTACTAGGTTGGCTTTTTTATTTGTTTGCTTTTTGATGATTATATTATGCCTTAAATTAGAGGGAAACAAAATAAAAAACCCACTCAAAGAGTTCTTTATTGACTACGATTAATAACCCAGTCTACATTGTGAATAAGAGTTCATAGTTTTCTAGGAAAGTCAGAGAGGTATGTAAGAACACTTCCGGGGTGCCTGGGTGGCTCAGTTGATTAAGCATACAACTTCAGCTCAGATCATGATCTCGTGGTCCGAGAGTTCAAGCCCCGCGTTGGGCTCTGTCCTGACCGCTCAGAACCTGGAGCCTGCTTCGGATTCTGTGTCTGCCTCTCTCTCTGCCCCTCCCCCCTTCCTGTCTCCCTCTCTCAAAAATAAACAAGCATTAAAAAAATTTTTTTTCGGGGCGCCTGGGTGGCGCAGTCGGTTAAGCGCCCGACTTCAGCCAGGTCACGATCTCGCGGTCTGTGAGTTCGAGCCCCGCGTCGGGCTCTGGGCTGATGGCTCGGAGCCTGGAGCCTGTTTCCGATTCTGTGTCTCCCTCTCTCTCTCTGCCCCTCCCCCGTTCATGTTCTGTCTCTCTCTGTCCCAAAAATAAAAAATAAAAAACGTTGAAAAAAAAAATTAAAAAAAATTTTTTTTCAAATATATTAAAAAAAAAGAATACTTCAAATATCAGGCTAAGGTGTGACAAATGCCTCTATCTTCTGGAGTATTTAGTATCAGCTCACCTGCCACACCAACAAAAGTCTAGATATTTGTTTTAATTCAGCCATTTATCATCTAGTAAATGTTTATTTACAGTTTAAACACACAATAGTTCAACAAACTGCTAGGGTTCCCACCAAAAAATGAATGAACAGGGCTTTTCGACCCTCAGCTGTCTTTCATTCACAAATCACTTTGGGGACAAGGTGGCATTCTGCTCCATTGTGGACGTTAAATAGCAGGCTATCTTTTGCAATGACGTTAGTCCTAAGCTCTAGGAACACTCAACTTCTTTCTTCTTTTTCTATCATATGCTTATGCATCCAACAGGTCTTGAACCTTTATTAAGTGCTGGACGCTGTGATGGGAGGTAGGGGTACAATAGTGAACAAGGTATAGTAGTATCTTCAACTGAAAGTCTAACATTGGAGGAAGATTGTAAACAACTGTTACTATGCATAGTACAAATCTCCATGGGAGTGTGCGTGGGCAGGAATCTTACCCAGATGTGGGAGAATCAGAGATGGCCTTTCTTAAGAAGCACAATAAAGCTATAACTTCAGAACAAGTGAAGAAGAGGTGAATCAGGAAAAATGGGGACAAATGTTGCAAAAAGAAGCAGCCATATGTACCAATGTCCAGAGTTAAAAGAACATAAGGTTCAAGGAACTCCTAATATTCACCTTCTGACTTGGTTACTCTAACTCCTAGTAGGTGCCTCATCATCATCAAATACTTAGCAAATTGTCTACTATTTACTAGGGCCAAGAACACCAAGCCATAGGGGTAAGAGTACTTCACAAAGGTTCTTGAGTTGCTATGCTGAGGTACAGGAAGAAACTACTGGAACTCCCATTTGTGTGTTTCTCATACTCTTCATTTCAATTCTGTAATCCTTTATAGTGTTTATAACATACACAGTATTACATATATGTAAACTTTATGAAGAAACATAATGTCAGTGATGAATCACGGGAATCTACTCCTAAAGCCAAGACTACACTGTATGTTAGCTAACTTGACAATAAATTAAAAAAAGAAAAAGAAAACATACATATATTTGGAAGGCATGCGGAGCTCTGACATCCACGTGATCAAAAAAAGTTTGGAGACCACTGATCTAGATGGATTTACATTCTAGTTGGAGAAACGAGTGACACACAGATGAAAGGCACCAAGGCTAAGTGCTATGTCCGGGTATTAGGGAAGCAAAGGGTAGGAAAAGATACCTGAGGGCTGGGGTGGTCAGGGAAGGCTCCAAAGCAGAGATGGCATTCAATTTAGGCCTTGACAGAAGAGTGGATCTCAAACCAAGTAGAGTACATTAGGAGAGGACTTTTTGTCTGGGAAGAATGACAAGCCCATGTATATGGGTGTTGGGAAGCAATGAGAAAACCACCTCTGTAACACAACAGACTCCTAGTGAGTAGCAGGACAAATGATGTGACCCTGGAGTGGACACAAATGTAGCAGAACAGTGGGCATCTCCAGTATCAGGCTAAGAAATCACACTTTGTCGCTGGAAGCAGGGACCCTGGAACAGTCATTATTCCTTCTGTACCCAGTGGCAGTCCTTCTCTGCAAATGGAAAAAGCCGAGCTAAATGCACAGTGAAGTTTTTTATAACTCTTAAGAATATGTTACCAGTGAAAGTAGTTTTCAAGAATGAGGGCAAAAGAAAGATGTTTCAAGAGTGCTGAGATAGCTCACCATCAAATACCTTCACTAAATAAACTTCTAAAGGATTTACTCTGAAGGGGAGAAAAATGATCCTCCAAGGAATGTCTGAGCAACAGAAGAAAATGGTGAGGAAAAAAATTATACACATTTAGCTAAATATAAACAAACAACAATGAAATAAGTAATAATGTCTAGTTAATGGAGCTTCAAAAGAAAAATAAAAAATACATCTAAAATATCAACGAATTGGGGGCGCCTGGTTAAGTGTCCGACTTCAGCTCAGGTCATGATCTCGCAGTTTGTGGGTTCGAGCTCCTCATTGGCTCTGTGCTGACAGCTCGGAGCCTGGAGCCTGCTTCAGTTTCTGTCTCTCTCTCTGTACCTCACCTGCTTGCTTGCTTGCTCTTTCTCTCTCAAAAATAAATAAAACATTAAAATATCAACCAATTGTACCTAAGCCAGGAGGAGGGTGAGTAGAGATAAAGCATTCTAAGATCCTTATTTGCTCATTAGGATCTCAGACCATTTTTCAAAGCGGCTGTACCATTTTGCAATCCCACCAACAATAGGAAAAGTTTGAGTGTTCCACAGTCTCATGAACATTTAGGGTGGTTGGTCTTTGCCATTTTAGCCATTTTAGTGGTATCTCACTGTGGTTTAAATTTGTACTTTTCTATTGCCTAAAAATGTTGAGCATGTTTTTACATGCTGATTGGACCTTAGCTATTTCTTCTTTTGAAAACATGTTCAGTTCCTTTGCCCATTTTTTAAAAGTTGAATTGTTTGTCTTCCATTTGTACCACAACTTTCTGGTATATGCTGTTCATTTTTGGAAAGAAGTTAGCAACTGTTGGGGCACCTGGGTGGTTCAGTCGGTTAGGCGTCCAACTTCAGCCCAGGTCATGTACTCGCAGTTTGTGGGTTCGAGCCCTGCATCGGCTCTGTGCTGACAGCTCAGAGCCTGGAGCCTGCTTCAGATTCTGTGTCTCCTTCCCATTCCCTCTCCCACTTGTGCTCTGTCTCTCCCAAGAGTAAATAAATAAACATAAAAAAAAAAAATAAGTTAGCAACTGTTTTTCCTATTAAGAAATATATTCCTCTACTATTAATTCCATGGGATTCACCTGAGAACTCTCACCAAGACCGTGTCCAAACTGAGTAAGACAAAGAAGGTTTCAGAAAGGTTACAGTTCATTTTTACCATATATATATATATATATATATATATATATATATATATATATATGTATTGGTGGGGCAGGGGTGTTGAGAAATATCCAGACTTATGTTTTAAAATTCCATGCATATTCTGGCTAAACAAACATAGAAAATCGTATTTTTGCCAGGTTTTTTATATAATCTTTAGCTGAGTAAGATAATACAGTTAAATTTGAATTTTAATAGAATAATCTAAATTACAATGATTCTACTTCGTCTCCCTTTATAATTCCTAGCACATACCACAGAGATTTTTTTTTTTCCTGGCCTCTCTAGAATGGGTCTGGTTAACATCACAGTCAAGTTCTTTATTAACTGAAATACATTTGATTTTAGCAACTGCCACTGCAATCAGTCAATAGCAAAGCAAAGCAAAGTCCAAGGGACACATATTCCAGGATTCCCTGAGGCTCTGAAAACATCATCAATGGGCGTGAATGCTCATCTTCCTCATTTAGTAGTAGCATCCTTAGTTGTATGGATTACAAAAACAATCCTCAAATTCATCTTTGATCACAAGATTAAAAACAGTGGATGCCAGCTGGTCCTCTACCTGTAAAGCATTTATAAACCTTCACCATTTGCCCTTGAGAAATAGAGTGCTGATTCAGCTCTACAGGTTTCTTTTTAAAAAAAAAAAATTTTTAACATTTATTTTTGAGAGACAAAGCGAGACAGAGCACAAGTGGGGGAGGGGCAGAGAGAGAGGGAGACACAGCACCCAAAGCAGGCTCCAGGCTCTAAGCAGTCAGCACAGAGTCCGACACGGGGCTCGAACTCACAGACTGCAAGATCATGACCTGAACAGAAGCTGGATGCCTAACCAACTGAGCCACCCCATAGTTCTAAAGGTTTCTATTTGAGCGGCTGCCCAAAAGCTTACCAATTAGTTCCTTAATGTGATGTAGTAACTGATGAAAGAGGTCTAAAGAGCCTCTGTGCTCTGTCTGGCCTTCAAGTCTACTTTTTCTCCGTTTTGTATTTGTATCGAATGAGAAGATAGGAGCCTGTTGCACTTGATCTGTAAGGAATGAAGCTTTTCATGGTTCACTCTATTCTCCACATCAACTGTATACTCACTGTAGAACTACGGGACTTCTCTATAACAATTATGAGATAATTCCCTCTTGCTTTAATTTTGTGTCCTTTAAGAACTATTTTTAACCTTTAGCCTTGAATGTGGAGCTCCGGATAAGGCGGTGGTGGGGGTGGGTGGGGTGGGGGGGGCGGGATGTAAACTTTGGCATTCAGAATTCTTTAAACCATCTGTGCAGAAAAGCAAAAACTATTGTCATTGAAAGGTTAATCCGAAAAAGGGGTATTTTCAAGAGATATTTAGGGAACTAGGCTAGCTAGCAAAACAATTCTTCTACTTTTATAGGCAATGATTGAATCTCAGAATCAAACCAGTGGGGAACATTTTCTGTAATCAATAGACACAGAAATTTTCTCTTTCCCCAAAAAAGAGCACCCACTCACTCACACAGGTGACACATTTTGGGTGTTAATGCGCCAGGTTAATGCTCTATTCGTGGAAATAAAGTGGATCAATTCTCAAACAACCTGTTTTGGTAAGGGTCTCCAACAGCTGTAGCTTCAAATCAGAGAATAAACAGGCTTAGTGATTCTCAGCATCTGGTGTAGACTGGTAACAAGGTGGGGATTTTAGAGAGGAGAGCCTGGTCTCCTTTTGTGACTACCTATATTTCCGCATTACAAACTGTCCCTAATCCACTTTGGTAAAGTGCATTCCTGAAGCAATAACGCATAAGAGATGAGAGTCAAATTTCCACAAACAAAACCTTCCACATTTTCTTGTAGCTGTATGAGAAAATTCCCCTGAGAACACAAGAACGGGTACTTTAGCTTCATACTATAACTGCAGGTAAATGACTGAACAGAAAAACTTATTTTTAAACAAGCTCTAGCTTTCTACTTAAAACTATATAAATAATAGTACTAGAAGGCTTTCTTCTTCCAGTATTTGTGTCGAACTCTAAACAAAACAAGTCTTCATGGGAAGCCTCTTGGACTTCCGTGGGGCAAATTACCATCTAAGACGATAAAGGAATTACCCTGGATCAAAGGGTTATTAAGAAGAGACACCTTTGATGAAAACATTCTTAGTGAGACTGTTTGCCCAGGCTTGTGAAAGAGCTACGAATCTGGCTTCAGCAATGACAGGGTCATTATGAACTGAAAGCTTATTCTAGATCATGTGTCTGGTGTTTTAGATTAATAAACAAGGAAATCAGAGTCTTGATTTTTTTTTTAAATGTTTTTATTGAAGGCACTGGCAAATGCATTGCACAACAGGGAAAGTGACAGCTTGACGGTGTGTGGGGGGCACACGCACACGGAACAGGCAGAGACAAGAAAGCATTCTTCCCTGTGAAAAAGCCAAGCGAAACTGTCCCAGGATGCATCTTGGTCTGTTTTCCACTGACCTGGAACTCAGGGGTGTGATCAGTGCTCTCCAGAAAAGAAGAGTGCAGGGTCATTACCTTAGATTCAGAAATTCATGACTTTGGTTAAGAAGGTGAATGGAGTTAGAGATAAGGACAACAGACTTTTAAAGAGCTGAAGTTGCCTGGAACTAAAAAGTACCACATGGCCACATATCCCCAAGCTTAGTATAGCCCCAGCCTTTCACTGAAGGCCAGCCCTCTGGAGCCTAGACCAACCTTCCCTTCCAGGTTAACCACCAATGCCTCCCCGACACAAACCTGTGCTCTAGTCAAACTGGGATCTTCACCACTCAGGGCCCTTCCTCCTACCAGACTCTGCCCAGGTCACTCCCCTCACCAGGAATGGCTTCTCACCTTCCTAAACCCAATCCTCAAAAAAGTACTTCCTTGCCCGAAGCTGTCTGCAGACCTGCAAAGGAGGAGCAAATTTCTAATGCTCGTCCACAAGCAGCACTCTGTGCAGCCTTCGCAGTCTTGCACAGTTATTCAATTGCCTACATATTTTTGCCCTTTCTCTCAAGTGGAACAAATTTCTTAGAGAGTAAGATTTTATAGTTTTATATCCTCCCAGAATCTATCATAATGAAAATCTATACCCATCAGTGATATCCTTACACATGACACTAACATGCAACTGAAAATTATAAATACAACTTAAAGATCCCTTGTTACCATTTCAGGGTGTCTAGAATGCTATGGTTCAGTGGGATCGCCTGCTTCTCAAAGGCCGTCTCATTGAGGCACCTGTGGTGTAGTGATCTTTAAAAGGACCTGGCATCGGAATCATTTGTGAGCTTTAATTTAGGCTTAAACACTATTTTCATACCTAAATTTGGGCAACTTCATTCACTTATTAAATCAAACGTTTATAGCAGACTCTATTCCACACTAAATCGGAATATCTGGAGACCAAGAATCTGCCCTTGAAACTCTAAGAACCAGTGGCCCAGCAGGAAGGACACACAAATAAACAGTTAAAATACAAACGCAATAGTTGCCCTATCTTTGTGTCCGCATGTCTAGGGGGAGGAAGCCCAGATGGTGCTGGGGAATCAAGAGCATACACAGAAGAGGTGATGCCCTACCTGACTCTACAGCCTGAACAGCAAAAGAAATGCCCAAGGGAAGTCTCTGTGAGTCATTCACATTCTGACACTCTCCTGCTTAAAAGGCATTCACTGGCTGCATTCGGGGCTCAGGGCAAACTAGCACACCTGCAGCTGACCTTGCCCCCATCAAAACCCCATCACTCATCCATCCCTGCCTGGCCCTGGGGTCCACGCCTGCCCTAATCTCTGCCCTCCTCTCTCCTCTCCTTCCTCTCTCACCCTACCCCCAACTAAAATGATTTCAGGACTTGCTTTACTGAACCTTATTCAAGTCAGCGTTCGACTGTCCTCCTTAAAGTAACCCCAGCATCAACACCAAAGGTCTTATCACATAGATTCACATTTACCTGTTTAGACTGTGAACTAGGGATGTGTGTGGGGTGGGGGTAGGGGGTTAGGGTATCTCCCATGTCCAGCATATAAACAGCAATAAATGAATGAATGGATAAAATCACGCTCACATGAAAAAGTAAACAGAAGTATAAAAGAGCTTGCCAGATTCCTGTACCTACAAGTAGTTGACTATTGCTAAATTACAGAGAGTATGAATGACTAGTAGGAGATGAGATTTAAAAGGAAGGTTACTGGGGCGCCTGGGTGGCTCAGTCGCGGTTGAGTGTCCGACTTCGGCTCAGGTCATGATCTCGTGGTTTGTGGGTTCGAGGCCCGTGTCAGGCTCTGTGCTGACAGCTCAGAGCCTGAAGCCCGCTTCGGATTCTGTGTCTCCTCTCTCTGCCCCTCCCATGCTCATGCTCTCTCAATAATAAATAAACATCAAGAAAAAAATTTTAAAGGAAAGTTACTACCAAACCTGTACGGGAAGAAGGGGCTGGACTTTCACAGATCATAGGAAGGCACTAAACAGGTTTCATATAGAGGAGAAATGTTATGAGATTCCCTAAGTTCTCTCAAGATAAGGCCAGGAGAGACCCAGGTCCCAGGGCTGGTTTGTCATGATTAAATAGAGAACACACATATAGAAACAAAACATACACCATAATGTATAAAGGTAAGAGTATCTTGTGCAACTCCTAGCTATTAACCTACCAATCTTATAGTGTTTAGTTTTCATATCCCTAAAATTGGTTGTATATTTTCATGATAAAAGGTGGCAAAAGGGCACAGATCAGGAAATGCAGCCATTTATCAGGACACTGTGGGGAAGAGAGCATTCTGGGAAACCATTCCCTTTTCAAAACACGCCAATTATATCCCTGGGTCACTCACAAAACCACCTACTAGATAATGTCTTCTATAAATTGATATATCAGTGGTAACCTTTGTTGGACCTATTTCCAGCTCAATGGTTTCTGTATTTATGTGATGGCAGTAATCCACACCAGAGACTGAAGTAAATCAAACCGATTTAAAACCTTAAGCCAAGAGGAGAAACCTTTCTTTTTCCCAAATATTCTTACAGCAAGCTTCCCCATTAAAAGTAAGAGGGTGCTGCGGAAAAGCCTCGAGTCCCTTACCCAGGTAAGTAAGAGGTCTCGGGTCCCCCTGAGCTCCCTTTCTCCAGCCCACAGAGGCAGGTAAAGGAGAAAGGAGGGGGGATGGAAGGGTGTTGCAACAGGCTCTTATCAGCCTCTTTCAGGAATTCGGAGCAAACCTCTGCAGGGCTCCTGAAGCCCAGGGTTTCTCAGAAGGGCTGGAGATCCACAGATGGACATATAGATAAAATAAGTTCTGTTTGCTCCTTTGTTTCCAAGGCTAACTGTAGCAATCATGTGATCTCTGGGGAAAATGAAACATTTTTCTACTCACCAAGAGACTGTTGCAAGCCAAGCAGCCAAACAGATCACTAAGGACAAGGGGCGGGTCCTCACGTAAAGCACAAGCTCTCCGCTGAGACTTAACGCTAGGCTCCAGCTCTGGCATGGGGTTAGAGTGAGTTTGCTGGCTAGACCAACAAAAGCTGAGCCCTCTAGGCAGCCAGTTCTCTCCCTCCCTCCCTGAGCATCTTCCCACAGGTGAGAGTGACTCACTCACCAGCGAGTGAATTCTTTATACTAACTGACGCCCACATACCTGGGGTACAGAGTCTGCCTGTGGGACAGGTTTCCACAACACTTTCATCAGCCTTGGTTCATGAGGAAAATGTACGAGTGGCACGTGCCAAGCTTCCAGTGACCACCCCCCCCCCCCACAACGGTGCTGAGAGCAGCAGGGGAAAGGAGAGCACATGGGGCTTTCTGGAGAAGAGGCAGGGTCACTCACACATGTATATACAGAAGCACACGTTAGCATCCCTGAGTATGAAGGGCAGACGTGTAATGTAAACGTCCATCCAATGCCTTTGAAATGACTGTGGTCCAAACGGATGCGGCTGGAGTCTGGCCGGAAGAGGCTGCAGGTGCTAGCCTACCTTTCCAGGCCTCCGTGAGCTGAGCCAGTTGTGCAGAGTCTCGTAGAAGCTAGGGTTCACATAGCAAAGGTGAGCTCCACCACTGAGAACTACAGGCTTTCGGCTCAAGTCTGTGGCAAAACATGACAAACTGCAATAGCCAAATCCCAGGAGTTAGGTGGACAACACTCAGCTCTCTTCCCTTATTCTCACATCCAAGTACGCCAACAAAGTATGCCTACTTACATATATAAAGCAGTTCAGTGTATATTTGGGTTTAAAATATAGGATTTGTCTAATTTTAGTTTTTCATTTTAGTTTTTGGTTTTTTTTTTCTCTACTGATAACCAGTTCCCGTGTTCCAGGCTTTAAAAATGACGACCTACCCCTCTGGGGTGGTACACCTGTTTGGCTCAGAGCTCTACAGCAGTTCCTCCCACAGTAAGGGCCAGGGACCCTGTGCAGATTCTAAAGGAGTTTAATCTCCCTTCCAAAGAATCAGTTCCTTCTTTCTTAAAAACAAAAAGAAAAAATCAGTTTTATATATTGTATTGCATTGGTTCTTAACCAGGAGTGATTTTGCCCCTAGGGACATTCGGCAGTGTCTAGAGACATTTTTGGCTATCACAGCTGGGGTGGGGTGGTTTGCTACTGGCATCTAGATTGTGAAGGCCAGGGATGCTGCTAAACACCCTACAGTACACAGCACTGCTCTCATAACAAAAGTTATCCAACCCCAAAGGTCATTTGTGCCAGTTAAAAAACCCTGCAGTATTTGGATTCTGTAGATTTCATCTGGGGAAAAAAAAAGTATTTTGTTGCTTAAAAATAAGTTTGAAAATTTCTGCTCTAGGACACCTGCCGGGACCCAAACTATTCAACAACATGATAAAGACTCTTTTGTATTGAGCTTCAAAGTGCTCAGATAGTACAGATTTTCACATCCGATGCTGGCTTTTAAATTCCCGTAATAGGTCTAGCTGCTATAAAGAGCTAAGGCCCCGTCTCTCTTTCTGTTAAACCCTGAGTGGGAATCAAGGAGCTGTAGCCACCTAGTAGGACCTAATGCAAACCTCCTTCTGTGCCAGGGTAGAATCACAGTAACTTCAACCAAAGTAGGAAAGATCAGACAGAGGCTGAGGGCTTGTCCCGATGGGGAGCCACGGGTGTTGGCTCCATAGAGATCAGGTCTCCATCAGTTAGGCAGAGAGCCAGAAGTTAAATATATTGCTTCTTTTAGGAAGGAAAGTGAACAATGGCCTCTTCATGTGAAACCACAATGGGAGTTTAGGAAGGGGCAGAGCATAATTCCCAGGATGGAAAATGGCCTGGGCTCCAATGTTCGGTCCTTGGTCCTGCAGCACTCAGTCATTGCTGGTGAACTCTCTATTTACTAATTCCTATGCAAAACCCATGGACTAAGTGGCACCTTTTGATGCCAACCAAAGGAATAATTCTGATTCTCAGGTTGAGGGGATAACTACAGCTGTCTACCCTATCATGAAGGCTTCCTGCTACTCTGAGGGTCTCTGAGGTGTCTCTCAGCAAATGAAACTAACAGCCCATGCGTAGGCTAATCCTTCCAGATATAAAGACAGAACCTACATGACACATCGCGCGTGGCCCTCTAAGCCCTGCTTCATCTTCCATCTCTCTCTCTCTCTCTCCAAAAGCCATCAGGCCTTCTTCCAGGAGGTGCCCCAGGGCATTACCATAACACACCATCCTGAACTGTGTTTACATGACCACCTTCCTCTCCACGCTGGGAGCTTGATCACGGTAGCCTGTGTCCTACCGCCTGGCAACCAGGAACCTAATATTCAATGAATGGATGAATGCGCTTGACCTGTCAACCATGGGACATGCTCCCAAGCAAGTCCTCCCCAAACTGTAGAGCAGGCCGGACCCTTCCTCATGCTGTACGTGCGGCTTGCAGTGTATGAATGTGAGCACAGAACTCGCTTCAGTAAACACAGCCATGGAACAGGATAGGCCTGTGCAGATGTTAGATCTTTCTCCAGGAACCATTCCATATGTAAAACAATTGGAGGGTGGGGAAATTCAATAAACAGCTGCCCTTTGAGGTGGCAAAAGACACACTCTCCCTTTTCAAGTGCAATCAGCGGGTTGGATGACCTTGCCTCAACCCTTGCAGCAGAGAAACAACCCTGGTGTGGCTTCCTCATCAGTCCTCAGAAGGATCTACACAAAAAAGCCCTCACACACAATAAACTGCAAACACAAACACACTTTCAACCCAGACGCTTTCATTTAGATTATCAAGTCTTAGAAGATAAAGATTTAATCACACTATAGGCTTTTTTTTTTGTTTTGTTTTCTTTTTTTTTTTTTTTTTTTTTAACATTTATTTATTTTTGGGACAGAGAGAGACAGAGCATGAACGGGGGAGGGGCAGAGAGAGAGGGAGACACAGAATCGGAAACAGGCTCCAGGCTCTGAGCCATCAGCCCAGAGCCCGACGCGGGGCTCGAACTCACGGACCGCGAGATCGTGACCTGGCTGAAGTCAGACGCTTAATCGACTGCGCCACCCAGGCGCCCCTTTCGTTTTCTTTTTAAGAAGAGTGGGTCCTGGGACATTCCCAAGCTATGGGTCCAGAACTGCTGGGGTGAGCCCCTTAGAAGGGAGGAGGACTCCACAACCAACCTCTCAGAGTGCAAACTATGTCCATCATGTGTGCAACTAGTGTTTAGATACTTCTGAAACAAATTTTTAAACCCAATTAGAGACTTTCCTGAATGCATTGAATTTTGCCATTAAGTATATTAGTAGTCCCAAGAGACATGGTTCAAATACCTACACATACACAAGACTTGGGGAAATACAGAAAAGGCCTTGATAACCAACCTAGGGTTAGAAACCACTAAGCCAGTCCATTTAAAGAGTTTCCTCCACTGTGCTGTACTAACAGCCCTAGAAATAAGGCTCTTTTGTTTCAACTGATAATGAGAGATCAGGAAAGATTGCCAAAAGGAAGACGCTAATAGGGGTTCTGTTCGGTAGAGCTGTCTGGGGTACAGACAATAAGAGGGAAGCTCTTTCAAAGAAGTCTTACTCCGAGGACCAGTCTTGTCTTGACAGACTGAAGTTGCTGTCAGTGATTAATGAGGGGGCTTTAATCCACATCCTATACTGGACCCCAGCCCCTCCTTTTCAGGTATGAAGAATACTGAAAGGAGGAAGACAGGAGAAAGACAGAATTTTGTAGTGCCTGTGGGCTGCCCTCATAAATGTCGTATAGAACTAGGTCCCCTTTGATTTTCTAAGTGTAGCGGGATGCTAGGTGGGACTTTTCCTCTCATCCCAGAATTTCAGCCCAGGACAAAAGACACTAAGTAGCCATCATCTAAGTTCTGAGGGCTCCCTCCCATCAGGGCTTTCTGGAGACAGCTACCCCACCGCCACCCCACGATACACCAGTTCTGCACCACTCCCCCAATGTCAGAATGAACCTGAAAAGGACTCCAACCTGAAGCTGAGGAGACAGGCTCCAAGAAAATCACTCTCGGGGGACAGGCAGGGAAGAGGGAAGGAGAGGAAGGGGAGAGGATGCTAGATCTTAGGACAAGACTTCACCGTCCTTGAAGGGGGTCAAAAAATACAAACTTCCGGTTATAAAAGTTATGGGACCGTCAAGCACAGCACAGCGACTATAGTTAATACCGTTTTGTGTGTTTGAAAGTTGCTGAGAGTGGGGCGCCTGGGTGGTTCAGTCGGTTAAGCGTCCAACTTCAGCTCGGGTCATGATCTCACGGCTCATGTGTTCGAGCTCTGTGTCAGGCTCTGTGCTGACAGCTCAGAGCCTGGAGCCTGCTTCAGATTCTGTGTCTCCCTTTCTCTCTGCCCCTCCCCCGCTCATGCTTGTGCACTCTGTCTCTCTCAAAAATAAATAAAACATTAAAAAAAATTAGAAAGTTGCTGAGAGAGTAGACCTTAAAATTTTTTATCACAAGAAAATACAATTTTTTTTGGTAACTATATATGGTAATGAACATTAACTAGACTTACTATGGTAATCATTTCACAATATCTACTTGTAGCATATCACCTTGTACATCTCAAACTCATATCATGTGATATTGTCAATTATACCTCAAAAAAAAAAAAAAAAAAAAGACTTCGCCCTCTTCTTCACTCCAAGAAGCTGGGCCAAACCTGGGGGACGTGAGCCAAGCAGGTCTCAGCTGCATATGACCGAAGTTTTCAAAATGAACAGGACTCAGTCTAAAACAGTAATAGGAGTTTGCCCATCAACTGATAAATAGATAAACAAAGTGTGGTATTTACACACAATGGACTATTATTCAGTCCTAAAAAGGAAGGAAGTTCTGACACCTGCTATAACATGGATGAGCCTTGAGGCCATCGTGCTGAGTGAAACAAGTCACAAAAGGACAATTCTGTATGATCCCACTCATACCAGATACTCAGGGTAGTCAGAGTCACAGAGACAGAAAGAAGGGTGGCCGCCAGGGGCTACAGGGGAGGGAATGGGAATTTATTATTTAATGCATAGAGTTTCAGTTCTATAAAACTTCTATTCAGCTTCCAGAAAGAGTTGTGGAGATGGATGGTAGTGGTCGTTGCACGACAACGCACATATAATAAATACCACCGAACTGAACACTTAAAATGATTAAGATGGTAAATTTTTATATTATGTGTCTTTTACCACAGTTACAGAGAACTTAAAAAAAAAAAAACCTGAAGGCAGTGATGGATGTGTTAATTAACTAGGTGGCGGGAATCCTTCTACAATGTATGTGTGTATCAAGTCACCATGATGTACGTTTTAAATATCTTGCAGTTTTGTCAACTGTACTTCAATAGAGCTAAAAAAAAAAAAAAAAAAATGGAGGTAACAGGACAGTTATAGAATTGGCCCAATGTAGTGTAAAGGAATCCACTACCCAAAGGGAAATTAGATTTCACATAGTATAATCTAAAGTAAGTACTGTTAATAGAATTCCTGAAAATATCCCCAATGAGAAGCCTCATTAAACTGGTTCTATATCCTCATCTTTGAATGGCTAATCCTGTCCTGTAGCTCTCTTTCTGGCTGAAAATAAAAGTCTAGAGGAAATCTCATCCGAAAATATCATTTCTGACATAACTACTTAAATGTCAAAATTGAACAGGGTTGAGGTTCTGCAGATGCGTGTTAAAATGGGAAACGGTAGGAACCACTTCTCCTTCTACCTTCTCTTTGCTTCACTAAAGCTTCATATATCAGCATGGTGAGCCGGTGGAGTACAGGCTACACAACAGAACGCAAACTTCAAACTGCCTTTGCTTTGGTTGGAGAGACAAAACATGTAGGTAGAGGAAATATGTGGGTTTCAGGCTTGGGTGTCCAGGAGAAGAGAGGCAGCAATGACAGAAATGGAGGAAGCAGAAGCGATTGACTGGCAAGGACGATGATGACCGGGGTCTGAGTTGTAGGTGTTTGAAAGATACCATAGAACCAGAGTTCATGGGAAGAAATGAGGCGAAAGGTAAAAACTGACAGTCTCCCCAAAGAGGAAAGACCTTATGAGGATGGGTGTCCATTTTTTTTAATGTTTATTTATTTATTTAAAAAAATTTTTTTAACATTTATTTATTTTTGAGACAGAGAGAGAGCATGAACCGGGAGGGTCAGAGAAAGAGGGAGACACAGAATCTGAAACAGGCTCCAGGCTCTGAGCTGTCAGCACAGAGCCCGACGCGGGGCTCGAACCCACGGACCACGAGATCATGACCTGAACCGTAGTCGGACGTTTAACCGACTGAGCCACCCAGGCGCCCCTAATGTTTATTTATTTTGAGAGGATGTGTATGCATGCACGCAAGCCAGAGTGGGGGAGGGCCAGAAAGAGAGGGAGAGAGAGAATCCCAAGCAGGCTCCACACCCGGCTCAATCCCACAAACTGTGAGATCATGACCTGAGCTGAAAACAAGAGTTGGATGCTTATCTGACTGAGTCACCCTGGTGCCCCCACTTTTAAGATCGAGAATGAGGAATGGAGGCCTGTTAAGCACACAAAGGAAGGACAAAGAAATGGGAGAAGGATTAGAATAGTACAGCACCCTGCTGAGGGGGAATGTTTTTTTTTTCATCATATTCAACATTTCATATTCAACAAAACATGGGAATAGAAGATGCATGGTTGCTAATTCAAAGAATGAGTGAGAGCTCAGGTAGGAATGTCCAGCATGTGACTGGGCAATGGTAGCTGGCCTTCATTAGAGAGATCTGGGATGCAGACATAGAAGCAGGGGGAGAGAGCAACAGGCAGAGTGAAATCCCCAGATGAAAACAGATCCCAAGGGATGTGCATGAGACCAGCCATGGGCTGAGCACTGACCCTGGAGAATATAAACTGGAGGGGGAGGGAGAGAAGTCCAAAAATACAAAGAAAGAAGAGTCAGGGTGGTGCAGAGATGATCAGAGTTGTAGAAGTCAAAAAGTGTAGGGCCCTGAAATGGAAGGAGTGTAAGCATCATCACATGCAATAGAGCTCTCCAGTAAGATGAGAACCGAAAGCTGCTGACCCGACCTGGCAACACAGATGTTCTTGATACTTCATCAAGAGCTAATTGAGTAGATGATGGTGAAGGATGACAGAGAGCTTCAGTAGTAGCTGGAGGAGAAAACAGAAGGCAAAGAAGTGGAGACAATGTACACAGACGACACTCTCAAGACATTTGGATGAAAAAGAGGACGTGAATTGGAATTGCCCATGGAAGTGCTAGAGGACATTTAGGGTGAGGAGGCTTGGCACATTCACAGGTTGGGGAAAGCAACCAAGAGTAAGGGAAATGGAGAAGTTAGAGGTAGGGAAGCAAAGTCCCTGAAGGAGCACAGGTCCTCTGGGATAGAGGCTAAAGAATGACAATGGGTGGGAGTGTAGATAAGGTCAAGAGCAGGATGTAGTCCTCATATCCCTGGGGATCTTTCTGGGGGGCACCTGGTTGTCTCAGTTGGTACAGCAGGTGACTCTTGATCTCAGGGTGATGAGTTCAAGCCCCACAATGTGCATAAAGCTTTACTTAAAAAATTTTTAAACATGGGGAACTGTTTTCATCTGGAGATTTCACTCAGCCTGTTGCTCTCTATCCCTGCCTCTATGTCTGCAGCCCAGATCTGTCTCACGTGTGTCAGGGAGGTCACACCTGATGTGATTTTCTTGATTCCACGGGAATCAAGGCACAGAGTAAATGGGGGTCCTGAAAAGCATGATGAAGGTTGAGTTGTCATTGAAGGGAATGGGAGAAGGAGCTGTAGGTGTGGAGGACCACCACTCAGAATAAAGGACACAGATTCATAGGAGTGATGTAAGCTCTCAGAAGAAGAGTAAGCAGAACCAAATACAGCAGCAAGGTCACAGTGGAAGATTGCTAAGAAAGGACTGCACATTTTGTAATCAGGAGGCATCTGAACAAGAGAGAACTAGAGAATGAGAAGAAAAGGAGTGTGAGGAGTATAGAGGATTTGTAAAGATACTTGGCTATACAAGGAGGAAAGAAATAGGATAGTAGCCAAGGATCAAACGAAGAATTTTTCTCCATCAACATCAACAAAGGAGAAGCAACCAAGGGAAGATAAGGGACCCCGCAAAGTGTAGTCAGACAAGTGAGGAAGCAAGAATATGGCAAGAGGGCAGAGAGGCTGGATCTGTCCAGGTAAAGGGTATAGCCTCTGTGAGAAGAAAGGTTTCCTTGGCAGCCAGCAGAAAGGCAGACAGGAGATGGCCAGACTGAGGGACAATGCATATACACAGATGCAAGTCACTGCCGGATTTTTCTCAGCAGAGTATAGAATCAGAATTTTGAAGACAAAAAAAAAAAAGAAAAAGAAAAAGAAAAAAAAAAAGAAGGGCTTACAGATATGAGGGTCTTGGAGTCCCTGAAAAACCCACAAGAAGGAAACTAGGATTTTTTCTGGGTACACCGAGAAGTCCTACACCAGTGGATCCAGCAGCATTCTTTGTCCCAAGACCAGGACTGTAGGATGACTGTGCAGGTCTGGCATGGGCATGGCAAGCATAAAGGAGGATTAAAGGATCAGCTAACTCTTAGGCATCACTGAGTTAGTACTGCAGTAATGACCCTGGAGTCTGGGCTCAAGAGAACACCAAGTGGACCAGCAGGAGCTAAGGAATTGGATACATTAGTAGGGACCAGGTTTGGGTCATGTGGATTTGGTGGAAGTAACATAAGGATTAGAAACATAAGGAAGTAACGTAAGGATTGATTAAAAGAAACATAATGTTTGAGATCCAATTTGTTTCCTTTTTTTAACCTTTCATCACTGTATTTAACTTTTGAACATATGGGATCATTATCATAACTTTTAATGTCTTGTCTGCTGATTCTAAGATCTGTGTTAGTTCTGGGTTCCTTTCAATGGACTGATTTACCTCCCATTACAGGTTGTATTTTCTTGCTTCTTTGCATGCCTGGGAATTTTTGACTGGATGCCAAACATTGTGGATTCCACCTGTTGAGTACTGGATAGTTTTGTATCATATAAATATTCTTGAGCTTTGTTTGAGGACACAGTCAAGTTTCTTGGAAATAGTCTGATCCTATCAGATCTTGCTTTTTAGATTTGCTAGGTGAGCCAGAACAGTGCTGAGTCTAGGCAGCCAAGACCCTTCCATGTACTCAACCCAATGCTCCATGAATCCTGAGGTTTTATAGTCTGGCTAGTAGGAACAGGCACTATTCCTGGCCCTGAGCAAGCACCAGAACAGTTCTCTCTGATCCTTTAGATGGCTCTTTCCCTGGCCTCAGGTAGTTCCTACATACTGATCAGCACTCAAGTGAATCCTCAAGGGGGACACTTTGTATTTCTCTGGAGTTCTCGCTTTCTGGGTAACTGTCTCCTTCCTGGTGTTCTATCCTGAGTCCTCCAGCTGCCATACTCTTCCTGGATTCAGATCTATCTCCTCAATCCAGGAAGCCCACTGGGTTCCCCCTGACAGAGGGGAAGAGGGAGCATCCAAGAATATGAGGGGGATGAAGAAGGAGCAACTTAGCCACAAGAGCCTCCATCATTATACTCCATGGGCTAGAAATGATGTTAGAAGTAGGAAAAAACACCCAGATCTTGACTCTATTTGCCTTTATAGGCAGCAGACCCTCCCCCTCTATTCCTTAAAGGAATATTTCTAATATTTCTAATAAACGCTAACTTGATAAATGAGCAGTCTTGCAATACGAGTAGTATGTGATGCTGAACATGAGCACAACTGAGCCAATGGTTCTTGAAGTTCACTTTGATATATGAGTGCTTTAGATTACAAGAATGTTTCCAGAATGAATTATGCTCACAAACCAAGGTTTTACTTGTACCTTGGGGATACCCATCAGGTTTCCCAGAAACAGCTGAGCCTACCTTCAGTCCATTGGATTCATAATATTCTACCTACAATCCACACAAAAGCTCATCCTTTTTCAGTGCATGTTCTTCCTTCACATGCAACAAAATTGCAGTTTTGCCTCCAAAATGCACAGGAGCTATTTTAATTAGTAATTAAGTTGTACATTTAAAATGGATTTTCACGTGAAGATAACAACACCATCTTTAACTTAAGAAGGAATTGGGTGGTGGTTAAGCCCTAAACAAGCCAGCAAGCAAACAAACCCCGTTTATGGACTCAAACAAGGGACACCATCTGGAAGTACAAAGACAACCAAGCCTGTACAATTAAAACCATGAAAGTCAACACACACTTCAACTCATAAATGAGAAAGTAATTTAATAAACTAAGGCAAATATTTGGGGAGAGGCCAATACTATAAAAATATCCACATGGAGTGAACCAACTGCAATTTTTGAATAAACAACAAAGTAAACACCCAGGGCTTTTCCAAGTTGATGGGCAGCACTTGGGTCAGGCTGGTGACCAGACCTAACAAAATCCTGGTACTGGGGAAAAAGGTGGAGAAGAGGGGCCAATGCTGCCTGACAATTTACAATGTCTGCCCTGGCATTTAATATTGGATCCTCTAGAGGTAAGAAATTAACAGCCAATAGTTTATACAATCTGCCTTTAAAACACACCTTATTTCTGGGACCTAGAAATGTCTTGAAAACATTAACTCATTCATCTTAACATAGCTACTGGAAGAAAGCACTCATTGCAATTGTGCATCTGTGCTTAAAGAACTAACCAACCACAGAGTCTGGTTTTCAATATGATCCCAAAGAGGGAATGCCCGGATCCACTGCTCCCTTGGTCATGCTAGACAGGAGAATAGACCTCTAATCCATACCTGTTGTCCTATCAACATTCCTATAAAGCACCCATGGCAGTGGGGCTGCTCATGAATAGGGCTGGTCTACACACACACACACGCACACACACACACCACAATCCATAACACAATCAGTCCTGACAAGGAAATGCCAGCGGCATCAATCTAGACATTATCTAGATCCTCAAGGAGTGACTTAGGGGTAAGGGTAGCATTGGCTCTAATGGGCAGATTTAGGAATAGGGGCAACATATGTTCCCGAGGGCCCAGCCAGCAGGAAACTGGCAAAGTAATGCTCCCCTCACAGGTAGCCATCCTTCCACACCTTCTCTCCCACTCACAGCTTCACTGACTATGGTAACTCCTACTGAAGGCCCGCTGACACACACACCAGGATGTACTTTGCACCCTCCCAGAATATGACACACGTGCCAGGCTCAGTGTTTGTCTAGGATTTGAAACAATGTCCAAGAAAGGAGACTTATGTCATCAGACTTTTCTTAGTGCCTTTTAGATGATTTCCACCAAGTATGTGGAGTAACTTGGGTATGGATTTCCTTCCAAAATGGGTGGGTACATAATCTGCATCAGGTCCTAATGCAGCCCTTTGTGGGTGTGTGCATGCTTGCTTATGCACAACACCCTGGGGATAGATGCCACTAGCCCCATATTTTTCATGTAAGGCAACCATTGCTCAAGGCCACACAGCTAGGAAGTACAGGGAGCAGAGCCGGTCGCTCTCATCTGAAGCTGATGCCCTTCCACCACCCACCTCACATCTCAAACACAGTAAGAGATCCCCGATAGGATTTCCCAGGGCATTCTGTCTGTAAGGGTCTATTAAGGAAAGAATTAACACTAACACCAGAAAATAAGTTTTGGGGCATTCATGAAGCTGAAGGAATCACTAAAAGTGACCTACTATCTAAAAAACCTGACTTAGAATGGCTAACATTAACAACTCCGGCAACAACAGATGTCGGTGAGGATGCGGAGAAAGAGGATCTCTTTTGCACGGCTGGTGGGAATGCAAACTGGTGCAGCCACTCTGGAAAACAGTATGGAGGTTCCTCAAAAGACTAAAAATAGAACTACCCTACAACCCAGCAATTGCACTACCAGGTATTTATCCAAGGGATACAGGTGTGCTGTTTCGAAGGGACACATGCACCCCAATGTTTATAGCAGCACTATCAACAATAGCCAAAGTATGGCAAGAGTGCAAATGTCCATCAATGGATGAATAGATAAAGAAGATGTGGTATGTATAAACACACACACACACACACACCCCACACACACACACACACACACACACACACTGGAGTATTACTCAGCAATCAAAAAGAAAGAAATCTTGTCATTTGCCACTATGTGGATGGAACTGGAGGGTATTATGCTAAGTGAAATTAATCAAAGAAAGACAAAAATCATATGAATTCACTCACATGCGGACTTTAAGAGACAAAACAGATGAACATAAGGGAAGGGAAACAAAAATAATATAAAAACAAAGAGGGGGACAAAACATAAGAGACTCTTAAATATGGAAAACAGAGGGTTACTGGAGGGGTTGTGGGAGGGGGGGTGGGCTAAATGGGTAAGGGGCATTAAGGAATCTACTCCTGAAATCATTGCTGCACTAGATGCTAACTAATCTGGATGTAAATTTAAAAAATAACAAAATGTAAATAAAAAATAAATAAAAATAAGAAATAAAGCCTCACTTATCTCCTGGATTATAAAACAAAACAAAGATTTCTCTCTTTACTCTTCCCCCAAACTCCTCAGAACAGTGAAACTCTGCATCACCCCAAGCTGTAAGTGGGAGATCCTCTGGGTAGGTTGGGGTGCTAAGAGTCCAAGAGCGGAAACTTTATGGTATTCAGCAAAGCCAAAGTGTTTTTCAGTTGACTCCAGCAAAGAAGTGATCCTTCCCCTTAAAAGACGATTATAAGTGCCCCCATAGCTACCATACAGCGCTGAATAAACACACTGAACAAATGCTCAGATACAACGTGAGAGATGGAGACGGGGAGGTGTGATGTCAGAGGGAATTCAGACAACAACAGGTGCTGGCTAAGGCAGTGCTCTGGAGAGCCCTGCCCTGTCTGAAGAGTTCACAGGGGGAAACTTCAAAAACATTGTATTAGGCCACACGCAAAACAAAGCTGGTCTATGGGCCCATTTCAGACCATGAGCAGTTCATGGTCCAAACAGACACAGCCAGCACGCAGCCAATATTCTGCATATTAGACAGAAGGCCCATAAAGACTGGATTTAGAGTGACCTACGAGCATTCCCAGAGGCAAGGACCAAGAATGGAGGAATCAGAGGCCTCCAACGGGGGCCCCGCAACACCTGAGGCAGAGGCGTGGAACAAGACATGACCTGTCATAGGTGCACTTGAGCAGAACTATGAAACTGTTCTCTTTGCATCCTGGATGAATGTTCCCACAGTGTCCTCGCTGAGGGGCCAGCAGGAAATACTAGAGTATTACTGAATCATCACTTATTAATATATTAATAAAATCCTGATGGTTCTCTCCCAGAGATAAGCTTCGGTCTGTGTCAGTGAATCCTTCCTCAAGTCCTCTGTTATAAAGAACTGCTCCAGGTATTGTTACCTGGTGGATTTTTTTTTTTTTCCAATTCCGAAACAATCACCACAAGTTTTGGAACACTTGCATCACCCATAAAGGCAATCACTTCCATCAGCCCTAGGCAACCACTCATCTACTCTCTGTTTCCATTGCTTTCCCTATGATGGACATGAAACTATGAACTATAAAAGGAACTTTCATATGAACTGTGAAAGGAATCATACACAAAATATGAAAGACTTCACGGATTTGCATGTTATCCTTGCACAGGGGCCATGCTAATCTCCTCCATATCATTCCAATTTTAGTATATATGCCGCCAAATTGAACACACCTGGGCAGATTTTAAGTAAGCATTAGATAAGATGGTGATACCGGGATATGTAGTCCCTTCTACAGAACGGCATCTGAACACTATCAACTTGCATTAAGAGTTATTATACCCTAACTCATCATCTGAGTTCTCATTACCCCAAATCCCCACAATAGTGATATTGATATAGGTAAACTTAATGCTCAAAGCATAAAACTGGTCGCCAATGAACAGACTAAGCACTTTTAAATGAGTCCCTTCTCGGACATTCCTCCCTGCTTACACCTACCCTGTTCTTGCCCTGCCTATGAATGGCTGCTGTTCTCAGTATGAGTATCAGATACATCCCATGCAACAACATACACAATAACAATTAGGTACCAGATCAAAGTGAGATCTTGTAGCTGATGTAGATCATGAAATTCACTGACAAGCTACTCCAATCGCAACAAACCCTTGATACAGTAAATCCAGGTATTGGTCCATCACCAATGAAGAAAAGATCAACACCGATGGAGCCGTGCCCAGCCTTTGGCGAAACTGATGATGTCTTCAAATACTTCTACATGCGTCCCTTTTCATGACATTGTTGAGAAAGTTATTATGAAATGGAAAATGTTATCATGCCTTTAAATCAGTCAGAAAATAACACATCTGAGTTATTCTGTTCTCGGTTCTAAGAATTAGCATAAAAGTATCATTGTAAGCTCAACCCTGATAAATATAAGAAAGAAACTGACTTTCATAATTTTCAAAGGCGGAGTACCAAGCAAACCCTTTGAAACTTACATTTTTTGTAACGTTGGATTCCATTGTAACTAGAATCACTGTAAATTGCCTTTTTCTGGTCCCAGTTGCTCTAAGAGAAGGGAAATACCTATAACTTGTCTCCAGTCCAATAGCCGATAGGCTATACTGTCAACACTCCCAGCCTGCTTTTACCACTTTTAAGCCTGGCTTGAGTCTCAGCATTAGCCCTGAGTGTTTGCAGACATTAGCAAGGCCCTTAGCACTGAGTCTCATTTTCTCCTCCTAAAAGCACAAAAACTGTAACCTGACCTGTCTATGTCACAGTATTTTTAAAAGCTCTTAAAAGAAAACATTAGGTGTTTTGTCAACTTAAAAGACTACACTGAAGTAATATACTCCCGTCTTTGGTTTTTTCTTTTTCCTACATGTTCTTTTTCTTCAACTAGCAAACCTCCCAACTGTCAAAATTTTCCATTAATCACATTAGAAATGATTTAGGATACAACAACGGTATTGAAATGTGGATAACCATTAGAACCAGCCAACATGCTTATTAGGAATCTGTTTCCCTGGCCTTTTCCCCAGAGATTCCAATTCAGTCTGGGGCATGAGAATCTCTATATCTTTCAAAATTCTTAAGTGATTTCATTGCTCTAAAACAGATCCTCTCTTGCTATCTCATAGTTTTTAAAGGCCCTATTTTCAGTACTTGGTAAATCCCAATCCAAGGACTCAGATATTGGAAGTATACTCGTTTACATGAAACAGGAAGTATCAACAAAATTCAATTAGAACTAAGCTTCTAAAAGTTATATATTAAGTCCCAACAGAGCACCCAGATCAAGCTCCAATCTATTTACCTCCCCAGATGTTTAATAGATGTATCACTAACCTTTATTAACACTTCACAAGGGGCACCTACATGGCTCAGTTGGTAGAACATGTGACTCTTGACCTCAGGGTCATGAGTTTGGGCCCTACTTTGGGTGTAGAGATTACTTAAGTAAAAATAATAATAATAATAATAAAAACCAAAACACTTCCCAACAAATGATAGTTCCCACCCAAGTTCAAGAACAGAAGACTCCAGCTAAGCCTAAGTTTTCTCTCTTTTAAGTGGGTGAAGTACACAAAAGTAATTTCTTAATAACCCACACAAACAGAATTGAATTATAGCTCATTATATTGAGAGGTGCACAGACTTGTTATGGATCTCCAAACAGTTGATTTGAACTTTTAATGCTTACTAAGCTGTGTAATGGATCCTAATTTAGCTTAGAACAATAAGAAACCACACTGGAGTTCAGAGAACTTGGGAAAGTCTTCAAGATGAACTTAAAATAGTTCAGGCTTCAGCGACTTACGTTAAATCATTGTAAACGGATGTAATATGGTGCTTTTCAAGACCCTAGCCAAAGGAGAAAAGATTATGTTCAATCAGCCAGCATCAAATATAAGTGAACTTCACTTAAGTAACAAGACATGCTCCCCAACACGGAAGTGACAGTACCAGGGTGCTGACCTTATGCCAGCCAGGACGCAGGGCACCTCCCCAGGACGTCATAGCCCAGCCATGTTCCTCTACCGCTGCAACTCTCACTCACCAACAATGCCCCGCCCCTTAGGGTCTGTGTACTTCCTGTTCCTTCTTCCCCCAGACAGCCCTGTCCACTCCCTCCCTCCCTCCCTCCCTCCCTCCCTTCAGATCTCTGGCACAAAGGCCATCTCATAGGAAAAGAACAACACACACCAACCCTCCTCTCTGTTGTGACCCTGTCTTATTTTTTCCATGGCATTTATCACTTGGCATATTATGTTAATTTATCTAATCGTTTGTCTCCTCCCACACACCAAACTTTGAATTCTGTGGGAATCAATTAGTGTCATTAATAAGCACATGCATACATACTGCACATAATGCCACACATACATATTCTCTGTGTGTATATGCGGATAGTCCTTCTGATCCACCAGACCCAAGGGGTAATAATTTACAAGCATTGCTCAGCCCAGTGCATTTTGTAACCAAATGTAAATTCATAGAGGTAGCTACCGATTTTTTCCAAAATAATGTGAGAACTAAATTGCCACTTACAAAAATCTAAGCCCGCTGTGCCCCCACCTCCCCACACACATACTCTCAACCTCCTACAGGGAGTCCTTCAGCACTGACTTGAGCCCCAGAAGAGAAACCTTAGACACCAGGATGAATCCATGATGCTGAAGATAAGTTTCAGGAGAGAAGGGACACAGGGCACTGACACAGGGCAAGGAGTTATTGGGGAAAACCGAAGCAAAGGGCTGACAGGATAACTGGCTCTTCATCTGAAACAAAGAGCTGAGAGGTCAGGGGTTGCTAGAAAGGAGACTGAAGCATAATGAAAATAGACTCTGGAGCAATTAATTTTTCTATCAAAAAATGAACTCATTTCTGTTTTACCTAAATCTCAGTTCCACTCAAAGAATACCACATTAATGTAATTTCAACAGCAACAACAACAAAATGAAGCTTGAGAAAATTAAGAGACTAGTCTGACTCTGTGTTTTCAAAGCAGCATGCTAGTTAATAAGCAAGTGCCCCAGGAAGTGAACGTGCTGATACTTCCGTCCATAGATCTCTGAGCTATTTTAGAGGTTCAGCTTTTAGCACTTAAACCTCTAACCACTTGCTCAGAAGTACTGTGACTGCCTTGTTCTGCTGGAAGCAAGCAGAGGTGTAGCATAAAGCTACCCGGAATGGCCATCTCCCAGGTTAGAAACCACCGTCAGCTTCCGGTTGTTTGGGTGTCACTTCTGGACCTTCTTTTTTGATGAGAAAGGGCTTGTAACTGGCTGAAAAAGTTCACTGCACAGTAAAAATAACTAGAAAAACAGGATGACAGTGTCAAAAAATTGCTGAATTATTCTGTTACCTGTATCACCTGATTGTCACCTAACATCAGTCCCCCATACAACATACACAAGTATTTATCAGTTCCTTCTTTCTGTGGTCACTAAATTAAAAGTGCTGGGCTTCTGAAAAAAAGATAAAGGGAAAAATTAAACTGTGAATTCTAAAAATAATTTGGTCTCGGTAGCATTTTATAGTCTTAAAAATTAAAGACTCAAGGGGCGCCTGGGTGGCTCAGTTGGTTAAGCATCTGACCTTAGCTCAGGTCATGATCTCGTGGTTCGTGTGTTCGAACCCATACATGGTTTCGTAACACCTTGCATCGGTCATTTTGAAGATATGAATTCACTGAATCATAAAGATCTTCTTCCAAATGCTGACACATTTTACTATACAATATTTAAAAACACAATTGCTAATTAATATCAAAAACAAACTCATGAGAAAAGTCTTTTTTTTTTTTAAGTATTGCAAGCTGACAAGCTCATAATGGTAGACATGTTTTCCAAAATTCTAATTATGTCTTGGAGGAGCCAATTCTATCACTGGTATCCAATCACAGTTGTTTCCTGGAAACAATCCATTCACAATAGGCTCACTTTATTCAGTTTAAAGAAAATACCTGAGAAATTCCCAAAGCTCCATTACTACAGTTTGTCATTCTTTCCAGTGAAAATGGTGTTCCACGAAAAACAAACAACTAGCTCAGCTAACACCTCAATCATACAAGTGTTTTTCCTTGAGACATGATAGTATTTCAGAATGTAGCAGAAACGCGTTATGCCTAATTCCCATCTTAGCACACAGATTATAAAGATATATAGCCCAAGGTTGAGCTTAATACATTGATAATGTTTACTGCTTCATCAAAGACATTAAGTGAAACTATTTTTTTTTTCACTGCAGTTGTCTGGCAGTGCAGAAGACGTTGGCTACACTAATGTTAACTGCATAGCTGGGTGTCTTGATTCATCCCAAGGTGTCAGCAGTTTTACCCATCATTTCTTTTGCACCATTCAGCGAATGGCAGTGCACTTAAAAAGGCAAATAACATCTTCGTATTATAAATAAATAGTTTTGAACGACAGACCTCCTGAATAGGTCTTCAGAACCCTCAGAGGTCTGTCTAACCTTACTTTGAGAAGCAATCGAAAAATTCTGAATAAAACCACTGCTTAAGAGTGTTTCCATCAACAGTTAATGAAAGTAAGAGAAGTAGTCAGGATGAAGCCAATGGTGATTGGGGTATAACTACACAAATATGCCGATCATACCCTAGGCTGAACTTATTTACTTTTTAATTCCTTCCAAGTTCTAGTTTAAGATCTGCATTAAGAGAACCTACTGATAATCCCGGTAAAACTTGAACAAATCTCAAGCTCATTCTTTCTAGAGTTCTCTGATCCATGTCTGACATCTGAGAAGACAGCACCTTTTCCAGGTGAACATCAGTCTTTAAGTTTAAAAACGAGGAACCCAAGGGAAGCCTTGCAAAAACATATCATCCCAAAAGATGACAAAACTCTAAGGAGGGTGAGATTATACCACCTAGAAGACAGTTTCCTTCCAAGGTAGAATAAAGAGAAAACACAAAATGCCTCCCAGATAACTGGGCGACCTAGAAAGATACTGGACCTCAGCACCCCAGTCTGAGCTGTGCCTGCGTCTGGCACTTACCACCCGAGAGACCACGGCAACCAGTGTCTCTGAGCTGGATTCACCATTTGCATATTGAACATCACATCAGCCTCTGAAATTTGGTGTGGGGAGCAAATGACATAATACACGGGACTGGATGAAATAGAGAGATCACCTATTATCAGGGTAAGAGGCCATCCCACTTCCAGAAAGAAAATAAAACAAGAACGACCGCTGCTGTTTGTTAAATTAAGGCCAAGCCCAGTACCTGGTCCTCAGGAGGCATTCAGTAAATGAACTGGCTGTGATGGAGAGGAGAAGCAGGCAAACTGTAACACTGGACAACTAGCCTCCCTCCCTTAAAAGTATCTTCCATTTCCAGTCTCCCTTCTTTTTTCACTCCCTCAAAGCCTCTTTCTCTCCTGCCCTTTCCTCAACCTGGCATTCATTTCCAGTGGTAGCCACAGAACCGCTTGGACCAAAACTGAAATGCCCCCTCGCTTCCCAGGCTGAATATAGCAAAGGAACGAAACATTGGTATAAAAGCTAAATTAAGAAAAATTAAATCAACATGCTGTCACCTGGCTTGAAACACGAGAAAGGAATGCCGAACATCAACCTCCATCAGAGATAACCTTTTCCCCTATAAGACTGACATTCACTGTGAGCATTAGACACAGTGAGAAACTGTGGGTTGCAGCTTTCAAACGGTAACATGTTTGATCTGCCTTCATGCATGAGGCCACAATGATTGAGCACAGAGCTTAATTAGTCTTAAACCAATGGTTTGACACAGGAAATTTGAGCTAAACACTGAGGCAATGCCCCCCCCCCCCAAAAAATAAAACAATCAGGCCTTACTCTGCACAGTAATGCACTGCTTTGGCAAAAAGAATAAACAGATCCCAAAATTCAAGTGCACCTTCCATATTCTCCCCAGGAGAAATGAATATCCAGTAACATAGTAAGAGTCTGAAAGAAGGGAAGCAAGTCCAAGTTTTAGCAAAGTTTTCTAGACAAGCTTCAAATCCACAAATGACAACTGTTTGGTCAGGTTGTATTTTTGTTTTTTGAGAAGTTACCCACCCACCCCTTGCCAAAACAAACTCTGGTACAGAATACCTTCATGCATGCTTGGGCATTTCTGGAGAAAAAGCTTGTCCTCACAGAACTTCTGTCTTACTATCTTCATAAAGACACTTCTACCGTTAATTTTTCTGATTTACTTTATTCTTTTAGGAAACTATCTTAAAATTAAACTTCACAAGTACAAAATGTTATGTAATTGTTAATAGGAGATGATTTACTTGTCATTCATTTTAAGTGAGAACTGTACGAGGGAAGGAAGGGAATTATCTTACTCATCTCTTCCTACCTGCCGTTTTTGACTCACGGCTTAGTATTTATTTAGAACTTTAAAAAAATGTACTGAAGTACCTTAGTCATAATTTTTAACTTGCCTCTTCACAATATATAAAAATTGGGAATTAGTGATAAAATATAGAGAGACAAAAAAAAAAAAAAAGGAGCCAACAAACACCAGCTTTAATTTATAAATGAGGATAGGTAATATGTGTTTGAAGTTAAAGCAGCATATTGATGATACAGAGGCAATCCAGATTCTGGTTTTTGTCTAGGAAATAGATTTTTTTTTTAATGTGAAGTTTTATCTTGATTTTTTACTTATTAAATACAATTTCAAACACACACAAAAATAGAAGAGTCTAGCAAACCCACATGTAGCTCACACCCAGCTTCATCAATCAATTCATGGCTAATCTGATTTTATCTGTACCCCATTCCCTCCTCCCGCTTCTTGATTATTCTAAGGTAAATCTCAAATATAGACTAGAAAAGAACAGAGACCACCACCAGAAACACCAGCGTTACAGGTAACACAATGGCACTAAATTCGTATCTTGCGATAATCTCTCTGAATGTAAATGGACTAAATGCTCCAGTCAAATATCAAACAATTGCACTAGTAAATATTTCAAAGTTTATCTCTAACAGATGCCCCCTTTTTGTTTTAAGTAACTGCAATACCATAATCATACCTAAATAATATTAATAATTCCTTAATTAATAATTCCTTAATAATTTCCAATCTCTGTTCCCATTTCCTCAGTGCTTTCCTGGGGGTTATTGTTTGTTTTACAATTTGTGTTTGAATTGGGATAGAATGTGGTCCATATATTGAAACTGGTGAATATGTCACTCTTCTGTTATTTTGGTTTTCTCGCCCTCTCTTTTCTTTCTTCTAATTTGTGGTTGAAAAAAACCAAGTCTCTCATACTGGAAAATTTTCCAGTCTAGATTTTGCTGATAACATCCCATAGTGTCATTTAAAATGTTCCCGTCCTCGAGGCGCCTGGGTGGCTCAGTCGGTTGGGCGGCGGACTACAGCTCAGGTCATGATCTCGTGGTCTGTGGGTTCGAGCCCTGCGTCGAGCTCTGTGCGGACAGCTCAGAGCCTGGAGCCTGTTTCCGATTCTGTGTCTCCCTCTCTCTCTGCCCCTTCCCTGCTTGCTCTCTGTCTCTCTCTCTCTCAAAAATAATAAAACATTTTTAAAAAATTAAAAATAAATAAATAAAATTTAAAAAAAAATGTTCCCGGCCTCTAACCCGGTGAGTAGATCTGGAAGCCTGACCAGATTCAGGCTTGACTTTTTAAGCAGAGCTACCTCATAGATGGTGGTGACTGTATTTTTCTTTCTAGGGACCAACCATTTAAATTTGAGGTACCGTAAGTCAGGCAGACTTCACTTAGGCAAACCTAACCTTAAAATCTCACACCATATTTCTTAGCAGGATAACAATGCAGCAACATATTTTTGATTTGTTCTCACACGGAGATATCACTATTTTGACTTAATTTCTCTCTGTTACTTCTCTTCCAAGTATAGCAGTTATCAATTCACTCTGATGCGTTTTCATCAGATTCCTTTATTTCAATCTCGGTTGGGTTTCTTCGGGTTGTGGCTTGGTCCACTCTTCTAGGTAAAAATTATTCCAATACAGCGACAAGCATAAACAGGGTCAGATTCTGCCATTGTCAGCATCCAGCAGTGGCACTGGAACCTAGGTCTGTTTCATCACCACAATCAATTTCGTCTTGGTTAGGTTGCAGATCCAGTTGTTAGCCCCAGAAAGGTTTAGTCAGAATGAAATAAAGAGTGACACACAAGACAGCTTCTTCAAAATAACAAATCACTTCGTCCGTGTCTACTTCAACAGCACTGCTTAGGGGAATTCTGCATCTGATCAAGAGCAACGCCTTTGTTAAGAGGAACAATGGTGACGGGTTTCTGATGCAGTTGATAACATTATGCCTTCGGCTCCGTGCGGGACTTACACGAAGAGTTTTTCATGTTCCATCTTAATTCAGTGAGGAGCTCTGTAGGTTTTTGAGCAGATTCATTCTTACCCCAGCCTTAAGAATAAACCCGCACACAGCACACTGTACCAAACTTTGGAGCTACTACAGTTAATGCCAATTCAAACGTTACTTTTCAAAGCCTTTTGTGTGCTGCTCTTTATTCAAACTTCATTATCAAACATTTTGATGCCAATTTGAAAGACATTATGCTATTTGGTGAGACAGTCCCTGGCACACAGTAAGCACTCAAACATTACTGAATGAGTGATGAATATATAAACAAAATGGGTGTTCATTCAGTAAACCCTCAACATAGCTTGACTGAGTGGGACAGATTGCATGATTGATCTTAGCCAAAAGGCCGAGAAGCGATTGGACAGGTTGTAATACATGAGCTGGAGTCATTACGTGCTGGTGTTCCACAGAGTTCTGCTGTCGGTCAGCCTTGGTTTTGTCTCTCAGTCTCCTTGCTGGGCCATAGATCCGTCTTTCACTGACACCTACAGCTATATCTTGGGACCAGATCTCTTGCCAGACTTCAGGTTCTTATTTCCAATTCCTCCTAGACATCTCCACTTGGGTTTCCCACAAGCATTTCAAACTCCACCTATTCAAGCTGAATTCATCACCTTCCATTCCTTTATTTCTACCCTGGTGAATGACTCCACAACATCATTTGAGACTCATCCCTGTTCATCCCTGACATCCAGGGAGCCGCCAACTCCTGTTGGTTACACTATGTATACATTTCTCACAGCTGTCCCCTTCTCTCCATCCACCTCCACAGATTCCAACTTAAACTAGGCTCTACGAAGCTCTCTCTTAGACAACTTTAATAGTCTCTTAAAAGCTTTCCACACCTTTGTCTCCTCTTAGGCTCTAACACCCCCTAGCTCCCAGCCCCTGGAACCCACTGCTACCAAAGGAGATCTTATTTCTCTCTGCTTGGAACTCTTCATTGGCACCCATCACTTCTACTAACCTAGAAGTGATATGCCCACGTAATTTATCTTCTAACCTTTTGAGAGTGAAAGGTGGCCCTGTTAATAGTTACCCTGGTACAGGAGACAAAACTGTGACCGTTCCAGGCAAACCATCACAGAAGGCCCTCCCACGTGTCTGGCCACATCTCCCTCACACTCCTCAAACTCCGATGCCTCCCCACCACTTTCAGTTTCTGGAACATGCTGCTGCTCTGTTACCTCTGTGCCTCTGTACAAACTGTCTTCCCCTCTTAAACTATCCTCCCCTTCTGCCACATTTCTATTTATCATTTGAACTTCCTTTAAACATCACCTCCCCTGTGAAGCTTTCTCTAAAACCTTCTGGCTGATCTGATTACACATTCCTACACGCCACGACCATGCCTTGGACCCATTCCCATGGTGGGACCTGGGTGCCTGTCCTGCACACATAGGGCGCGTCTACCCTCTCTCCTACGAGCTCCCTTAGGAAAGTGCCTAAGTCCTGTTCATCTTTATCTCCCCAGCATCTGTGGCAAATCACAGGTCTGCACCCAGCAGGTGTTTCCCATGTCCTTTCTCAGTCATGTCTTACATTTAATAAAAGCTTTTTTGCCTTAGCTGCTATTTCAGTGTAATTAATGACAGATAAGAAAATGAGAGAGGAAGAAATGAGGAGTAGTCAGCAGCTCCTAATACCAGTCCTGTATATCGCAGATCACTGCCCCATGTAAGCAATTTCTTAAGGAGAGCTTTGGAATTCTAGAATCTGAGCTGGTGGCAGAACTCCTAAAGGAAGTCATGAAAGGAAAATAGGCATAGAGATAAGTCAGGAGCATATTAGTCATTGTTCACTAACTTCTTGAGGCTTCTGAAAATATAATGTCAAAATAAAACAAACCTGCTTGAGTATTCATGGGGTCCCAGGCAGGGGTCTTGTTACCATAATAGGAACATGGAGACAGGAACCCCACTAGCATACTTTCGTAAAGCACTCTACAGTTTGCAAAGCATTACACATTTTAACATCTGACCTTCAAAACCACAGCCTCGGATGCACCCTGAAGCTCAACCGATATTTCTCGAGCTTTGACCATCCCTCAGGGATCCCAGGCTGATGCTCGTTTGACATCCCGAGACGCTGGACAGGCCCGACTTCATAGTGCTTTTTTAATATAAAGTCCTTCAGCATCCAAGATAAGAACAAGAACTCTAGGGGCGCCTGGGTGGCTCAGTCGGTCGCGTGTCTGACTTCAGCTCAGGTCACGATCTCACGGCTCATGAGTTCGAACCTCGCGTCTTGACAGCTCAGAGCCTGGAACCTGCTTCAGATTCTGTGTCTCCCTTTCTCTCTCTCTCTCTCTCTCTCTCTCTCTCTCTCTCTCTCTGCCCTTCCCCACTTCTTCTCTGTCTCTGTCTCTCTCAAAACTAAACAAACTTTAAAAAAAAAACTAAAAAAAAAAAAAAACAGATAAGAACTAGAGCTCCAAATATCCTATCCGTCAGCCTGTCATTTTATGGCCAGGGATAACCTAGAGTGGCTGACAGGAGTGAAGCCAAACCAGGGACATTCTCACACTGCCAGGCTCAGGCCGCTGCCACAGCTATAGCAGGTACATGGTGGGGCTCCATTTCCTCATGTAACACAGAGAGGCAGCTATCACGTCCTCTGCATGTGACAAGGGAGCTGTGCTCTAAAGCAGCAGCAATGTGCAAACCCAAGCTGTGCCCCAGCTTAGGAGCCAACATGACAAGGCAATGCTCCCACAGTCTAGAGAGAATAGATCCGAGGTTCTAAAATATATCCCGCACATAGATGCCACCGCTCCTGAAATGTCAACATTAAAAATCTATTTCTCATGGATAAAACATCAATTTTAGCATCTTTTAAAATATGCAGCCACACCTAAGAGGAGTACCAAGATATTGATCACTATCACTTCAGTGTGAATTCGCCCATGAATTCACTATCTTCCTTATTGCCAACTGTTTCTAGAGAGAGGAGATCACTAGGCATCTTACCAGAGTAAGACACAGTTAAAGGCAGAGAGCAAAAAGAACTAACTTACAGGGGATGTAGGATTTACCACGGAGGAACTCGGCCAGCCTCCCAATTTTACCCAGGGTCACCTCTAAAAGGGCTACCCTTGCAATGACCTGGTAAGAACCCAGCCCTAGTAATATTTGGCATTCGTTTCTTCTTATCATTAAAACTAATAAATTAATATAATAAGAACATCTGTAAGAATTCCAGTGCCAGTGTTTTAGTGTTGCCGGTGTACATTTAAAGAGGATAGAACCTTAATATAATTTAGTCCTACGGAGGTGGCATAACTCTTTTTTTTTATTTATTTATTTATTTATTTTTAATTTTTTTTTCAATGTTTATTTATTTTTGGGACAGAGAGAGACAGAGCATGAACGGGGGAGGGGCAGAGAGAGAGGGAGACACAGAATGGGAAACAGGCTCCAGGCTCCGAGCCATCAGCCCGGAGCCTGACGCGGGGCTGGAACTCACGGACTGCGAGATCGTGACCTGGCTGAAGTCGGACGCTTAACCGACTGCGCCACCCAGGCACCCCGGTGGCATAACTCTTAAAAAAAGAAGTCACATAATGACTACAGCACATCCAGATGTGGTCTAATGTGCATGGCCTTACTCCCATGTAACTTAGCGCAGAAAGATAGTTCAACACATGGAGAACCTCATCCACTTCCCACTCTGTCACTTCTCTCATGCCTGGGTTTGTCTATACCATGGTTTTGGCCATGTTCCATGTGCTATGAGAATGTTCTAGCAACAGTGGTCTGTGATATCACATTCTATTTTATTTGCACTCTCAGTGGACTCATTCTTCTCACAAACCCCCTATGTACAAGATACCAAGCAAAACAAAAAGGTCTGTGAGCAGATCAAACGAATCTGGACTGCTTTTTCATGTCCAAGTATTCCACATCTCTGCTAATTTCCATATGGGAGCAAAACATCTGATAAGATGCAACAACTGAGACGACAGAAAAATTAAACATTAACATTAAAACAATTCGCCACACGAATAAGAACAGTCAGCTGAGAGGAGAGAAAACCAATTTTCAAAGGCGTCACCAATTTGCAAAATGCCATCAAATGGACAAACCACTAAGCCACATGCTTAAAAACGTTCACAAAGATTTTAGTAATGGTGGCATACTTTTTAATTGGCTAACCCTCCCACCGAAAAGAATTAAAGCCTCTATAAAATATATCTTAAAACAATTAGTTAAAAACACTGGAGAGCAACCAAAAAAGGACAGAAATTGGAGGGAATCTGACACGTGAAAGAAGGGAGTTGCACTGGTCAAGATCCATTATTTATGGGCCATCTCCCAAGATTATTCCGCTGGCTTCAAAGGGTCAAATCAACAGAATTCAAACAGAAAGCTAGGGTTTCATCGGCTTGAGGAGTAAAATGACAAGATTCAGAAACAGATGAACGGAAACTGAGCAGAGAACACCTGAAAAGAAGGCCACAGAGACAAGAATCCCCAAATCTATTAACTCCTCCGATCTGTGCATGTGCATGGGAGATTTGAAAAGGTCCACAAAAAGCAAGAACTAGAAGGCTGAAAGAAAGGAGATGAGATTTCTGTTTCTCACTGTGGGACAGTGAGTCTGAAGCCCAAGTCCCATAAAGTTAAAGGGACTTAAAACACCTTGAGCTTTCTACTGAAACCCCAACTTGATTACACCTTATGAGTGAAAACTATGTCCCAGGACTATGGAATTTGTCCAAGAACTAAGGGGGAAGGGTTAATAAAAAAATCCCACTCTCAAAAGCCTTCACAAGGCTTTTAAGGTGATAACCAGTATTTTAGCTGCCTGCTAGAAAATAAAGAAGAGAAAAACCATAAGAAAAAGCCCTTGCTAAAATTTAAGTTACTCTTGATTTAAAAGAAAAAGAAGAAAAAAACAAACCGATCAGAAAACTAGGACTTGAAAGAACTTCCTCAATTGTGATGAAAAGTATTTACAAACTGCATACACCTAACATTATACTTAGTAGGGAAAGACTAAATTCCTTCTTTCTAAAATTAGTTATGAGACAAGGAGGTCTGTCCTAGAGGCCTCCAGGCACAATAAGACATGAAACGGAAATAAAAGCCATAAGTATTAGGAAAGAAAAAGAAAACTGCCTTTATTCATAGACAACATGATTATTTACAGAGAAAATCCTAAGATATCTCCCCCCCAAAAAAAATACTCTAGTAGAAGTAATAATGGAATGTTTTTTAAGGTCATAGGATGCAAAGTCAAGAAACAAACAAAAAAATTCATTTCTATATACTGCTAACAATTTCAAATTAAAACTTCTAAATACCATTTATAACAGCATCAAGAGTTTAAAATACTTAGGAATACATTTTTAAAAATGTACAAGATCTCTCTATTGAAAATTATATAGAAATGTTAATACTGGTATAGATGAGAAACATTAAAAGCCATTGGTAAATGGAGAAATATACCATGTTTATGGATTTGTAGATGTTCACAATTGTTCAGATGTCAGTTCTCCTCAAAGTGACCTATAGATTCAATACAACTTAATTTGAAATCCAACAGGCTTTTGTGTGGAAATTGATAAGCTGACTCTAACACTGACATCAAAATTTTAAATACTGTGGGGCACCTGGGTGGCTCAGTCAGTTAAGCATCCGACTTCGGCTCAGGTCATGATCTCATGGTTCATGAGTTCGAGCCCCACGTCGGGCTCCGTGCTGACAGCTCAGAGCCTGGAGCCTGCTTCGGATTCTGTCTCCCTTTCTCTCTCTGCCCTGCCCCTGCTCACGCTTTGTCTCTCTGTCTCAAAAATAAATAAACATTAAAAAAAAATTTTTTTTTAAATTTTAAATACTGAGAACAACTAAAATAACCTTCAAACAAACAATCAAAAAGAACACATTTGGAAGACTCACACTATTTAACCTTAAGACTTACTATAAAGCAATAGCAATAAACATGGTGTGGTCCTGGCATAAAGACAGAAAAAATAGATCAATGGAACAAAATAGAAAATCCTTAAATAGATCCACAGTGGGGCCAATTGATTGGTAACAAAGGTTCCAAGGTTATCCAATGGAAAAATGAAAGTCTTCAACAAATGGTAGGTAGTATAACAACTGGATTAGAGAATGGAGAAAAGAAAGGTCAACCCCTTCACACACAAATATTAAGAAGGAACAAAAACTTAAATATAACATAACACAGACCTAAACATAAAAGCTAAGCCTAAAAGCTTCTAAAAGAGGGGCGCCTGGGTGGCACAGTCAGTTAAGCGTCTGACTTCAGCTCAGGTCACGATCTCGCGGTCCGTGAGTTCGAGCCCCGCGTCAGGCTCTGGGCTGATGGCTCGGAGCCTGGAGCCTGCTTCCGATTCTGTGTCTCCCTCTCTCTCTGCCCCTCCCCCGTTCATGCTCTGTCTCTCTCTGTCCCAAAAATAAATAAATGTTAAAAAAAAAAAAAACAATTAAAAAAAAATAAAAGTTTCTAAAAGAAAATGGGAGAATATTTTTGTGACACTACGACAGATTTTTTAAGGAGGATACAAAATATATAAAACTATGAAAGAAGAGATTGATAAATTGGACTTCAGAGAAAATTTTTTTAAACATTTATTTTTTGAGAGAGAGAGAAAGAGTACACACAGGGGAGGAGCAAAAGGAGAGGGAGAATCTTATTCAGGTTCCACACTAGCTCTGAGCCTGATGCAGGGCTTGATCTCATAACTGTGAGATCTTGAGCCAAAATCAAGAGTTGGATGCATAACCAACTGAGCCACCAAGGTGTCCCTGGACTTCAGAAAAATTTAAAACTTCAGCTCAAGTGTTAAGAAGGTGAAAAGGCAAGCCACACCCTTGGAGAAACTATTCACAATACAAATTTCTCACAAAGGATGCTTATCTAGAAACACAAACAACTCCTATAAATCAATAATAAAAAGACAAACTCAGTTTCAGAAAACAAAAGACTTCATGCACTTAGGAAGAAAATGACCAATCAGCCCATGAAAAAGTATTCAACATCAGGGAAATGCAAATTAAAACCACAAGATATTATTTTATACCCACTAGAATCTCTAAAATTAAAGAGGATAAACATACCAAGTATTGGCGAGGATATGGGATAATTGGAATGTTCAATACATTGCCCGTGGGAATATAAAAATATGACCACTTAGATAAACATTTGAGAGTTTCTTAAAAAAATTTTAATGTTTATTTATTTTTGAAAGAGAGAGAGCGCCCATGCGGGCACGTGTGCACAGGAGTGGGGGAGAGGCAGAAAGAGAGAGGGAGAACTCACACACCGCGAGATCATGACCTGAGCCCAAGTCAGATGCTTAATGGACTGAGACACTCAGGCACCCCATACATTTAAGAGTTTCTTATAAAGTCGAACATGTATCTCCTTTATTATCCAGCAATTCCATCACTGCATATCTACCCAAGAGAAATGAAAGTGTACATCAACAAAAATGTATGTATAAGAATGGGCATAACAGCATTATTCATAATAACCAAAAATAGGGAAGACTCCAAATGTCCATCAAGAAGAGAATGGGTAAACACGTTCTACTACGTTTATATAATGGAATACTCAGCAATAGAAAGGAATAGGATGCTGACGCACACAATGACCTGAGTGGATCTCAAAGAAATTATGCTCTGTGCAAGACATCAGACACAAAAGAGAACATACTGTGTAGTTCCATTTATATAAGCTTCGAGAATAGAAAAAACTACGGTGAGAAAACAAAACAAAACATCCCATTTATTGCCTCGGGAGGCTGACTGGGAAAGGGCAGAAAGGGAACTTTCAGAGTGGTGGAAATGTTCTTTATCTTGGATTGGGGTGTTGTTTACATGGTTGTGTGCATTTGCCAAAGCTCAAATTCTTCACTTATGATCTGTGCATTTCCCTATATGTAAATTTTACCTCATTTATTTTTTTTAAAAATTAGGGATGGGAGGTGGAAGAGGAATAGAATCCTTTAAAGGAGAGAATGAGACAAGATTATAAGAAAGGGAACATGATTCTTAAATTTTTAACACATTCAGGGGCAAACTAAAAGGTTGGCCCCAAGCCAGAAATCTGAAGCACAATTTAATAGGCATGAATGAAAAGAGGCAAGAACCAATTCGGCTAAAATGATGATGAAGAAAATAAAACTCAGTGCATATGTTAAATCACGAGATTGTCAGATTTAGCAAATATGTTGAATCTGGCAACCCAAAGCAATAGATCCTTAGAAACAAAACACCAGCCCACCCAACATAAAACAATTTTCTAAAGCATCTTCTACAAAATGCTCTTTTTATAATTTCCATGTTAGAAATTCTTACTGAGTATGAACTAACTTATACCAGGAACAGCCAAAACTTATCCTTACCTTCAGTGAAGCTCCCTGTTAGGGTTATTACCACAAATACTTTCCCTTCTGGCTCCAGATCCACCTAGAAAGAGAAAAGAATTGTGTGTCATATTCTAATTGTAAAGTATTTTTTTGAGGGCCTCAAATAATTCTTTACAAAGAGGTCTATATTGTGCAAATCACAGCCATAAATCAGACCTCAGCAGTCTTTCATTCAACAGTAGGGGAATAAGAGACGAGTGCACAAGAAACTACAAAGATAAAAAAGCAAATCTAAGAGAAACAGTTCTTTCAATAAGTTTTCCTGGTCTTGAATTGTATTCTCTTCCATTTTGGCTCCTTGTGATATTATTGAGAAGTACGCAAAAACTTGGTCACTGTTTCTGAGACATTCCTAGCTGACGTCAGGGCAACATTTTATTAACCCACATGGCGGGTGTATGAAATAGAGAAACAATGGCAACATACAAGGTAATGAAGAAATGTGGCATAGTCAGTTGCAACCTTTCCTTTTAGGAAGTAAAAAGTAGGAGAATACTGTCTCCATCTCTACCATTTTCTCTAAGTGTAGTTCATCTTCAGGAAGCACCAGGGAAGGCAATTCGGGAGCTTGGCATGAGCTCTTGCTCATTCCCGGAGCGTCAACATCCTTTAAAGCTCTTAATCTATGCTCTGAGATATCAAGACATCCGCTCTGCAAACGAGGCAGCTTGCAGTCTCCCAACCAGGTCTCATCCTCCACACACACTCGGGTTCCCAAAGACCCTCATGCAGCATGCCTCTGGATTTGGGCAGCGCCCTCTAGATCTGCTCTGATCACACTCAGTCCAGGTAGACAGGCTCTGCCCTCTCCGTGCTGCGTGCTAACCTTGAACTCCCCAAGAACACCTCTGGGCCTTGGACTGTGAGGTTCTTCTGGCCCCCAATATGTGAATTTACAGCTGTCAAAATCTTGTCAGATTCAGCCATGGCTCCATTTCTGCCTTTCACCTTTCATCTGAGAGAGAGAGGTCCAGAGAAGCTGAGTACAGATACAGCTGGTCATTTTTGGTAGAATATTACATTTAAAGAAGCTGCAAATCGTATGGTATCGTGTCCAAACTAGGCAAGGACATGGCCTCCAGCCTGACTGCCCCAGCTGGTTCAGGTCTCTGGGCAAGGTCTTTTTTTTTTTTTTTAATTTTTTTTTCAACGTTTATTTATTTTTGGGACAGAGAGAGACAGAGCATGAACGGGGGAGGGGCAGAGAGAGAGGGAGACACAGAATCAGAAACAGGCTCCAGGCTCCGAGCCATCAGCCCAGAGCCCGACGCGGGGCTCGAACTCACGGACCGCGAGATCGTGACCTGGCTGAAATCGGACGCTTAACCGACTGCGCCACCCAGGCGCCCCCCTGGGCAAGGTCTTTAACCACCCCAAGCTTCGCTGTTCTCATTCAAAAGTCAGTGACATCACTATTCAGCATTTCTGGCATGGCTTCCACCAGATGAGCTCAAAGAGCCTTGACAGTGCTATTTACTGTTTTTACTGTACTTTACATCCACCCACCCAAAGACTGGTGGAAAAAATGCATTGACCTTACATATTTTTTTTAATATCATGCTCCAATTCCATACTTTTTCAAAATAAAAGATGCCTGTTTTGCTCTGACTCAGAAAGTGTCACCTGTACAACAGCCTATTCTTATAAACCCCCCATTCTTCTGCACAAAATCTGCTGTCATGGTGTTACCACACTGTGGATCACCCCAGTGTTCAAACCGGCTACTTACCTCATGACTACCGCTTAGTTAACAATAACCCCTTAACTATCTTAATACCACTTGTGAACCTTTATGGAACAGTTCTGAAAATAGAGCTCTCTGGAGAGATGACTAAACAGGATGTCAGTCTCTAATTGTCTCCACTCTCTGCCTTGACTTGTTTCAAGTCAAAAATATGTTATTTTTACAAGCCACTCCCTCATCTTCAATATAAAGGCCTGGCAGAAAGCACAGGCATGCACACACATTCAACTCACAATATAAACTGCTGCTGGCATAGAAGGAGCTGCTGCCAGCCTCCAGACAGACAGACAGACTGCCGGGGCCGCCTCCGAGATCCTGCGGTCCACGGGCAGCCCGTAAACTCCCTGCAACACTGCCCTGCGGGCCCACAAAGAAGGCCACTCCACCCCCACAGGCCCAGAGCTGCTCTGACAGCCGGAGGTGCCGCCACACGGAATCAGGAGCCCTCACAAGTAAAACGGGTTTGCTTCCTCATTTTTGACCACTGCCACCGTCACCATGGAAAAGCCAGCCTCAAACACCAGCGTCAAGCCTAGCCCAGCTAAGACCCCTGACCTTAGAAGAGGGCTTTACAAACTACTGGTCCACCATCAGTCTGACAGGAAAACAATGGCGTGGGTTGCACACAACAGGGATTCTGCAACAGAAGATACGCGCATGTCACACAGTAAGGAAAAGTGCTATGCTGTGAAACTGCTGTTTGCGGTTTCATACGCATGTTTAAGAGTATACTGGGTTTTGGTGTAAAAATGTATCTCTCTCCAAAAGCAGAAGTGTTTCCACCATTAGTTTCCATGCATTGATACTAGTCTTTCCTCTACAGCTACGGTGGCTATTTTCTCTCCAGGTAGAACATCCATTCCAGCCTCCAGGAACAGCACTTCCGCTTGATTTGAGAACTATCCCTCCCTTATGTGGTCCAGATGGTACAGCTGGGATTCTACTCCTAGTTCCAGATTGGACATGTGACCCAGGCCTCACCAGTCAAGGCACTGAATTCTTCCAGCCACGATGGCTGGCCTGGAGCTGACACGTACCCTATAACCAATCATCTGAGTAATCACTATTCCCTACCCACAGTAACTGGCTCAGGTGTGGGCACAAAATCTAACTGGATCCAATTAGGAATCCTGGATCTATAAGGAAGAGACAAGATCTCACTTCTGCTGAGCTTTAATCTAGAAGGACATAAACTTGGGAGTGCCCGGCACCCTTCCTGTCACCACATTGGGCTAAAGAAGGAAGCCAGTTACAAAGAGCCGACAGACAGAAAGAGACCAGGTCTTATTGTCATTTACATCCTTAGATCAAGCAAGGCTTGATTCTTCTGGACTTTTCAGTTATCTGAGCCTGTAAATTCCTTTTGCTTTGGCCAGTTTGAGTAGGGTGTCCTATCATCTGTACCCAAAAGATTATCCAAATTGGCAGCCAAAGAAAATTAGTCAACTTTTTAAAAACAGTTATCGCCTCCCCTCTATACCTTCAAACATCCATTTTACCCCTACAATCTGATCCTCTGCCTCCTTTTGGCATCGAAACAGCTTCTGCAACCAATGACAAATACAAAATACAAAAAAAAGAAAAAAACCACTGTCAAATACAAAGATATGTGTTTTCATGTCCATTCATTTCTGCAGCTCTGATCCTCTTGACAGCTTCCTTCTTTATGATTTCCTTGCTCCTTATTTCCAGGGCACCCACTTTCCTCATCTTCTCACTGTTCTTTCTCTCTCAGACTCCTTTCCAGCATATCTCTCTCTCTCTCTCTCTCTCTCTCTCTCGCTCTTGCTCTCTCTCTCGCACGCGCTCCTTTCCAGCACCTCTTTCTCTCTCTTGGGTTGCCTTTAAACCATGCTAAGCCCTCTGTTTCTTCCTCTGTGTTTCTTCCTCTGAGCCTGCTTCGGATTCTGTCTCCCTCTCTCTCTGCCCCTCCCCCATTCACATTCAGTCTCCATCAGAAATTTAAAAAATTAAAAAATTAAAAGAAAAAACTCAAAACTCATCCTTATAGGAAGACCTTCCCAGACCTTTTATTTTTTTCCCTTTGAGAGAGAGAACGTGCATTCACGCGCACGAGTGGAGGAGGGGCAGACAGAGAGGGAGGGAGAATCTTAAGCAGGCTTAATGTCCAGTGCAGAGCCTGATGTAGGGATCAATCTCACAACCATGAGATCATGACCTGAGCTGAAATCAAGAGATGCTTAACCGACTAAGCCACCCAGTTGCCCCAATTTTCCCAGACCTCTTCAAGCAGTTGGACAACTTTGCACCATTCTAGACACCATTGCTAGAACCCACATCATGCTGCCGTCATTGTGCCCTGTCCCTTAGAATCTACCTTGAACATAAGAGGACTGAAACATTAGTGGAACTAATGAGTAAATAAGTTAACACAAGGTGAATATCCCAAGCTCCTTCAGTAGCTTCCTACAAGGCATGGTTTTCTCCTCCTTCCACATTCAGATCAGTTTCCTCCAGATATGCCTTAATTTATCCATATACCCTTAAAAAGAGAACATCAGCCTGTAGGTATGACTGAGTCCTTACAGAGGAGAGCAAAATAACACCAACCTTGATCTTGTCAGTGACACTGTCCATTGCTGATGCAGCTACAGACTGCATGAACACTATGAGAAGCCCTAGTGAGCCAGGTTGAGTTTGCTATCAACTAAAACCTCTGCACCTCTTCTATGTGCCATCAGGCTCTGTTTCCCACATCCTGTGTAGTGGTTAGGCCCAAAATCCTAGGAGCTTCCTATTTTCTCCCTAGAACTACAGATTGTTCTAGGCCCCAAGGTTTGCTACATCCCACATCCACTTGGTTCAAATAATTTTCCTTCTCAGCTTTATGGCCTCCAATGTCAGGGCATGGGTTAGCTATGTCATCATCTAAAGCACTGAGAGAATGTCCAACAGAAAAAGGTTGAGGCCAGAGTGTTAGGGAGGCTTCACATAGAAATGGATGCATTTAGCATTCTTTCTGTAACAGACATTCAGGGAGAAATAACTATACTAACACTTCTCTCCAATAGACCACTTCTGTGGGTCAGAAGGGCACTCCTGGGTGCCGTCAAAACTCAGAAAGCAATAGACTTTTCTTTTTGTTTAATTTACCTCCAAGTTAGTTAGCATATAGTATAACAGTGATTTCAGGAGTTGATTCCTTAATGCCCCTTACCCATTTTAGCCCATCCCCCTTCCCACAAGACCTCCAGTAACCCTCTGTTTGTTCTCCATATTTATGAGTCTCTTATGTTTTATCCCCCTCCCTATTTTTATATTTTTGCTTCCCTTCCCTTATGTTCATCTGTTTTGTATCTTAAAGTCCTCCTATGAGTGAAGTTATATGATATTTGTCTTTCTCTAATTTCCCTTAGCATAAAACCCTCTAGTTCCATCCATATAGTTGCAAACGGCAAGATTTCCTTCTTTTTGATTGCTGAGTAATACTCCATTACTGTGTATATATATACACACACACACACACACACACACACACACCACATCTTCTTTATCCATTCACCCATAACAATGGACTTTTAAAAAATGACATTATAATGCACAAATAGTATTAATTCAACAAATGGCGCTGTAACCAATGGATGTCTATATGCAAAATAGTGAACTTCAGCTCTTACATTGTAAATTACACAAAAATTAACTCAAAATGGATCACAGACCTAAAGAAAAACCTAAAAATTTAATACTTCAAGAAAAATACACAAGGGAAAGTTGGGGGGATCCTGGGTTAGACAAATTTTTCTAGATATGAAACCAAAAGCACAATCCATGGAAGAAAAAAATGACAAATTGGACTTCATCAAAATTAAAGTTTCTCTCTTTGAAAGACCTGCTCAAGGGTATGAAATATGAATCACAGATTAGGAGAAAATAGTTGAAAATAGTATAAAACAGATTAGGAGTAAATCCTATATCTGATAAAGTATTTGTAACCAGAATGGAGGACTTACAAAATTCACTAATAAAACGAACAATCTAACTTGTCAAAGATGGGTTTCATCACTTCATGTTTCACTGAAGAAGATATACAGATGGCAGATAGGTACATAAAAACAAGCTCAACATCATTACTCATTAGAGAAATGCAAATTAAAACCACAATGCAATAACAATATATACCTCTTAGGATGGCTAACATTGAAAAGTCCAACCATACTGTTTGCACAAATATGGAATAACTGGAATTCTCACACACTATTGATGTGACTGTAGAATGGCACCATTACTCTGGAAACAGTTTGACATTTTCTTAAAAAGTTACACAACACACACACCTCCCATTTGATCCGGCCATTCCGCTCTAGGTATATACCCAAGATTAAAGACAGCATATGTCCATACAAAGACATGCACACAAATGCTCACAGGAGTTTTTAAAATGTGGTATAGCCATATACTGGAATAGCATTCAATAATAAAAAGAATGAACTGTTGATGCATGCAACAGCATGGAAGAATACTGAATGAAAGAAACCAAACAAAAAAGAGTACATTCTGTCTAGAAAAGGCAAACTTATCTATAGTGACAGAAAGGTGATCAGGGGTTGCCTGGACGCAAGGGTAAGGAAACTAGGACAAGTGATAGGGAAGGATTACCACAGGGCATGAGAGTACCAACACAATTAAATGGAAAAAGAATATTCTTTTTAACTAATGGTGCTAGGACAACTGGATATCCACATGCCAAGGAATGAAGGTGGCCTGTACCTTATACCATATGTAAACATGAACTCAACATGGATCAGAGACCCAATACAGAGCTAAAACTATAAAATTCTTAGAAGAAAGCATAGGAGTAAGTTTTCCTGACCTTGGGTTAGACAATGGTTTCTTAGGTAGGACATCCAAGTGCAAGATATGACATCAAGTACAAGAATATGTACAAGCGACAAAAAAAAAAAAAGTGGTAAGTTGGACTGCATCAAAGTTAAAAACTTTTAAGGTAGGAAAACAAAGAGTCTATACCTCACCACCCAGATACCCTTTCCCAAGGGCCGCTCTCATCAACTTTCCCCTTCGAAGCCTCAGCTGGCTTCCCAGTGCCTTCAGAATAAAACTCAAGCCGCTCCACCTGGCTCTCCGGGCTACCTGGGTTCCCTTTCACTGCCTCCACATTAATTTATCCAAACCTCTTTTTCAAGCTTCCATTCTTTAAACCTGCTCATCCAGTCAGGCCTGTCTCCTCACCATGGCTTAGCCGTTCCTTTGCTAATGCTGTCATCTCTGCTTGGAAAGTCTCTCTTCACCTAGCCACTCATTCAAACCTTTACTGAATTATTCCTAGGGCTGGGATTATCTCCAGGTGCTCAGGATTTCCCAAAGTAGCTCCCTAGGGCTACAGGTGGGATATGGAACCCAGTGTACCTGGTGAAAATGAACCAGCCATAGGAGCTGAAGGAAAGAACTTTTCCCAGGAAGATCTTGACATGAGCATTGATCCCTCTAGTCTCAAAATTCCTATCTTGAGTATTATCTGAATACTTACCTATGCCCTTGAACAATTAGATAAAATTTCATATACTTATATCTTGTCACTTGCAGTAAGTCTGTAAGCTCCACTCCAGCAGGATCTGACACTTTTATGTTCCCCAAAGGGCCTAGCAAAGTTCCTTGAACCAAATAAACACTCAACAAATATCTGCTGACTTAGTCTAATGAGTTGAATTGGAAGTTGCATTTGATCACCTCAATTTCATCACCTATAAAATGGGAATAATATCCCCACATGCTATAATAAACATGTGAGAGCACTTCACAAAATATAAAAGCACGCCAAAATGACACCAAGGCATACCAGTAGCGTGTGGAGTTCATGGGCCCACGGCCTAGGCATCCTGCTCTGTTTGCTTGATGTTCCCACTAGATCTCTAGGATCCCCTCCCTCCCCTCTACACCCCTACCCTGTGTTTGCCTTCCCTTGGCATCACTTGGCAGAAGCTGAACAAGTCACTTACATCCCGACTCTGTCTCCTTGGTCATGAAATGAGAGGACTGTCTAAAAACCTTTCTAGCTCTGATGTTGCATGATTCTAAACAGGCTTAGATAAAAGCCTACATACAGGACTCAACGGAAACACTCATTTAATTAACTGGTAATAATTTACAACCATTTCCCTTCACAAAAGGCATTAGAATTGATCATAGACAGGAACCTTCTGTCTACTTAATATTCATCTTGTCCTGGGATAAGCAGAGGGATCTAGCATATTAAAAGAAAAAAAAAAAACAATCCTTTATTTGGGCAAAAGTAGAAGTTCACCTAGACTCTGGGCCTTGAGCCAAACATCTGTGAGATTCAGATTTTTGGCTTGGTGGCTTGTTTCTATAACTTTTCTAAGTCCTGCTCTCTAGCGATAAGTAACCACCTAAAACCGTGATAAAGTATTTCACAATTCTCTTTCAGCTGAAACTATCAGGCTTAAGAATGAAAGTTCATATCTCCAACAAGGAAATATACAGCTGTGTTCTTTAATAATACAAATAACAGCTACTATGTCTTGAGTTTATCAATATGTAGGAGCTAAGTGCCTGACCTACATTGTTTCTCACCTTCACCACCTGCAAGTATCACCACCACCACTATACGGACGGGAAAAATGGAGGCTCAGAGAGGTAATGGAATTGACCAAGGTCACCAGCGGTGAAGGCCAAGACAAGACCCAGATTCAGTGAAGATCACATATTGGTTCCACAGCAGCCTGTCTCAAGGCTGCAATGTGTGACGGCATCTGTCTATGGGTTACTGCAGGCTTACCCCTTGCTTTTTGCTCCCCTGATGCCAGCTTGCCTGTGTTTCTGGCATGGTAGGTCATCACATCACCTGTCTCCTTTGGGAACTCAGGCAAGACTCATGCCATCAGCACCTGAGGATGCTCCCTGTCAAATGCCAGTTTTCCTCAGTGTTCCAGGCTCGCCTCCTCACTGCCAAGGCCAGTGGTAGTGGCACCAGCCTGACGGTGTCACTAGATGGCTCCCCATGGGGGGTATGAGGCAGGAGCTGCTAAGCATAGCAAATCTGTGCTGGAACTGGTAAAAAGCAGTGCGCAGCTCAGGACCCATTAGTCATCTGCCTGGAGGACCCGAGTCAGTGTCATGTGCTGTAGACAGACAACGCATCCCCTCGCTGTGGGAAGGCATTTATAGCAAAAGGGGGTGAATGAGGCAAATCCCACAGCCCTGCTGATTTTCTATTTTCATCTAACAATCAGACAAGTTTTAGGAGTTAAAAACACACTAAGAGGTATCACAGATTAAAATTATCAGAAAAAGGTGGCAAAAACTGAACAGAAGAGTGAGGCTTATCAAATCTGACTCAAGTTGAAAGTGAAGGAAGATACTATCTCTATTTTAGTGATTATGTCCTCATCTCGCCAAGTCTGGGCCTTCCATTAGGGTCAGAAAAGGGGATGGGCATAGAGCCCCAGGCTGTGACCACAGCTCTGGTGGCAGGACATCTGGTGGACTAGCCTTTAAGTTTTGTTTGTTTTTTTTTCATATCTATGGTTCCAAGTCAGAAGTGATTTCTGAACTCCATTGAGCAAGTGAAGACGTTTCAATACTACTAAAGAATCTGTCTCTGAAATTCACACTTAAGGCTCATGATAACTCTTCACCAGCCCAGCTAAACATACCCACAAAACCATTATAAATTTAGCTGACACTCCATTACCTCTATGTTCGAGCATAAACGACGTATCTCGGGCAAAGTAAAGTCTGGTGCATTAAAATTAATTTTTCAAAGTTTCTCTGCCCGTAAGGAAAAATCAAGATTGATTGATTGGAGAGTCAAGATTGGATATCTCTGAGGAGAGGTTTTGTTTTCTCTGCCAAAAGTGGGCTAAGGACAGATAGAAATGGTCTTCTGGAGAAGTGCTGTGTCTCTCTGTCAGTCTTTGACTCTACTATCTAAGGGACTGAAAATGTAAATTAAATGAAGGTCGCCTTAGGCTCTTCAAAATGTTCCACTACAGTTCCTCCCCAGTTACATCCCAGGTAGTTTAATTCTGTGCTTACCTGATGCATTCTCTGTGAATGAGGACAGAGGCTGTGAAGGCCCCTGCCCAGGCCCCACTGCAGTCCAGAGAGGCCAGTGCTCCTAATGGACCAAAAGGGGCAGGCCAAGCCCTTCTGAAGAAGCCAAACACCCACCCTGGAAACCGGCAAAGGCTTCTCTGAATGGCACCCTCCAAAACCGAGGAGGCACCTTCCTTCTCCTCCAATAGGATGTCCCCGAGGACCTCACACCAAAGCAGATCCTGAAGTGAGAGAGAGAACCATAGTAATTGTGTTCCCTCACCATACCGCATATCCCGCATATCAAAGAACACTTTAAAGGAGCACTTTCTTCATGATCTCAACCCTTCTCTTTCCTGCTCCATAGACCCTTCCAGAAAGAGAACATACTCTCCACTTGCCAGGATGAGGCACTAGATGAAACGGACAGGTGACTGTTTGACCCTGGCTACAGGAGACAAATGCTGTCCATGCCCAACCTCCTACTCAGCAGCCTTCCAGCCTCCTTCCTTTTCCACAGCCTCTGTGGCTGTCTGGTAAGAGGTGTCAGTCAGCGCCACAAGAAGCCTCCTCCTCTGAGGGGAAGCTCCCACAAAAAAGGGAAAATAGCAGGAGATAGAGTCTAGTAAGTTTTGCCACAGATGTTAAGTTACTTTTCTAGAGTGAACAGGGATATATCAAATATTTGTAATGAAATAATTATCCCCCACTGCTCTGCCCCCATCCTAACATTTTAAACTGAAGATGTCAGATTATTTTTTAAAAGGATATAAATACACCCAGAATTATTCTACATTGTTGACTCTCACTATCCATCATAATGGAGGAAGAAGGCAAAAGCTGTAGCAAAACCAAATCAAGGAATAAGCCAAAACTACATATTTAGCATACTTAAGCATTCAGGATGCTTTACTCACTTATACTTAAATGGCCATTGCTCAGGCTCTAGGTCAACTGGAAAAGACTCTAAATTTCAAGGGACACCAGAAAATACCTCCAGCCCAAGTGTCTCTCCCAAATGGTTATGACACCTGTACTCTTTTTGGTCTTCCAGAAGGAAGGAGAAATGAAAGCTCTACAGAAGGGACATTTATGCCCTTCCTACAAATTCAGATAGCTTTCCAGGTAGACCAGAAGAGGAAGTATATACTAATGCATAGAGGACCTATTGTTGTTACATACGGTTGAATGCAGACTCTGTCAATGAAACAGGTCAAGAACGACGCTGGAGAGGAAAGGGTATTCGATCAATCATTGCCTCATGGCACAATGGAAAGTTAGCCCTTATCCTAGGACAATGGAGAGCCACTGAGGAGGTTCAGTCAGCAATGTTACAGGATCACATCTATATGACAGGTCCCTACCTATAGAGTGTTGGGGTTATAAGGAGAAAGAAGCTGGTGGTGGACATAAACATTCAAAGAATAGTCCAGCAGTCTTAGGGAAGGATGGCACTGACTTGAGCTAAGCCAGCAGCAGAGGGAATGGAGAGGAGGAGGCAGACAGAGGAAAGACAGGGGAGAGAGAAGCAGCCAAACCTTGTAACCGAAGTGTAGTGGAAGATGAAAGAGAAGTAGCCACAGAGTCTCTAGGGCCAATGGTGGTCCCTGGTGCCATTAACCGAGACAAGAACTCCAAAGGGATGAGCAGATTTGGAGGAGCGATAGAGTTTAATCATTACCCATGTCAATCGACCATCTACGGCTTAACAACTGCAGATGAAGAACGAGGAAGGCCAGAAAAATATAAAATACAGCCCAGTACAGTCTCAGCCAAAAAGGTAAGGACAACATTAAAAGCACATGCAGATCAAGAGAAGGAACAATCAAGTTATAATAAGTGGAAGGGGAGGCCACTGTGAGTCAAGAGAACATCATGAGCAGAGGTAGAACAAATATCGGAATACAAACTAGACCAGTGTGCATGGAGGAGTGTCCATTCAGAGGACTAAGAGAAGGTTGGAGGCAAAACCATAGAAGCTGCTGCACTGGGAAAACTTTAACCTTATTATGCATGCGAAGAGCCATCACTAGAGGTTTCTGATTATGCAAATTAATGGAGAGTAACAAGTAAAGGGGGCATTTGGTCTATTAGACCAATGAATGGGGAATCACTATGGTCTAGAAATATGAAAAGTTTCATAAAGGTAGAATCAGCAGAAATTAAAAATAATTTGAAGTGAGTAAACAAAAGTAGTAGAAAGGCAAAGGAATATTGAATTTTGGAGCTGGGTAACCTAGGGTCTATGACCCACAGGCCAATTTCAGCCCACTGCTTATTTTTGTAAGTAAAGTTTTATTGAAACACAGCACACCTGGGGCGCCTGGGTGGCGCAGTCGGTTAAGCGTCCGACTTCAGCCAGGTCACGATCTCGCGGTCCGTGAGTTCGAGCCCCGCGTCAGGCTCTGGGCTGATGGCTCGGAGCCTGGAGTCTGTTTCCGATTCTGTGTCTCCCTCTCTCTCTGCCCCTCCCCCGTTCATGCTCTGTCTCTCTCTGTCCCAAAAATAAATAAACGTTGAAAAAAAAAAAAAAAAGAAACACAGCACACCTATCTTTGTTTACATATTATCTATGGGTATTTTTGCGCTACAAAGGCAGAGGTAAGTAGTTATGACCGAGACCTTATGGCCACAAAGTCAAAAATAGTTACTGTCTGGCCCTTTACAGAAAAAGTCTGCCAACCTCTGTTGCCATCAACCAACCAAGGAACGCAGGGGGAAGGAACATGTTTTAGAAGGAAGGAAATGAGTTCAAATTTGGACACAAGGTCCTCAAATAGAAACATCTAGCAAGAAGTTAGAAATAAGGACAAACTGTGAAGATAGGGATGGGGTTCTTATCTGGGAATCTTTCTCAAAAGTTGATCACTAAGAGCCACTAAATTTTTCAAGAAAGAGCACAGGAAAGGGAGAATCAGGAAAGGAAATTCATTTAGGAGATGGAAGAAAGAAGAACCAGAGATGCAATCTGAGAGGTGAGTGGCCTCACCCAGGTGCGGTTGTGGCACGTGAGAGGAAACAGCTTCAAAAGAGAAGAGAAGCCACACGCTGCACAGGTGGAGGAAGGTAAGAGCCCTCAGGCTTGGGAACTGGGAGGTAACAGAAGGACTTCTTCCAGGATACCCATCCCATCTTTAGCAGCTCTGTTGGAAAGGTCCTCCTCATGCTAAGCTAAAGTGCATCCAGATCCCTGTACCTTCCCCTGCAAGTTCAGTTCCACCTCTACAATTTACCCTGCCAAGATAGGGACAGAGAGAACAGCACAAAGGCAGGAAGGAACATGTAGTTTAGTTAAGTTGTACTATATAGTTTGAGTTTTGAAGGTAAAGCTAGAAATGCAAGGTTTGGATGCCAAGTTGAGTTTAAATTTAAGTGTGAAAAATGAGACTAGTAATAGTAAGGATAGGCTAGAAGACAAGCTAGCAGGGAGCAGACTGGACTGGGTTATAGCGGGCACAGTTAAGGGTCTATTCCAACCATACAGGTTGGCAGTGGAGGAAACAGGAGGAAAACACTGTAAGAGGAGCTCAGCGTGACTTGGAGACTAAGGGTTCAAGATGATGAAAAGCCAAAAAGGCTCCAGGATCGGAAGCTCGTAAGACAGCCTGGAAGAAGTAACAGAATCCAGAAGGTCAGTTGGGTGTGGATGACTCTAATTTATAAACATCTTGATTTTGAAAGGACAGGTTCAGGTAGAAATGTTTGGCCAAAAGATAGATGGGCCTGAAACGTAGAACAAAGGGCCAGGCAGAGTTTTAAGCGTCACCCACGCAAAAGTACAACTGAGCCACAAGATAGTTGATCCCAAGGACAGAGGGTACAGTTGAAAGAGCAAAGGGTCAAGGGCCAACACCGTGTTTAGAGGATAGGAGAAAGCAGAATGAGCAAAAGAGAAAGAAGAGAGTGCAGAAAGACACCACAGTCACGTGAGGCACCCTGAGCAGTTCCACGTGCTTTTTTGCCATCTATCTTCACAACTGCCTTCTGAGTAAGGAGAAGCAGAGCACCATTATCCCCACCGTACCGCACAGTCACCCAGAGGGAAAAGACGTAATAAATTGGCGGCAGGTTAACCTAGGTTTGGATTTTAGGGCCTCAACTACCACTCCCACCATCCTGTGAAGAGAATCCTACAGCATTTATGTCTTTTTGAGAAGCCTGATTAATGAATATTTACCACACAAGAAGGTTTCATAAAGTTTACCTGCTCCATTCTCTTACTTCTTCCTAAAGCATCTGCTTTTAGGAACTAGTTTCCATCCACAGCTGCAACCCAACGAGGGCATCCGCCAGCTGACAGGCTGACAGCAGACCAGTTTCTAAACATCAGGTGAAATTAAAACCAGATCCGCTTTCAGATACAACTGGCTGGTAGGACTCTCAACTGGATATTAAATGAAATGGTGAGTTGGGGCCATTGATGGGCTTAGGAAGTAAGAAGAGAAACCTGAGACAGAATCCGCACCCCCCCCCCACCACTTCCCACCCCAGATCTAAATCGGAGCTACTCAAACACCTGAACCAGGACTCTCTGGGGGCTTTTCAGGGAAATGGAAAACCCATCCCACACTACTTCCTTCTTTTAAAGCAGCAAATGACAAGGCCCTGCCAGCCTTGCCTTGTCCTATAAGAAACTGCTAATATTTATTCTATTTCTTCTACCTAGCAACACTTTCAAGCTCTTAAAAATGCCTTCATGGGGTGCCCTGAGTGGCACAGTTGGTTAGGCATCTGACTCTTGACTTCAGCTCAGATCATGAGCTCCTGGATCGTGAGATCCAGCCCCGCGACAGACTGCGCTGACAGCACAGAGCCTGCTTGGGATATTCTCTCTCTCTCTCTCTCTCTCTCTCAAAATAAGAAATCATTTTTAAAATGCCTTCATTAGGGGCGCCTGGGTGGCGCAGTCGGTTAAGCGTCCGACTTCAGCCAGGTCACGATCTCGCGGTCCGGGAGTTCGAGCCCCGCGTCAGGCTCTGGGCTGATGGCTCAGAGCCTGGAGCCTGTTTCCGATTCTGTGTCTCCCTCTCTCTCTGCCCCTCCCCCGTTCATGCTCTGTCTCTCTCTGTCCCAAAAATAAATAAACATTGAAAAAAAAATTTAAAAAAAAAAATAAAATGCCTTCATTAGGGCAGGAGGTTTTTTTAGGGCAGTAAAACTCTTCCATATGATACTATAAGGACACGAAGCATTTGTCAAAACCCTTAAAACTTCACAGCACAATGAACCTGAATGCAGTTAAAAAAATAAAAAGCATTTAGGAGGTCAAGAGATCCCAGGATGGAATGCAGACCACAACATGAGAATCAACCGTATTAAAATGTATGAAATCACCTCACCGAAGGGAGTAGGGGAAAAGGTGCTGAGCTAAGTAACTCTGGGAGTGAAGACTCTAGGCAAAAGGAGGCACTTAACTGTAGCTAAAGTTGAGCAGTGGGAATGATCCCAGCTGACCGTTCTGACACCGCTATATGTGTGAGCAATGGATGGATGGAGGGTGGTGGGAGGGAGCTTCTCACTGTTGCATGGGAGTCTGCAGACAAGGGGAGAAAGGCCAAAATGACCCATGTGGTACTGCATTGGAGTTGGAGACATCCGTATGAACTCATGTTTGCTTAATACAGCTACATATGGATATACACAGAAATACAGATATGTGTATACATAAAAGTTAGGACACATACATCCATTTCCTTGACCTGTCAGCTGGAAGGCCCTGCACCCAATGAGCAACATGCACACGCAGCTTCCAGAACTTGGTTTCTAATTCCATTCTCTGATAAAAGGAACCAGGGCTCCTTGAAAGAATGGCTGATTCCAGGGATGCATTAAGGAATATATACAATGAGCCTGGAACACCAGGTAGTGCCAGCAAGAGTAAGAAAGCATTAAGGGGCACCTGCGTGGCCCAGTCAGTTGAGCGTCTGAATTAGGCTCAGGTCATGATCTCACCATTTGTGAGCTTGAGCCCCACATCAGGCTCTGTGCTGACAGCTCAGAGCCTGGAGCCTGCTTTGGATTCTGTGTGTGTGTGTGTGTGTGTGTGTGTGTGTGTGTGTGTCTCTGCCTCTCCCCAACTCGCACTCTGTCTCTCTCTCTCTCAAAAATACACATTTAAAAATTTAAAAAAAAAGAAAGTCTTAAAAAAAAAAAAAAACCCACAACGATGGAGGTATTTCACAAAAGGATAAAGGAGCCGCTGAAAGAGCTCCCAAAAACCAAAACTGGAAGAATTTGAGCAAAAAAATAATGTAGAATTGTATATAACCTGAAGTATAAATATTCATAAGTCCACAGAGAACTAAATAAATGACTGAATGAATAAATACATACATACATACATACATACATACATACATTGGGAGAAGGGACAAGTCTCCAATGCAGAAAATTATCAAATAATGTATGTACATACTGCCCCCCTCCTGGAGGTGGGCCATAACTCATCACACCTTAAGTGTGAGCTCTGCATAGTGACTTCCTTCCAAAGAGTACAGTGCAGAAACGGAGGAAAAGGAGTAAGTTCAGGGGAGAAACCTTACAAACGTTAGCTCAGCCATGTGATCAAGGTCCACATCCACAGGATTAAATCATGTTGATAGTATTCCTGTATGTAGTGTGTAGCAATGTAATTGATGTGACGTAATGAAATACGGCACTTTAATTCTGTGGTCTTCCTCTGCAAAAGCCTTCCATAAGCCCTGTCTAACCACAGAGAAATATTAGGCAAACCCAAATTGAAGGATATTCTACCTGACTTGTATTCCTCAAGCTTTTAAGCTCACCAAAAACAAAGAACGTCTAAGAAACTGACAGTCTCAAGGAGACTAAGGAATAATGACAATAAAATACAGTAAAACCTTGGTTTGTGAGCATAATTTGTTCTGGAAACATGCTTCTAATCCAAAGCACCTGTGTATCAAAATGAATTTCCAGAACCATTGGCGCAGTTGTGATCATGTGACGTTTGGCATCACGTACTACTCATTTTGCAAGACATCGCTCGTTTATCAAGTTAAAATTTATTAGAACTGTTTGCTCGACTCACGGAACCCTCGCAGAAAAAGTTACGCACAATCCAAGGTTTTACTATGGAATGTAGTATCCTGGATGGAATCCTCACACAGAAAGGGCACATTGGGTAAAAACTGATGAAATCTGATTAACCTATAGAGTTTAGGAATAATACATCATTATTGGTTCATTAGCTGTGACAAATGTACCATGCTAATGTAAGATAGCAATAACAGAGGAAACTGGGTGTGGGGTGTATGGAAATTCTCTGTACTAGCTTTCCAATTTTTTTGGAAATCTGCAATTATTTTAAAATGTCTATTTAAGAAAAATGTCTTTTAAATAAAAACTGCCTGGGGTGCCTGGGTGGCTCAGTCGGTTAAGCGTCCGACTTCAGCTCAGGTCACGATCTCGAGGTCCGTGAGTTCGAGCCCCGCGTGGGGCTCTGGGCTGATGGCTCAGAGCCTGGAGCCTGCTTCCGGTTCTGTGTCTCCCTCTCTCTCTGCCCCTCCCCCGTTCATGCTCTGTCTCTGTCTCAAAAATAAATAAACGTTAAAAAAAATTAAAAAAAAAAACTGCCTCCACTGAGGGCTAAATCTAGGTAACTTTTAGAGAAATTAAAGTCTGAATTAGTAACAATATTATGGTTGATAAATTTGACTCTGTCACCAAAGGGATGAAAAGAAAGCCAGAGACAGCTGTGCTAAAGAACACCTGACCTTGGGGCGCCTGGGTGGCTCAGTCGGTTAAGCGTCCGACTTCAGCTCAGGTCACGATCTCGAGGTCCGTGAGTTCGAGCCCCGCATCGGGCTCTGGGCTGATGATGGCCCAGAGCCTGGAGCCTGCTCTGGGCTGATGATGGCCCAGAGCCTGGAGCCTGCTTCTGATTCTGTGTCTCCCTCTCTCTTTGCCCCTCCCCCGTTCATGCTCTGTCTCTCTCTGTCCCAAAAATAAATAAACGTTGAAAAAAAAAAAAAAAAAAAGAACACCTGACCTTTTTAGACTGTGTATGTAACATTACCATATGAAGGCTGAGATGTCCCGTTCCTAACCTGCCCCATCTGGCGTGGTGTTAGCACATTGAACCTCAGCCAGCTTTCATGCTGCGGTGTTCTGTTACCCCACACTCCTGGAGAAGGCCCACAGTGAGAACCCCAAGACTTGTTTTATTTTAGAAGAATTCCTTTCTCTACTTGCTCTTAGACAAGTTGTTAATAGGGGGTCTTCCCTTAAGCTAAAAGTAGGGGAAAAAAAGACAAAGTGAGGGAGAGAGGGACAAAGAAAAGAAAGGGGGGAGAGAGAGGAGAAATCAGCTACAAACGGCTTCCAACTACCATCTAACATAATGAGTATTTTTTTTTTTAAGTTGAGGCTGTGTAATGCGAATGACATCATGCCCATTACACTATCTGATTTCACCAAGAGTTGTAGAAAAATCTGAACAGGAACGCCTCATCTAAAAAATGGATGGACTCAGAGGAGGGGTTCAGCCCCGCTTTTCATTTTTCTGCTCAATGCCGAGGGAGTAAGAACTGTAAGAACTTCTCCAGGTCCCTGCCCCCTGAAGCCGGAGTCTCCCGCTGTACTTCCACACAAATACGGGCCCCCAGCCCAGGCCCAGTAAACAGCAGCCAATTTAACCAGCTCCTCCGGCGACGGACTCCAATGCCCACTCAAGTCTGGCAACCACTATAATTACTCTTCCTTCACTGTTCTCATTACTCCATCCTACTCTGTCCACCCAACCACCTAAGTAACTGTGTAATTTGCTTATGAGCAACTCATTAAAAAATATAATTTTCGGGGCGCCTGGGTGGCGCAGTCGGTTAAGCGTCCGACTTCAGCCAGGTCACGATCTCGCGGTCCGTGAGTTCGAGCCCCGCGTCAGGCTCTGGGCTGATGGCTCGGAGCCTGGAGCCTGTTTCCGATTCTGTGTCTCCCTCTCTCTCTGCCCCACTCCCGTTCATGCTCTCTCTCTGTCCCAAAAATAAATAAAAACGTGGAAAAAAAAATTAAAAAAAAAAAATTTTCTGCATACATATTGTATCATATTATCTATGCACCAGTTGTTTTATATTTTAAAAATATGTTTTTTACTGAGAACTTTGTCATCTTCTTATCAATTTTTTTTCTTTTTCATGCACTGCACTGGTTAGTCGCTATCAATAACCTGAGCCTTCTGGAGAAACTACTCCCAGAGCCAATGCATTAAACACTTAAAACGTAGGACTTTGGAGTTGATTTGAAAGCCAAATGCCCAAGAAAAGAACAATGACTGCAATTATATTTATCAGTATATACTATATTCCACAACAGAGTCATTTACCAGAAGTTATATAATAAAACTGCAAGATGTAAACAGGTTAAAATAAAAAAAAAATCAGAATGGGGAAAATGAAATAGGAGATCAAGACCAAGGGCCAAGTTCAAATGTAAACAATTTAACTCTTATCAAAGTTGAGCTGCGAATTTGAATCTGAATTTCTAAAGCAAAGCAGAAAGGGAACCTGCCTCACAAACATGATTCACATTAACCGTAATGAAACTACACCAGTTTCTCAAGAAGAAACTTCCAAGGACCTTCCAAGGTCCTTCCAAGGACCTTAGGTCTAAAAAAAGGAAAGAAAGAAAAAATGTTCCTAATGTAGTGTTTCTCGAAGTGTGGTCCCCAGACTAGCAACATCAGTATCACCAGGGAATTTCTTAGAAGTGCAAAGTCTAGCCCCACCCTTAATGTAGTGAATCAGAAACTCTGGGGTGGGGCCCAGTGATCACATTAACAAGCCCTCTAGGTGACTCTGACGCAGGCTCATGCTGGAGTTTCAGAACCACTGCTTCAAGGGAGTCTTCACATAGGATACATCGGAAGTGGTTACAAACCTTGGAAATATCCCAACCATAAGTCAGTGCTGTGTTTTACACAGCAAATTCTAGTCGTGTTCGTCAGAGTAAAGCAGATTTATAAAATCCAAAACCCTATGGCCAAGTACACAGATTGGGTGACAAGAGTGGGCTAAAGTAGGTTTCCCAAGGACTGGCACATAGTAGACGGACGTACACAAGTGTTTTGAATAAATGAATGAGGAATACATGCACACATGTATTGTTCAATACCCTTCAAACAATTCCCCATAAGTACCAATTATTATCAGCTGTGCTTGGATGCCCCCATCAACTATATCACCTTCAAAGTCTGCAAACATTTTTAATGACTTTATTTTAGAAGGAAGAAATCACCATTTATAATCAAATATCTTTCTATTTTTAATTTTTGTTTAATTGCAAAAACATTTCAACCTCCATAGCACACTCCAGCTATCAACCCATGTGAGGTCCATAGCCAGGAGGTAATTAGTACCAGCCCTAGTTCTACCAAAGGAAAATACCTACAGGAGAGCTCCGTGAGTTGCCAAAAGGCACATCAGCATTAAATCCTCTGACCTCTGGCCTAGTTATCCTTCCTTTGTTATTTCACAAACATAACATGTGTCTGCTGGGCAGTGACTCCATAAAGTCAGCCCTGCCTTTAAAGGCTTCCCTTACAAATCCTTCTAGAGGATCCGCCTCCTATCTCCATTAGGCACAAGGAACATTAGCATGAAGCCTTCTACCCAGGTAGGACACACCCCAGGATCAAAGGAAGGCAAGATCATCTTAGAAGATGGTTTCTTCCTTTTTTTTTTTTTTTTTTTTTTTTCATAATGAAGGCTAATTCAGGGAATTCTGGTAATAGCCAGGGAAGAGTGAAGGGTGGGCTATGTCAGGAACCTATAGCAGATGCTGGATTAGAGGGTGCTGTAATGCACACACAAGGGCTCATCCAGGTTAAAGCGCTTCCGCTCTGCCTGGTTGGGTCACAGATTCCTCTGGCTCCTTCCCTAGAAAATCCCATTTCACAAGGCTCTCAGACACCTGGAGGCTCCTCCAAGGACCCCAGGTTAGGAGCGTATAGTCTATCTGGGTAACACATTCCTTGTAGTTGTTACAAGAAGGTCAAAAGCAGGACATAATTCTGCTCTGGGTGGAATTCTTTCTAGAATGATTCCAAGTCATAGAACTTCTGACGGGGTCAGAGTTAACATTCATTCATCCAATTAGTCATCCAGGAGACATTTATTGAGCACCTACTGCATGCCAGCCACCAAGCTGGGTGCTGAGAACAGGGAAATCTCAGGACAAGAGCGGCACCCAGGGACAACTTGGGCATGCCGCACCTTTTGTACGTGACCTTACCCATCGTGACCTGTGTGACAATTACATCAGGGCTGACCTGCAACACACACACACACACACACACATGCAATATTCGAGTCGCACCATCTCATGTTGGTATTCCTGGGTGCATGTCCCCTGGAGATGTTGAGTCAGACATGGACATTTAGATTGGGGTAGGGCAGACGACACCGGGAATTACTAGCTGACTCTACCCTGTCTCTGTGGTTGTAATGCATGCTTTCTTCACCTTCCTGTCTCTTTCCCCTTTTCCTGTTGTTCTTTGCCACACCTTCTGCCTTCTCTTAGCTCTATATCCCCAACCTGCCAAAGTAGGAAAGAGTCCTGCTTATGACCCCTGGGCCACCAGTTCCAGATGCAGTAAAGGGGTGGAGCAGTGGAGTATGTGAGAAAGTAGATACATTCAGGAAAAGAAGAGTTTCCCTATTCATCCAAATACTTGTTTCAGACATGTCACACTTGGTGCCTCTTAGTGCTATTATTTTAGAAGGAAAGGGGCACCTGGGTGGCTCAGTCGGTTGAGCGTCCGACCTCGGCTCAGGTCATGATCTCACGGTCCGTGAGTTTGAGCCCTGCGTCGGGCTCTGTGCTGACAGCTCAGAGCCTGGAGCCTGCTTCGGATTCTGTCTCCCTCTCTCTGACCCTCCTCCATTTATGCTCTGTCTCTCTCTGTCTCAAAAATAAAAAAAAAACATTAAAAAAATTAAAAAAAAAAAAAAAAGAAAGAAGGAAAGACTACAGCAGAAGGAGCCACCACTCTCAACAGAGAAGAACGCCGTGGTTTAAGGCTGAAGTTCTAGGGTTCCATTTTCATCCTCATTACACTGATGAGCCTTTGGCAACTGAGGCAAGTATAAAAATATACATAAACATAGAATACAGAGATGCTGAAGGATTGCTGGTTGTAGAAGAAGGGTCCACAGCTGGCTGGTTACAAGCTCCCTTGCCTAATGAATACCATCCCTATTCCCAAAGCAATTAACAATAAGGTTGAAATGACTGACACCCGTGTCCTTATATTCAGGATGCCCATGAACTCTGAGGCCAGAGTCCCCAAAATGCCAGAGGTCAAGCTGGGTTCACCCGAAGTGGCCATCAGCCAACCTACAGCCTCCACTGCACTTCCTCACGGATGCCAGGTGAACTGGTGAATTACATGCTATTTTTCTCCTAACTGGGATCTGGCTCCTCTCCTGTTTTGCTTCCTTAGGAATCATTTTTTTTTCCCCAAAGAAATGAAGAAATAAACATGGAAACCATTTTACCAAAGTAGGAATCTGTCTAGTAGTTTGTTTAAAATGTCTTCAGAGTTTTAGGAGTCTTTCCTTACTAGGAAAAAAAAAAAAGGCCAAACTTTTGGCAATATACTAATTCTTTTCATCTTACTTGGTAAATTTCAACAACAGAAAAGACACCCTAGTAACCTAAAACTTCACATACCTTCCCAAGGTGTGTAGTTTGCACCTCCTACACACTATGGAAAAAACAGGGCTTATTTGCAAGGAGCTCTGCCCTCACAGTCTCACCTTCTGACGGTCTGGAGGCAGCACATCGTCATTACCTCTTCAGATTGGGAAATTGAGACAAAAGGTAGAGAAGTTGCAGAACAAGGCTTTAGTAATTCCCAAGTTTCAGTCTTTCTTCCTTTCTTTCTTTCTTTTTTTTTTTTTTTTGAGAGACAGAGGGGCAGAGAGCAGGGGGAAGGGCAGAGAGAGACTCAAGCAGGCTCCACACACAGTGTCGGGCCCCACTCAGGGCTGTGACCATGAGATTGTGACCTGAGCTGCAATCAAGAGTCCGACACTTAACCGACTGAGCCACCCAGGTGTCCCTCAAATTTCAGTCTTTCGACTTAACCCTTTTCTTCTTTCCCTTCATTTCTTCAGTCATTACACCCTTCCCTTACCGTCACAGCCGGAAATGACCTTTCTTCTGAACTCCTGTAGGAATTGCAGCCTGAACAATGCATCTATTAGTCATGTAATGCCATGCTATTTAAATCCTGCATAATTATCTAACTTTTCCTGTGTTTATGTCTTGTTTCTTTGACTGAATGTGAAGTCCTTTGGGGCCAGAATTAAGTCTTAATGCGTCTTTCTGTCCTCACACCAACCCAGCACACAGTAGGACTCCAGAAAATACATGGTAATGTGATTTGTTTGGATTTTTTCAAATCTCAGAAGACACAGATGCCTGAAGCTTAAAAAAAAATTAAACACAGAAATACATAAAGTTGAAAATAAAACTTCAGATAGGATTGCACAGAAGTGCATATAATTCGGCCTCAATCTATTGCCTTCCTTAGCACTGGAAAATACTCAAATTTACTTTAGAGCGTTCAGTTCTTTTTGTTAATAATTCATTCTCTTACCCAATGAAATATGTGAGTTATGTGTTCCCTCCCTCTACAGAAAGAGAAATTAACTTTTAATAGGTCATGCAGAAACACCAAACTAAATAGCAATCAATGAAATAACTTTGAAAAGTATAAATATATAAAGTAGCGTCATAAATCACATCCATTGTCAAAGCTTTCTCCCTATTTTACTCCTTAAAGAGACATAAACTCAGCATTTTTTCCACACCATAAATAAATGACAAGACAATCCCAACAGAAGTCTTCAGAGATACTCAGATGAGATGCCCCCTGCATCTAGGAAGGCTGCTCAAAATATTTACGACACTCTTCTATCTCTTCTAAATTCTATAGAATTTTTTATTCTACACATTGTCTCGTAATTCAGGGTGAATCTTACAAATTTGTCCAAGTGGAGTCAAAGTCCTTTTTTCTACCCAATTTGGCCTTCCTCCACTCAGCTGGCCTTCACCATCAGGCCACTTCTGCCACCCACTCCCACACCCACACCCTGGAACTGCTCTGTCCTGAACTCCACACCACCCTACAGCTCCCTGCCCTTCTCCTACTACACCTGTCTTTCACACTACAGAGGCTTCCCCAAACCATGAACTGTTTCCTTCCAGCCTCTTAGGCCCCTCCTGGCCACATTTCATTCCCAACTCTTATCAACTGCTCCCTGCAACATCCTCACACCTTGCTTTTCAGCCACATCTGATTAGCGAAAATCCACCCTGGACCAGTCTCACGATCTGTTGCCTCTGCTCCAGCATACGGTGCCGGGAGCCATGTACACTGGGGCCTCTGTAAATTCGGTTTCTAATCTTGGCTAGGTCTCAGCACCTCTTCACTTTTCTTTCACTTTTTCTTGATCAGCTCCTCTGCCGTGTCCTTCAGTGACTGGAATATTCCAAATAATCTCCATTTTTTCAAGCTTTCAATCCCATTTTACTTTGCCCGCTATCTCATCAAATGCTTATGGTGGCCTAGGGTTTGCTAGGTCTCCCCTCCCAGCTTCCATAACAACCACAGAGTCCACCTTCAGAACCATCCTTCTGAGATTTCTCTACGAAGGCCTTCTTTCACCGATCCCTCCATTTTTGTCTGATCTTCCCTGGGACTCCATCCTTCATCTGTGTTCTCCTTGGGCATCAAACTACTCATACTGTTTTACCTACCACCTCTGTACAGATACATATCTCCAGTCACCCACCCTCCCAGAGCTTCAGACTCACATTCAGTTGGCTGGTGGGCACGTGAAAAATCAATATATCACCTTAGCCCAATGTCAATTATTTCTCCTACATTCCCTAGATCCATAATGACACCAGAACTTTAGGAGACATTCTAGTCCCTTCCATCTCATGCATTTCCCCTAGCCAATTGATCAAAATCATATAGACTTCACATCTTGGGCACTTCTCAAACCTATCTTCTCTCCAGCTCTGACTTTCACTCCTTTCTTGCATGTCTGATCCTTTCATCTGGCCTACCACGAGAGCTTCCTGCCATCCAACTGCAAATCTATGGTCCACCATGCTGCCATGACAACCCATCCAAAATGCAAATCTGACCATTTACACCCCATTGTAATGGGGTTTTTCAATGGTTCCCCATCAGCTAAAGCATATAGTCTAAGCCCTCACATAGTATATATCTGAATTTTTGTGGGCTGGCCCCCCAACTACACCAAACCCCTTACAGCCCTTGACTCCCACCCCATGCTTTATACTTGATCAATACTGAAATGCCTGAACTTACAAGCATACATAGCTGTTTAACGCTTTAACATTGTAGGCTATTCCCTTAGCCTACAATCCTTTTCTTTCCGTCTTGCCCATTCATCATATAAGTCTTACTCCTCATTCAAGACTCAGTGCAGGTGACTTCTCCAGGAAGCAAGCCTGATCTTGACCTCCTTCTCACATGCAGTAAGAGCCTGTTTTAGCAACCTGTCATGGCACTCATGATTTGATACTGACATCACCTGTACTCACATCCACATCCTCCTTAACATGACATGCAACCACGAGACTGGGGCCATACTTTATCCATCTTTGTACCCTTAGGGATTAGCCCATTATCAGATACAAAGAGGATCATCAGCATTTGCTGTGGCTTCAACAGAATACACACCTTCGGGAATAAGCAGCCCAAGCATTAAGGAAAAGGGAACTTCATTTCCTCCTGTGATGAGCACTACATAGTGTTCTAGGGAGGAACACTTGATTACTCCACCTCCTCTGTGTCAGAGTCACATGAAACCTGACTTTTACAAATCTGTAATAATGTATGTGATCAGTCAAAACTGAGCAGTCTGTCCTCAAAAACTCTCTGGAAGAGAAGTTGGATTCATTATTCTGCTTAGGCTGGACTGAAATCAGTAAACAATGATACTACTCCAAACAGCAAAAAGTGTAAATCATCAAGGGTTTTTATTGTTTTTCTAAATGAATATCCTTTGAATATTCTAGTTTCCTCATTTCCCTTGACCCCTTTGTTTTCTTTTAAATAAATACAGAAGTCTCAAGAAGCAACTTGCTATTAAAACACATCCTTTTGATCACCTTCAATTTTATTTCCAGATTAATGCCCTAAAGTAACACAGATTCTGAAACCATGTCACTGATTTCATCAAGAGTCCTTTCTCTTTATGCTTTTATAGCACTAAGTGCATATGTGTGGTAAAACTTAAATATGTGACCAGATGTAATCATATAAGTAATCAAGGAATATAGCATGTTTAATAATTTTTAAAGGTCCTTCAGAAAATGAGTCAACTTGACTTAGTTTCTTATTCCACACATGGAAATGTCCTTCTCTTGCCTGTGGGGGGTAAGCATCGCTATTCCCATTTTACAGGTTGTAAAATTAAGGTTCAGAAAGCTTAAAAACATGTCCAAGCGGTGACCATGGGTTTCCATCTCCACTCTGTCTACTCCAAAGCCCAAGTTCAGAACACTCAGTTGTACAGCCTCTTCTCAAAAGAGGACATCCAGGGTATAAAATAAGCCCCACTGGCATTAAAGGAGACAGAGCTGAAAGTTTTAGAAAACCCACAAACAAAGTTCACAAATAATTGACTCTCTGGAATTCTGTTTCACTTGTTCCTGAAAGGTTTCACGTTGGTCAGGAACCCACTTCGTCTACACAAGAACCATTGTAATTATCATCTAGAACAAGCACCCTTAGCTTTTCATCTCTTATAAACATTTCCATACTGTACTCCAACTTACAGACCCTCTATTCTTTTCCTCAGTAATGAAGTACTTCAAGAGGAAAAAGGCACAGAAAGGTAAAAGGAGGGGGATTCAGTCCCCTTCAACCTCAAGCTCACATCTCTCTTCTTTCTCTCAAAAAAAGAAAAAAAAAAAAAGTTAAACTTAAGAACTTCTCCAGGCACTGTGCTGAACAGACTAGGGAAAGACATTGTGGGTATGAAACAAAAGAGAACTTCTTAATCCAAAAAAGATCACACCTGCTACAACCTCTGAGTGGAGCTTCAAGAGCCAAGCAGATGGGAGTCACCTATGGTCTCCTGGGGTCTTTCATCATGGAATGACTCACACCACACTTCTCTGTGAGCTGCAATCATGTGAGTGAGCTGCACAGGTCTGTCGTTCTTGTTCTTTCTGAATGAGGGTTCCTTTCCCTCCAATCCCTCTACAGTACTGATATCCAAGGCGTTTGGTCTACAGTGACCCTGCTCCACAAAGAAATATTCTAGTGAGTTCCATGGTATACAAGATAGTTAGAGTTTCCTACCATGATTCCAGTTGCACTAAACCTATGTTCCTTGAATTCTTCAGGCCACTGGAAGCCAAGTGGATAAGGCAACTGGGCAGCAAAATAAAAGGAAATCTTGTCCTTTGTTTTGATTTCCTTTTTAAAAGTATTTTTATATTATCCAAGGGTACGGATCTCTTATTTCTCTGTCATCCAAATACACACACACACACACACACACACACACACACACACACGGCTTAAGACTTTCTTCAAGAAATGTAAATATTTGGGGTGCCTAGGTGGCTCAGTCGGTTGAGTGATCGACTTCGGCTCAGGTCATGATCTCACAGCTCTTGAGTTCGAGCCCCGCGTCAGGCTCTGTGCTGACAGCTCGGAGCCTGGAGCCTGCTTCAGACTATGTGCCGCCCTCTCTCTCTGCCCTGACCCACTCGCATTCTGTCTCTGTCTCTCTCAAAAATAAATAAACATTAAAAAAAAAGAAATGTAAATATTTAGTTCCAGGATACATTTTAGCCTCTGAGTTATTCTGCTAATGTGAAGCAAGAAAAATAATTCAATTTATTCAACCTGTGTTCTTTCTTTTCCCTTTTGTGTTGTATAAGAAAACACTTTCAGATAGGCAATATAACGTTATTTGGTGTCTGAATGTTGTTGTCCCTGAATATAGAGACATGCTCAAATGATAAGATGATGTAATGCTACATCCACTATATAAAATGATACAGCAATTCTATGATGTTCCCGGTAAAAATTCTTATTTCACAGCTCTGTAAAACTCCCTCTGTGGGAAAGTGGCTTTGATATTGTCCATCAAGACTCCTACATTCAAAAACAGAGTTTTCTGCAACGATAGGAATGTTCTATATCTGAGGTATCCAATATGGTAGGCACTGGCCATATGTGGCTATTCAGACTTGAAATATGGCTAATGTGACTGAGGATCTGAATTTCGGTCTGCGTGTCAGGCAGCACAGTTCTAAATGGTCTAGGCTTTTTAGTGTTTGGCCATGATCTTTTTAAAATAAAAGATTAGGAAACAGGCAGTCTCTCAAATAGATCAGTCTACTTCTCTAAAGAAGTTCTGTCTCAAAGTATACACGTTCTCTATCTCCATATTGATGGAAAGTAGGTCCACTGTGGTGTGACACTACTCAGAAAACTTCACACCTGCAGTGTCTCCCAACAGGGAAGTGCTCATGCAAATAGAAAGTATTAACCTTACCATAGGTTTTAAAACATTAAAGTGCTCTATGAGGAAAAAAAAAACATTAGAATTAACCCAAATAATGTGATATATTTTCTTTCATTCTTCACAAGAATAACTTTCAGGCTCTGACACTCCTTAGTTGATAGCCTCACTCCAGGATCTAGGGCTAGGGACTCAGAGGAAGGAATATTAGGGTGTCTACCTCAGGTGTGGCCACCCAGCTATGATGTGAACTGCTGATACCCAGCCCTGCCCCAGAACACTGTCGTCCGCACAAACAGGAAACCAAGGTCATCGGGAGGTTCGCTCGTTCTTGAATTCAGTCATTCATTTAGCAAACATTTCATGAGACTACTACATGTCAAGCATCAAGCCAGGTGCAAAAAATATAAAGTTGAGTGACACATAGTTTTTGCCCTTCAGGACTTCGGTTGGAAGGAAACCACATAAATAGATCATGATCTAGCATGGAAGTATATGATGAGCACAGAGAAGACAGGACTCTATGGATGGTTACCTAACCAATTTGGGAGGGTCAGGGAAGGCTTCTTGGAGGAGGTAACACCTGAGCTGAGTCCTCAGCATGAGGAGGAGTTACTAAGGCAAAGGCAGGGAAGAAAACATTCCAAGCAATGTGGATAATAAAAACAAGACACAGCCTAAATGGCATGGTAGACACAGGGAACATAGCAAGACGGTGTTGCTCAAGAATAAAGTTAGAGGAAGACGGTGGTGAGAAAAGAGGCTACAATGCCAGCAAAGGCCAGGGCAAGGCCAAGTATACCACATTAAGGAGCTTGGTCTTTGATCTGCACAAAATGGGAGTCGCCAGAGGGCTTCAGCCTGGGGAAAGGTCCTGTTAGAGAGAGGCCATTTGGTAGCTTACAGAATTTGCAGGGATAAAAGGAGACTAGGATTTTATATTAGAAAACAACAATATGAGCCTGCACGCAGACATTAGTAGTGAGAATCAAGACAAGAGGAAACGCCAAAATTCCCAGAAATAGCAAATAAACAGTAATTAGAAATCAGCCACACCTGGGGCGCCTGGGTGGCTCAGTCGGTTGAGTGTCCGACTTCAGCTCAGGTCATGATCTCACAGCTCCTGAGTTCGAGCCCCGTGTTGGGCTCTGTGATGACAGCTCAGAACCTGGAGCCTGCTTCAGATTCTGTTTCTCCCTCACTCTGCCCTTCCCCTGCTCATGCTCTGTCTCTCTCTGTCTCAAAAATAAATAAAAACATTTTTAAAAAACTAAACAAAAAGAAAAAGAAAAAGAAATCAGCCACACCAGGTGACTGGCTGGATCCAGGAGCTAAACAGGGTGACTCAGTGATGAGGGTAATGAAGAGACCACTACCAGTAACAGCCAGTATTTATCACACTCATATTCTGAGCCGGGCACCATACAGACGCACTAGGGATGGCCTCAGAAGAACCTTCTGAGATAGATCCTGTTTTTATCCCCCCCTTTTTTAAAAATTTTTTTTAATGTTTATTCATTTTTGAGAGAGACAGAGACAGAATGTGAGTGGGTTAGGGGCAGAGGGAGAGGGAGACACAGAATCCGAAGCAGGTTCCAGGCTCTGAGCTGTCAGCACAGAGCCTGACGCAGGGCTCTAACTCAAGAGCTGTGAGATCATGACCTGAGCAGAAGTCGGACGCTCAACCAACTGAGCCACCCAGGCGCCCCATCCCCATTTTTAAAAGGAAGACACTGAGGTTTGGGAATTAAATAACCTATTCAAGACCAAACATCAAGGAAGGGGCAGAGTTGCAATTCAAATCCAGATGTGTCTGATTCCAGAGCCCACAACTTCACCATCATGCAATCGTCTCAAAGGACAGGAGAAAGGGGAGGTTTAGGAGGAAAAGCGGTGGGTGCAGCTCCTGTAACTTTAAGAAGCCTTTCGGATATACACACGGCAACCAACAGATGGCTATACACCGCCCTGCTGTGCAAGGCAGAGACATGGGGTCCTGGACACATGGGTGGTGGCAAAGAGCCAGTGAGCAGATGAAGTCCTGAAGCCAGAGTCTGTGGGAAATACTCCCCGAACTGAACTCCGACAACAAGGTGTGAGTACAGGAAGAGAAGCCCACAAAGGGCATACAAGACAGAGTAACAGAGGGAAAACCAGAGGCACGGACCATGCCAGAAGCCAGACTCTAGGAGAAGAGATCTGACAAGGCGCACTGAACACAACAAAGAGATCCAGAATGTTAAGGACCGCAGCACTGTCCACTGGATCTGACAAACAGATCAATCATTAGTAAGTATGATAAATACAAAAATGGGAGACACAGGACATTTCACAGCCAATGGGAGAGAAACAGTAAAGATGTGAAAGCTGAAAATTAGAGAAAGAGAAAGGCACAACGAGTGATGATACAGTAAGGTCCAGGAGGAGGCCAGAGGGGTGGGAGAAACCAGAGCAAAGCAGATGAAGTTAACTCTGACTACACACTGTTTGCAGGCATCAGGACAGGAAATTGGTGATCATTCGAGGAAGCTCAAGTTATTAATGAAGTCAGATGCAAGGTCATCTGAGTGAGGAGGTGGAGAGGTCTTCCAGACAACGGTAACTGCTTGGAATAATCATGAGAAAGGGAAAGAAATGGGCAGCACCAACCTGCCCAGCTGTGAGTGTCCCCAGCACCACTTGGTGGCCCAGGCGCAGGCTTGGAGAAGGGAGTCCTGCCAGCCAAAGATGGCAGAAACTCAGATCCACCACTGACTTGGGGGAACTGACTAGTGTTCAGGTGACCCACCATTTTCTGGGAAGCCTCCTCACCACTGGTTCTCATTCTACTCTTGGGTGAGTTCTGGCCACAGTAACAAAGAACCAAGAAGTAACTCTTCTCCCCAGAAGATCTCCCAAGACAGCACTTTAAAAATTATCAAAAACACTACAGCTACAGTTAAACTGCTTGACTCTTATTATATAAGCTTATAAACTGAGACTAAAAACAACTGACACTCAAAACATGGCAATGGCAAAGCCAGAAACAGCCTATAAAAAGTCTTTTGGCTCTCAAATTTCACAGAAATTTGACACAGGAGAATCCCTGTTCTTCTAATGATGCTAGAATTATCATCAGCAGAGTCCAGGACTCAGTGTGAGGGGAATAGTAGGAATCACAAGCAATCTGGATTCTGTAGCACCACAAGGATAAGATGAGTCCACGTTCTCCTTGACAAAATGGCACAGCACATCTGCTTAGGAGAGTAACAATGAAGTACAAGATTCCAACGCCTACCCTCCCCCAAACAACCACTGCACTAGAGCTAGCAGTCTCCAAAACAATGGAAATGTCAGGTCACCCTCCTGTTCCATGCCCTCCCCCCCCCACCACCACTTCCTCTTTCACCCTGGATGAGTTGTCATCTTTCCATGAAAGAATGCCAAGCCTTCAGTCAGTCTGACTGGCAGTTCCTGCTCTTCAGGTTCCCTGGATGCTTCAAAAGGGTGGCAATGTGTTACCAGAAAGACTACCCTTCTTGGCAGGCTGTTTTCCAGGCTTCCACCCCCGGTGAGTCACCCGCCAGTTTCTGTCATGTATAAGGAGATCTGTGATTATAGAAGACTTCATTCGAGTCTCATGGACCTGAGACTCACCAGTGACACCTTCTAAATTCAGACTGGATTATACGGGTGTTTTGGTGGAGACCTTCCAGATCTCAGGTGAACTAGAATGCGGAAGTGGCAGCAAATAAAATCATGACATAACAATAGTAACAGTCGGTCCTGAATAATAACATTCCCCCAAAACTGAATTCAAAAGCCACCCAGAAAGTAAACAATTAAGTCAAAGCAAGAGTAGTCAAAAGATTTCAACCTTGAACATGAGTCTCCAAAATCTTCTCTTAAAATTATTCCGTGCATGTTTTTAGTAAACGTGCAAGAAAATAAATTTTAGTCCATTACTTAAATACTTATTTTATAATCACCCTTAATAAAAAAAGAATCCTCCATTTGACACAAGGGATACATTAAAGTGTACACAAGAAAATGGATATTTTAAAGTCTCCTACCAAAGCTTTATTACCACCCCTCTTCTGCATGAATCTGTATTAGACACTATTAGAAATCAAACTATCCTTTCCCTCAAGGAACAGCTTTTCAAAGAGCATAAAGACCAAAATAAGTATTGCTATCAGATAATATCAGTTAAATATCCTGAAACATATTTTTAAAAATAAGATGAAAATGGGGTGCCTGGGTGGCTCAGTCAGTTAAGCATAAGACTCTTGCTTTTGGCTCAGGTCCTGATCTCATGGGTTGTGAGTTTGAGCTCCACATTGGGCTCTGTGCTGATAGCGTGGAGCCTGCTTGGGATTCTCTGTCTCCCTCTCTCTCTGCGTTCCCTGCTCATTCTTTTTCTCTCTCTCTCAAAAAATAAACATTTAAAAAATAAATAAAGATGAAAATAAGAAAACAAGGATGTCAAAATAAGTCCAACAGGTGAATGTTAATGGTGTGTAATGCGATGACAGATAAAGGATTTATACAGAAAAGCAATAGCTTTAGCAGAAAAGAACTTAAGATGAGTTAAGAGTACTGGAGAGTACGGGAAAATGTCAGGTTGTAAGACGTTGAATAAGATGTTGGCAGTGAGTCCTTCCTTCTCTAGCGACTTCATTGCAAAGAGGAAGAAAGCTTATTTTGTATAAAGCATTTACACATCATTGAAATTATCAATCCAATCTACTGTTCCTCTCTAATAATCTAAGAACAGGTTCTAATGTTCTTCAAAGAAGGAAACACATTCAAATATTTGTTCACTTAATCCATTTATTCAAATATTCATTTGTTAGAGATATTTGGGTACCTAGTTTATGCCAGGTATATCGTAGTAAGTATAGAGGCCCCCAGGGGGAACAAATCAAACCTGAGACCTGTCTCAGAGTTTATAGTCTAATGAGGAAGACAGAAATCGAACAAGTAGTCCCAGAATGACTGTGTACTCACAAATGTCATTATATGAGAGAGAAAAGTACAAAAAACCTAAATTGCTTTGGGGGACTCATAAAAGGCCTCTTGGTGAAGTGGAATTTAAAAGGAGAATTAACTAAGTAATGGGTTGAGAGTTCTGGGACATGGACACAGCTTGTGCATAGGTCCTAAAAATTCATCTTGTATCTCCAGAGCCTCACAAATAGTAGGCGCTCAATAAACATTTATGGAACTTCAAGATCTTACAGCATTCAGAATATCTCTCCCAGGAACACAACCCGTACACACAGAAAAAAAGAAAAAAAGAAGAAGAAGAACTACCGGCACAGAGAGGTGTTATCTGGAACAAAAAATAATAGCAGAACAAAAAAAAATCATGTGAAGAAGTGACTGAAATATTATGCATATTATAGTTGTATGGGACAACATACAAAACTAATTATGCACTTAAGTGGGAAAAGATAATAAGTGTATTTTCTTTAGGAATATGAAAACATGTGAAAATTAAGAATAATACAGGTCCTCACATGTCAACTGATAAAATTAATCAACTAGCAACCATCCAATTTACATTCCGTATATAAAACTGCAAATTCCTTCTATTTTGAAGGAATTCTTCCAGTCAATTTTCAGACAAAGCTCATTCCCACCAACTCCATCCATGCCGGTCCCCAAAGAATTACAGTGTTACCTTAGTAACACCTTACATTTCCATAAGGCCTTATATTTCTATAAAGTCTCTTCCCATACCTTATATTTTTGCTATCATTATTGGCTTCTTCCATATGATTTTTATTATTTTATAGGTCAGTATAATGTACTGTATGTATAAATCAGCAAGGAAGAAGTGGCTCCTGGTTCCCCACACGGGACCCCAAGGGATTTATTGTTCACCACTGGCATTTTAAGTATCACATATTTCTTTTTAACACCCTTATCTAGGAAAGGAATCAAGTGTATGTAAAATAGACCACTTCATAAGTTTGAAAAACTAAGAAAAATCATTTAAATCTTAATGTCCTAACAAAAACACTGCTATAGATTTGTGAAGTGTGTTTCTACCTATGTTTTATGTGTATCTCTAATTTTTCTGATAATAAATTATACATGCTCCTGGAAAAAACACAATTTAGATAATGAAAGTCCTCTATAACTCCACCCCACTTCTCCACCCGAGAAAACTATTGCTAAGGGTTTGGAACAAAATCTTCCAGATTTTTTTCCCTTTGGCTATGCAGGTCCACAATCCCTTATCTACTGTCCTATTATTCAAAAAGCTCCAAAACCCGGGGCACCTGGGTGATTCAGTTGGTTAAGTGTCCACTCTAGATTTTGGCTTAGGTCCTAATCCTACAGTTCATGGGTTCGAGCCTCACGTTGGACTCTGTGCTGGCAGTGCTGAGCCTGTTTGGGATTCTCTCTTTCTCTCTCTCTCTCTCTCACTCTCAAAATAAATAAATAAACTAAAACAAAACAAAACTCCAAAACCCAAAACACTTCTATAACGTTTGTTGTCAAAATCTGATTTGAACATACATAATGTCATTTGTAATCTTTATATATCCCACTTAATGTGAATATTCATGTGTCGCTGCAGAAGCATTAATGTTTTTGATCACAGGGTGCCATCCAACCCCCTTAGTAGAGCCATTATTTAATAGACAACACATGGTCCTATGAAAGATTGAAAAATCCTGAATTCAGAAACACACTTTTTTAAAGTTTATTTTATTTATTTTTGAGAGAAAGAGAGAGAGAGCAAGAGGGAGAGAAAAAGTCCCAAGCAGGATCCCTCCTCTCTCAATACAGAGCCCAACGTGGGGCTCGAACTCACGAACCATGAGACCATGACCTGAGCCGAAACCAAGAGTCAGATGCTTAACCAACTGAGTCACCCAGGCACCCCCAAGTCTACATCCCTTACTTGAACTATTGGAGTCAAATGTGTTTCTGGGGAGTGCCTGGTTAAGCGCTCAGGCTCAGTCAGTTAAGCGTCTGACTCTTGGTTTCGGCTCAGGTCATGATCTCACAGTTTGTGGGTTCAAACCCTGCATCGGGCTCTGTGCTGACAGCTTGGAGCCTGGAGCCTGCTTTGGATTCTGTGTCTCCCTCTCTCTCTGCCTCTGCCCCAATTGTGCTGTCTCTCAAAAATAAATAAATGTAAAAAAAAAATTAAAAAATAAAAGATTCTCTCCCTTTCCCTCTGCCCCTCGCACACACACAAACTCTCTCACTTTGTTTTTATTATTGCCATGCTAATTTTCTTTATTTATTTTTTACTATGAAATTTATTGTCAAATTTGTTTCCATACCACATCCAGTGCTCATCCCAACAGGTGCCCTCCTCCATGCCCATCACCCACTTTCCCCTCCCTCCCACCCCCCCATCAACCCTCAATTTATTCTCAGTTTTTAAGAGTCTCTTATGGTTTGCCTCCCTCCCTAACACACACTCTCTGAAAAAAAAACAAAAACAAAAACAAAAACCTACACTTGTACGAATATTACTATCATTAACACTATTTCAGAAACAGACCATATACCATAAATACTTCTCCGCAATTAGATTTTCCAACGTGATAATACATCAGACCTATCTCTGCACATCAATTCACTGTGCTCTTTAACAGCCCTCTGGACACATGTGAGGAGTAGTAGGACAGGAAGAATGAGGGGAACCCTGACTTTAAGGAAAGGGTAAATAATTCAAAAGGAGACCCACAGAAATGGTTAGGGAGGAAGTCGACGAGCAAAGAACAGGTATCACAGAATTCAGAGCCAGAAAGGCTCTTCGGGACAACAGCCTCATTTTTCTGTTAGAAAGCTAACCTGAAGTAGACAGAGGTGATGACTCCCTTACATTCCTGCTGCCATTTAGCAGGCCACCTGCCACCGGAGCCCCAGGGTCCTACTTCCGCGCTCCTACCACACTCACTGCCGCTGCTCTGAGACTCCGTACCCCAAAAGGTGAGGGCACGATTAGCTATGAAAACTGTGGGAGCAGCTTTCTCCGTGCAGACGCGCAGACTGCTGCCGGGGTTAGTGCAAGCTGCTAATACAGAAGTCTGTTCGTCCACCACCGTGAACAGTAGCCGTGCAAACTCAGCAGCTTGTGCTTTTATAGCTTTGTCGCTAAACAGAGACAGGTATGGGAAGCCATCCTCAATTACTAAGAATTCAAGCTGGATGTTCACATTTAGGTTGCCTTCTCTCAAATCAAGCCACCGTAGGCCACGAGCATGTCATTTTCTTTACTAACCTTGATTTGCCTTTTTGGGCCCCACAGAGCTAACCCCATTATCGAAGAACACTGACACTATTCCACCAGCTGGAAAACCACCAACACCGGACGAGTCTCCTCCAGAATCTCCCCACCCCTCGCTGTGCCCCCAAAACCACTTGGTTCATTCAAATGTGTCCCTCCCAACAAGCAAGTATGCTTTCGTTTACATAAAGCAAATCTAAAATGTGCATATATATCCAAATCCTGGAATTCACCATACAGAAGAGCAGAGGAAAAAAGAGTGAATCTACAGAATATCAGCAGGCCTTTCCCTCTCCTCCTCCACACAGGCCCCAACCACCATGTCTAACCCCCTCCCCGTCATGCTTACAGCAGCAAGTGGGACGGACGCAACTTGGCCAACCCTTTGCTAGAAGCACCATCTGTGAGAATAAAGTTTATAAACATATACTTCCAGAATCCTGCGGCCCTTCAAAGGAACCCCCACCTCACAAAGACTGTGGAAATAAATTACAGTAATGCAGCCTTCTCTCAAGACACCCGGAGCTACAGCCCAGTCAATCCTGTGGGGGAAAATGAAAGCTTTTCAACAGAGTATCACAAAACCTCTGCCATGTCCTGAGGACTGCTTCAATTCTATAAGTTGACTGAGAAGTTAAAAACACATGTAGTGTGCTCTTGTACCCTGGGGTCCTAATACACAAAGGAAAGCGGTGCTTCACCAAAGCCCACCCATTTCCAGAATCTACCCACTTCCACAGCTGTGGCTGCCTGGAACAGACTGGCTCTTACAGGGAAAGCTGGAGAATAACCTGTACAATCCCACCCCCCGACACCAGGGGACTGATCTCCGAGTACTGTAGATGGAAGTCAGCGAGGTTATTTTGAAGTTACATGAGGGTCTAAGCTAAGCGAAGGGCTTTTACACGGTCAGCACAGTGGACACCTCGACCCCACAAAGGAGCAGTAACAATATCCCCCTCCCTTCCTCCCCAGGACGCTGGGGAAAGCATAGTCATGCAGGCTGTTGAGCTTCCCCAGTAGACACAGACACGGGGGAGAGAGGACATTCTTTAGTGTCTTGGAGAAGCAGAAGACTCTGATGAGAAGTGAGGAGAGAGACCCTACCGCACTTTCTAGTCTGTTTCAGATAGGGCTCCAAAAGGCAATGAGATGTTCTTAGTCTCTCGAGGAGTATGGAACCTGAAGATGAGGCATAAACTCTGACCAAATAAATTACTTTCTATAAAAGCCCATAGATCTAAATATCTGTCAGTTCCCTTCTCTCTGTTTTTACACTGTGTACAAAGCAGCCTGGCAAATGCATGTGCTGGTGTTTTCTGGGGTCCGGGGGCTGACGGGTGGCCTTTGGATGGGCTACAGTCTCATCCTCAGCCCTGACGGGAGAGGGAGGAGGGAGAGAGAGAATGCAAATAGGAGTGAACTCAAAAGACAACATACAAAGTGCTACACAAACGTCAGTTATCTTCCCAGCTCTGATTCCTATAGCACTTCATGCAGACCTTCTTGGGACATTTATAACAGATTATTTTGTCACCGTTCTCTGTGTAGTTACCGTATTCATATTTGTATCCCAAGCACAGTCCTGGCATAGCACAGGCACTTGCTAAATACAGTATTTGTGACCCAGCCACGAACACAGGAACGACCATATACTTAGACACCATCCAGAATTTCTGAAGCCACGAGCACTGTTCCCCACCCCGCACCAGAACAGTAGCAGGTTTCCGTTGGCACAGTGTGCAGGCAACAGCTCTACGCTCCCACAGTACAGGACTGGGTCTGCGCCCAAACCTTCCTTCCTCCTTTTACGGGATGCGTGTTCCTAGAGAATTTACTTAACCTCTCAGAGCCTCCATGTCCTCATCTGTACAATGGGGACCATAATATCTACCTCAACAAGACTGCCAGGAGATCAAATAAGCTAAGAAGTATTAAAGACTGGTATATAGTCCTCCATACATGTGGAGAGGGCAGCAGGAGACAGCAGAAAGAGCACTGTATCTAGAGTCAGACCTAGGCTAGAGTCAGATAGGTCACGGGCTGTGTAAACCGCTCTGTTTCCTCAGGATGGAGGTGATGCTGTGGCTGCCTCAGAGCATCACTGGAAGGGTCAGAGTAGGAAACAGGGAAAACACCTTGAAACCTGTAAAGGGCTAAGCAAACGAGCCGCCACTTACAAGTCTCAAGCGCAGACTTTTAAGAATATCAAGTGATACTCCCCCTCCCCCATCATGCTATCAAATTCGCGGAATGAATCCATGGAACCACACTTCCCACAGCTGCCTCTGCGTCAGTCTGTCGGCCGGACAAGCAATGCCCAGTGGTCACCTGCTGTGTGCCAGGCATGTGCTGGCGGCTGATGATGCTGACGGACTGTGGACCTTGCCTTCAAGCCTTCAAGATGCCTACAGTCTCAGGGGGATGACTCATCAATTACAAATAATCAAGTGCAAAGTGCCACCAGGCAGAAAAGCCAGTTGGGATGAAAGCGTAAAGCGGGGGCAGAGGTGGTAACCCTGAGCCTGGAGGACTCACAGGAAAGGCCACATTACCCAGGGTTACTGAAAATGTCGTTTGGTGACTGTGACAGAGAGGAAGGAGAGGAAAAGGTCAGCCGCAGAAATTATATACTGAAGCCAGTGTGCAAACCAGCTCAGAGCACAGCTTCCTAAAATTAAGAACATAGGTAATAAAAATGCTTCCCTTTTACTGGACCCAATAAAGAACGAGAGAAGCTTCTCTCTGTCTCAACACAATCAAAATAGAAAAGTGGCTTCCTTCACCTGAGGCTCACACATCAGAAGTGGAGGCAAAGCTTTTGTTTCCCTTCATCTGCCAACAAGCCTTGTCCTACCTCCCACCTTTCCAGACAGCACATGCTTTAAATGGCCCCATGTTTTCATCCACCCGGCCCTTTCCTTCTCTTCGTTCAAAACCCGCTTTCTGGCCACACGCCTCCAGACCATTCGAAAGTAGGAGGAGTCCCGGACACAGCCACAATCAGCCTTCTCTATGGCACACTGGTCTGGCTGTGACCCCCTCCCTGAGAACATCAACCGTGTGGTCTGACATTTAGGAAGACATGAAAACATCAGCGCTGACCAAAATGGAAGCCTGGTTACCAAATAAACCGGTCAAAGATCTCATCAGAAAGAGGAATGGAAAGGACCCCGGGAATTCCCCTGTGGGTTTCTAAGCTCTGTCGGCACCTGGAGGAATGGGTTTGGGGAGCCCAATGGCATAAACTCCCCTCCCCCCATACCCATTCATCCCCTCTCCTCATCCCACTGCCTCAGCCATGCTCATTAAAGTGTATTTAATGCCATTGCCTACAAAACCTGGGTCCTCTTCCTTTCTATTTTGGTCAAAGGTGGTTGCGTTGTCCTACACCCCAGGAAACTTCGCCGACTGAATGAAGTTAACACTGCCGGTGTAAAACAGATTTTTAATATCTAACACTTCAGATCTGCCAATGTAAATTACTAACGAGGTTCACTGCTAGTTATATTAGGCTTCTAGGGTGTAAAACAGAAGCATTACTAACCGAAATCTGATGAAAAAGGACTCAGTACCTCTGAGGGGTCTACATTAGGTTTATCACCTCCACTAGCTTCTAGTTAACATTCACCACCACTTAGGGGTAACTAAATCCAAGCCAAGAGCACAGAGCTCCAGAAAATTGAGATTCCAGAATAAACTACAGATGCTCCAGGAGGCCCAGAAACACCACTGTTTTCCTAGCAGGCAGCAGGTACTCTGGCCAGCAACCAGCGGGTATGGACACCCCAGCCAGGGAGACAGAGGATGAAGGCGGCTGCAGGAGGAGGAAAGCATGAATACACCTGCACGGACGCTTTCCATGCAGCCTTGAAGATAATCAGAAAAATACTACCAATACAAAATTGCCATTTATACTGCAACACCCTATCCCCCTGGCTCCGGGAAAATAGTTAAATAAAAAGTAGGTGCATTTTTGGGAGCACCTGCTCAGTGGGTTGAGCGTCTGACTCTTTGATTTCGACTCAGGTCATGACGTGATGGAGGCTGGGCTTGGAGCCTGTGGGTTCTCCCTCTCCCTCTGCCCCTCCCCGCCTCACGTGTGCGTATGCGCATGCGTGTGTGTGCGCACGCTCGCTCTCAAAAAAAAAAAAAAAGGGTAGGTGCATTTTTAAAAAGCAACTAAGTCAGTATTCTCTCTTTACCTTGGCAAAATCAAACCACCTTAGATTAGCAGCAGAATGACGGCCTCTCCTGAATTTTCACCAAAATCCCTTCAGTTTGAGGAATACCTGTTACTGGCTTCCCTCCCCCCCCCCCCAGCCCACCTCTTGCCAACCAAATTCAAAGAGACTCAATAAATAAATAAATAAATAAATAAATAAATAAATAAATAAATAAATAAATAAGACAGATAAACTGAAGGACAGATTATAAAGCAAGGGGCAGCAGACAAGCCCAAGTAAATATCTGGTAAAACCCCTACACCATCCCTAAACTATGCTTAAACATGACTTGTGAGAACGTTGACGTCATCCGCTAATGATGGAATGAAAGATAAACAAGAAGAACTTAAATGCTTAGGGAAAATAACTCATTTCAAAGATCATTCCTATAATGGCTGTTTGGTTGAAGTCCAGGACTGAGGGTAGACTTTAAATCAAGCTCACATTAACAGAACGGTTCACAAAACATAGGCAGAAAGATGTGCAGTGGCAGTGTTGGCTCTCACTTGCTTGGCTCATGAAAGTTTTATTCCTTTACAGGCTTCTGCATCAAGGTCTTATCACATACACAATAAAATATGTGATCCCTAAAAGTGTTCATGTACCTGTTTTCCCTAGGTAAGCTCCTCGAGGACAGAGAACCTATCTTTATTTCTGCACATTCCATGTCTAACATAACCTCAGACACATAATAATTGCTTCAACAAAGTCGTGAACGTATTGGCCAATTAATCGCTAATCTAAAACTATCTTTTTTTAAATTTTTTTTTAATTTTATTTTTTTAATTTACATCCATGTTAGTTAGCATATAGCACAACAATGATTTCAGGAGTAGATTCCTTAGTGCCCCTTACCCATCCCCCCTCCCACAACCCCTCCAGTAACCCTCTGTCTGTTCTCCATATTTGAGTCTCTTATGTTTTGTCCCCCTCCCTGTTTTTAGATTATTTTTGTTTCCCTTCCCTTATGTTCATCTGTTTTGTCTCTTAAAATCCTCATATAAGTGAAGTCATGATATTTGTCTTTCTCTGACTAATTCCACTTAGCATAATACCCTCCAGTTCCATCCACGTAGTTGTAAATGGCAAGATTTTATTCTTTTTGATTGCCGAGTAATACTCCAGTGTGTGTGTGTGTGTGTGTGTGTGTGTGTGTGTGTGTGTGTGTGTGTGTTTATACATACCACATCTTTATCCATTCATCCATCAATGGACATTTGGGCTCTTTCCATACTTTGGCTATTGTCGATAGTGCTGCTATAAACGTGGGGGTGCATGTGTCCGTTCGAAACAGCACACCCGTATCCCTTGGATAAATACCTAGTAGTGCAATTGCTGGGTCATCGGGTAGTTCTACTTTTAGTTTTTTGAGGAACCTCCATACTGTTTTCCAGAGTGGCTGCACCAGCTTGCATTCCCAATTTTAAAACTATCTTCAAAGGAGAAAAAAGGCCATTGGTGTGGGCTACAGCCTCTAACACTGGGAAATGCCTCTGGCTACCTCCTGTTACTGTTTGTAGAATCTATCCAAAACGTGATGCAGTGCACTTGTGCTGACACACTCAACTGTGCCTTTACCTAGCAATTCACTGTTCAGTTAAGAGAACACGCAGTTAAAGATAAAAGAAGTGTCCAGCATAGCAAGTGCAGTGTTTGAAGGGAGGTTAACCCCAGAGATCAAATTTGTGCTCTGTGATCATTTGATACTTCACTCATTAAATTGCTAAGCTGCCAACGTTAATTTGGGGAAGCGCTGTGCTATCTGAGGACCTGTCACCTGCGGTAGAATCACACACAGCAGAAGACATCCAACCTTCCTCTCTGGGGCCTTATAAACAATTAAACCCTTGTTAATTTCTCTACCACTTTATCAGAACTAAGAAATAGATACCCTTAAAAGGCAAATAGACAGGAGTTCATCTTGCAGTTTTTTGTTTTGCCTCCTATCAATCACCTGAAGTGGGCATGATGGGGGCTGGTGGCTCTACACAGATGCTCAAACTCTAGCTCCATCACTAAGTCGAAGCAAGCGTCTTACCCTCTCTGGGCCTCTGCTGCCTCCCAAATAGAGGAGAAGAAATACTATCTCCAAGGTGTTCTGACAACAGACTAGGTTAACGCATGTGAGCACTCAACCTGGCACCTAATTAACCCTTACTGAGTATCTACGATGATTAGGCATTACCCCATCTCCCCGCCCCGTTTATCACTTCTCTGCCCCTCTGGACACAGTAGCAGAACTCTTAGAAGGAACAAGTTGAGACTCATGGTGGAGGATCATCTGTCCTCTTCAGCGTGCACAGTGCACACTTGATTCCCATCACTGTCAAATTGCTGTTGGAGGCTCTGTCCATCTACTGTCCATAAATACATGTTACAAGTTTTAGTCCACGGATGAGGAAAAGATACAAACGACATACTACTTCTGCATAGTGGTCAACGTTAACTAGACACCTCATGTAAGCTCCTCCCTTTTTACTTGAGGTCTAATACCTACACAGTCTGGGGAAATTAAGTATTAAGGAGAGACTCTTACAAAAGCCAGCTTCAAAGGGACCCCAAGTGACAGAGACTTTAGGGAGAGATGGTGCTCCACAAACGTGCTCTCTGGAAAAGGGGGTGAGAGGGGAGATTGTCTATGTGTGAGTATCTTAGGACTGGCTACCCTAAAAATAGTGGAAACAGGAAAATGATTTGTGAGGAAATATACTAGAAAAAGGAACTGAGAGAGAATGAGTATGTGGCCTAGGATAGTGACAAAGACAGAAATGAGCCCTTAGCATGTCTGAGGTCATTCTTCCGAAGCAGAACCCAAAAAACTGTCATGTAAAGCCACATAGTTGGTAAGCAATTCCAGTCTAGCCTCAATCACTCAACTGGAGTGCAGGACAGTCACGGGGATTTAAAATTTAAAAAATTTGTCCTGGATGATTTGTAAGTAAGGTTCCTTGGTTCCTAGAGCTTTAAGGAGCTAGCAAATGTGGATCTGATTAAAACAGAAGGTTACACAGACAAGCCACGGAAGGAACTTCTAGAAGTCACACACACACACACACACACACACACACACACACACACACACACTCTCTCTCTCTCTCTCTCTCACCCAAGCAGAGATCAATAGGGTCAGGACGTTCATCAGAGCAGACCTGGAAGTGACCACCCCACCTATCTCATTGACAGACAGACCTGTTGATTACAGACCCAGGCGCTGCCCCAAGCTGTACCTGCAGCTGTTTGATGGCCTCACAGCTGGCTCTGCAGCCCTGAAAAGAGCAGGTCTGGTCACACAGCAACCTTCTGGCACTTTCCACCAGCTCTTTTTCTTGAAACTGGGTTACAAACATTAAGCACGTCATGCAACAAATCACCAAAGGGGGGAAAAGATGAAATCGGCCACTAAAATCCCTGCTTGAAGTGTGCTATACGCGTCACACAACAGCTTCCTTTTGTGGAAATGCCTGGCACAGAGTGGACCCTTTTGCCTGTTTTGATTTGCATCACAAAACACCTGTACTGACGTGGCTGGGAAATGCCAGGCACCACTGCACTTGACTGTTGCTCTACTTCCCATGGGCTCAGCGAAGCTAGGTCTCTCGTATTTATTTCCTTTTCTTATTACGCAGCCAGTGTCATGAAGCAGCCATCCTGGCAGTGGACGTGAATGACATCAGAATTCTCAAGAGCTGGGAGAATTTCAGAGATCTCTCACTTCACCAACGGCCAGAACCAAGGCTATGCCTCTTCCGTCCCAAGCCCACAAGCAAGCAGTGTCCCTCACGTGGCAAATTCAATGGTGCTCCAAAGGTATACTGACATAATTTTAGGATCATGAGAGGAGATTGCTAGAAGTAGAAGTCACCATCCAGAAGAGCCACCGTGCATAAAACACCTGTGCAGCATGAAGATGACAAGATTCTGGGGTTAGAAGAGTTACACTTAAGAACCGTCAGATGGAATACCACTCAGTCATAAAAAAGAATGGTATTTGCAACAACATGGATGGACCTAGAGGGTACGATACAAAGTGAAATAAGCCAGACAGAGAACGACAAATACTGTGTGATTACACTTACATGTGGAATCTGAAAAAAACCAAAACAAATGAAAAACCACTCTCAAATACAGAGAAGAAACTGGTGGTTGCCGGAAGTGGATAGGGAGGGATGAGATCAACGAAGGCGATTAAGAGGTACAAACTTCTAGTTATAAAACAAGTCACAAAGATGAAAAGTACAGCATAAGGAATATAGTTATTATAACATGTTGCACACTGTGGACACTTACCATGGTGAGTACTAAGTAATGTACAGAATTGTCAAATCAATATGCTGTACACCTGAAACTAATATAACACTGTATGTCAATTCACTTTACGAATTAAAAAAAAGAATTAAAAAAAAAAAAAAAACCTCTCAGGATCCTAAGCCCAGGAGAAAGCCAAGGAGTCAGGCTCTGCTTCCACACAGAAGATGGGGACCTGGAAAACCCCTGTTCTAGACAATCCAGCTCTGTTTCCTTGACGCCAAATAGGATTCCACGCATTTCAGTCTAACAAAGCTATAGGCAAAACTCTTTTTATTTTTTAATCAACTTTTGTACTTTCACTATGTGTCACACGCTTTAGTTAAGCAATGACTATTACTCAAAATACTGCTTGATTACAAAAAGTGGCCAGGTACTACATTTAGATAAAAATACTTTTCAGTGCACATTAGATACATGTTCTGTGTTTGAAATAAAAGTCTAAGGAAACCTGTCTGTCTTCCCTGTATTGCCTAGTTCTTGTTTTATCACAGCTCCAGAACGAATGAAAATCCCACCAATAAAATGTAAGACCGTCTTTTCCTTATAGGGTAGTCTTTTCATAGTTTTCTAAGAGAAGTTGACCAGTCTTAATACAGAAGTCTTCTCTATCCCGCCTAGTGTCTTCTTTTTCTTTTCTTTTTTTTTTTTTAATTTTTTTAACGTTTTTATTTATTTTTGAGACAGAGAGAGACAGAGCATGAACGGGGGAGGGGCAGAGAGAGAGGGAGACACAGAATCGGAAGCAGGCTCCAGGCTCCGAGCCGTCAGCCCAGAGCCCGACGCGGGGCTCGAACTCACGGACCGCGAGATCGTGACCTGGCTGAAGTCGGACGCTTAACCGACTGCGCCACCCAGGCGCCCCAGTGTCTTCTTTTTCAATGAGCTGGTCACTATTTCTCTAAAGGGCCATTCTATTGGCAGATCTCTCCCTCAGGCTATAATCATTGGAGATTCATTAATTTCCTAATTGAAGTTAATGTTAAACCTTTCTCCAGATAATACACTAACCTCTGAGCCATTCCTTTCACTTATCAATCCGAATAACCAGACTACTGTGGGGACTGCTCCACTGTAAACGCCAACCAGGCAATAAACACAAAGCACAGTTAACAGTGGGCTGTTCCGGGCCACTCAGAAAAAAAGTAAAGGCAGAAAAAAAGCAGGCACTCAGAAACAAAGTAAAGGCAAGAAGCCTGTGCAAGAGGAACCACAGATTCATTTGGAACAGTATCTGCTGATCCACGGAGAAGCTACTGCCTCAGTCAGAGGTAAAGCTTCTCTGTCTTGAAGTGATGCTACCCAGTTCCTGGACCTTCACAAGCAGCTTCTACAGGGCATTGTTTAAGGTCAGCTGGTAGAGAAATTCTAAGTGACTTTTCTGAATGCTAGTCTTCAACAGATCATTTAAGACATCTAACGATCAGTCCTTATGTGGTAATCGGTAAACCTGGCTTTAAGACTTCACACTGGACCAGAACACACTGGAAAATGTGCAGTGAGAGATGGAAAGATCTGTTGCATTTTCAACGAGGGCTAAGACACCTCCACCCTGTGGGTTCTGCCATGCAGCCACAACAATGACAGTGGCGAAGGGCAGAGTTCCTGTGGAAACACTTACAGTGCAATTCTTCTGGTGGAAACAGGCCTCTGAAAAAACAAAGGCTTTGCACCAACAGTGCATCGTGATGGAGTCCAGCGGAATGGTGGGTCTGGGGCGGAACATTCAGAGCCGAAGCCAAGAATAAATATTAACGTCGCATACGTGAAGCTGAAACTCTCTCGCTAATTAAAGCACAAAACCTGCAGATATGACATATCCTGGTATCTTCAGATCTTCAAGCAGCAGCTCATTGACTAACTCATAATCAAGGGCATCTCTCCAAGGCTCTTCTGCAGCTAGGAAAGGACAAACCACAACAAGCTACGTTTATGTGAGTTAGGTTGATCATATTATATGCTAATAAATGAGTTGGCTCCACCTTCAGCAACCTTCTGCTTGAATTTAATTACTGGGTTAGCCTTTAAAAGGGCACGCCCTCCACCTGCAAATGAGTTTGGCACTCGTGTTCAGAAGACAGCTGGACATCTAGACCACACTCTGCCCCTCCCATGAGATAGCCCAGTTCTACTACAGGGGCAAGCCACCAAGCTTACGACCACAGGGCCACCCCCACACGAGTCTCAACTTCACACTGACTTTTACCACCTCCGGTGCAAAGAGGAGAACCTTTTCTCACCCCTCACCCCAAGGCATCCAATTCAACCATTTATTCAGCACCTATCAGGGGACACGCACTGAGAATAAACGAGAATAGACCAAGACAATCCCCCTACACTCATGAACTGTGTTCCTGTCAATAGAATGAACCAGGAACAATTTGCTTTTAAAAAGCACTTAAGTTGGGGCGCCTGGGTGGCTCAGTCAGTTGGGCGTCCGACTTCGGCTCAGGTCACGATCTCGCGGTCCGGGAGTTCGAGCCCCGCGTGGGGCTCTGGGCTGATGGCTCAGAGCCTGGAGCCTGCTTCCGATTCTGTGTCTCCCTCTCTTTCTGCCCCTCCCCCGTTCATGCTCTGTCTCTCTCTGTTTCAAAAATAAATAAAACGTTGAAAAAAAAATTAAAAACAAATAAAAAGCACTTAAGTATTGTTAGCCCCCCTCAGTCAGTTAAGCATTCGACTCTTGATTTCAGCTCATGATCTCGCAGTTTTGAGTTTGAGCCCCGGGTCAGACTCCGCACTGACAGCGCTGAGCCTACTTGGGGATCTCTCTCTCCTCTCTCTGCCCTTCCCCCGCACTCTCACACACTCTCTCTCAAAATAAATAAATAAATATTTTTAAATATTTTTTAAAAAAAAGTATTGTAGCTCTGTGTAAAATGACCCATACAGATAAAAATTCCATGGGAAAAATACCAATTTCCAAGGGGGAAATGGAGAAAGGTATTTGTACCACCTCAAACCTAGTTAATACTGACTTACCCTGAACACTGAACTCAAATATCACCTCCTCCAGAAAGTCCTTTCTCAATGCCCAGGTTTGCAATCCCTAACATTCATTTTTATTACCGCAGACATCTCTATTCCTAAACTCAGCTACTCTCCGATGGAACAGTGGGCTTGTGCTGTCTTCCCCACCACCAAGGGGAGCAACTTGAACTTTGCCCATCCAGCACCTAACACAGTCTCTGTCCATAGCAGGTGCTCAGTGAAGGCTGTCGGCTGACACATGGAAGCGTCCTGGCATGTGCATATGCACGCTCAGGCCTGTCAGTGGGTGTGTTTGTAGTTACAAGGAGAGTGACATATTTTTTCTGTGTAACCTCCTTCATCCTCTTATCTTTTCTAGTGTTGTTATATAACAAGCCTTCTGTGCAAGGTACAAAGGAATACCTGCCCTCCTCACCCAATATGCACTGGAAATGAAGTGAAATTAAATAAGAGGAGAAGAAAACCTAACTCGCTTGTTTGTATGTACATCCTGAACTGGACACGAGGAGAGGTGGGAGACAGAACGGGGGAGGTAGGTAAGGCCAGACTCCTGGGAATCTTCCCAGGAAGCCTGAACTTTATGGGCAATGGGAAGCCTTTAAAAGATTTCCAGCAGGACACAGGTTAGGCTTGAGCTGTGGACAGCTCATCCAAGCAGCTCTGAGGAAGGTGGACTTGAGGGAACAAGATTTGACTCATGGAGATTACTTCCAACGCTATTGCAATAACCCACCTATAGGACAAGGGCCTAACAGGTGTGGTACTGATGGAAAAGCAGAAATTGATTCAACAAGTATTTAGCGAGCCGGTTCAGCAGAACTTGGCAATTGATAGAAATGGCGAAATGGGTAAGAGAGAGAAAATTCCACAATGATGCCTAGAGGACTGAACAATGCTGAGACTAGTTCCAAGTAAACGGACAGAGGAGCAGGTTAAGGGGAAAGATGGAATATTTAATTGTGGGCAGTGTTGACCTGGAGATGCCTCACGGATGTCCAAATAGGTCTTCCCAGCGAGTATACTAGATGTGAGACCTTGGACTTGTTCTGGTACCTCCCTAAGCCACAGTTGCCTCAGGTAGAACATGCAGCTACCTGGTACCTTTTCATGCCTCATGGGATGTCGTGAGGATTGATGGAGACAGAGTATAAAGCCCTTTGCCCTGAGCTGCCCCGGTCCTAGAAGCAGAAGCGGGAAGTGGGCTCAGGGACAAAAATGGGAGACAAAGCATTGCAAGTCCTTGGCATATGCACAATATGGTTAAGATTGTGAAAGCAGAGATCATTTGAAGTGAAGAAGACAGCGATAAGGACAAAACCCCAGGAAATGCCAATATTTAAAAGAACCTCAAGGAGAAAGTAGCAGCCAACAAGACAAATAAGAAGTGACATGATGGCATAGTCATTCCCGGGCTTTGCCCGAGTGGTATCCATGCAAACTGAGAAGACATGAGGGGAGACACTGAGCCCCACCTCGAAAGGGAAGCAAGCAAGGCCACAGGAGAGCTGTGCAGCTCGTTCTGTTGGAGCTGGGAAGGCTGAGTGTTTAGGGAGATTTGGGCCCCCTTCTAAAAGGGAAGGTGTCAGAGGAAGGGAGAGGATGAAGGTATGGGACAGGGAACACCTGACCCAGGAAAGACATGGAGAAGACCCCAACAAGGCAGTTGGAGGCGTGGGCCCCAACAGCAAGCTCACCTCACCCCAAGTCTGCCTGCAAGGGAAAGCAGGGCCAGAGGGGACATGTCACAGGTGGGAGTAGAAGTTCACTCCATCAGCTTCAGTTTTCTCGGGACATGGGTGTACTTGCCTACAGAGAATGATCTGGGTGCTGGGACACAAACAGGCTTTCCCTGGTTATAACTGACTAACCTGAGCTCTTCCAAATAATGGGCCAAGGAGGAGACAAGGAAGAAAGCAAGAGTCCGGCTAAGAGGAAGAGGGGGAGCTTGAAGAGAGTGACACTAAATAAATAAAGTGACACTTTATTATTCATTCTGCCAATTCTCTCCACGGGTTTCTTCCTTGTCATGTGAACTTTGCTGAAGCCGGACTGTCACTGAGTAACTGGACTTCAAAGTTTTAATGGAAACGATAGTAATGGAAAGCCTCGTTCAATATCTTGACATGAACAATTTCAGAATCATGATTTTTCCTGTTTTAAAACAGAATCCTACATGCACAAGTTCAACAGGACCAAGTTACAGCAGGAGTCAGCAACGAGCTGTGAGAAATTCATTTCAGAGAGGAAAACGCACACTGTAGAGTCATAATGAAGCAACTTCAGGGGTCCCTTATTTACTTTGCCAGAACAGGATATTTGAAGGCAAAAAAGAAGCTTAAAAGGCAACTATCACTTCAAGGTCACAGTTAAACCATGTCCTAGTTTATGTCCCTTGTTGGTGTCCTGTTCTCACCAAGGGTGGACGGGCGGTCATGAATATATTCCTGACATACGTGTACCGGAAGATAGTCTAAGCCTTCTGGTTCTTCCTATTTTGAAAACCATCTCTTATCACCTCAACAAAAGTTAACATTTTCTTTGGGGAACCTGGGATTCAGCTATTCTTTCACACACCTTTTACATTTATTTAAATAACAAAGAGAATAAAAATCATGCTGGCACATTCCTTCTCTCTTAACTACTCCTGAGGCTGCTCTTAAACTCTCTGTCTCTCTGTCTCTGTCTCTGTCTCTCTCTCTCTCTCTCTCTCACACACACACACACACACACACACACACACACACACACACACACAAAGTTTTAATGTCTCTATCTGAAATACGAATTTTTTAAAGACAAAATCTTTTAGCAAAAATGAATGGCAATGTTTGAATCCTGAATCAGACTCCAGACATGAAAACAATGAGGAATTTCTTCATTCTACAAATGTTTCCTGAATCCCTATCACACTCAGGGCACTTGGCCAGGGACTGGGGGTAGGCTGAGGGTCTCTGAGGGAGGCCCTCACACAGAGAGTGGTACCACTGGGCAGAAAGTAGCAGGTCACCTTGAAGCGAGGGCAGACACCCACAAACACATTCTCATTCACCCCCAGACAGTTGCAACAGCAGCACCCCAGCAAATCAATACAACCACAACTTGAGTACAGGATGTGCATGATAAGATAGTGAGGAGGCCCAGCACGGAGACTCAGAAACAATATATTCTCTGCACAGCCAAAGAGGCAACTAAGGCTTCTGAATACCCAAAACCAAGGCTGTGCTAACATCTGTGCAAACACTGTTGGGCCTTACTATGGAACAAATGAAACTTCTGTTCTGAAAATTAAATATGCATACATCAGAAACCTCAAACTTAAAATCGACTGTGAAGGAGCTAGAACCCAATACAAGTAGCCAGTCAACAGCTAAAACTGTACCAAATCACCTTGAAAATGAGTCAATGCGGGGGAAGGGGACTTTATGTTTTTCTGCAAACCAAAATTGTTGGTACCCTTGATTTCATCCATAAATCGCAAGTTGAAATGACGCATTTTTAGGGGTGCCTGGGTGGCTCAGTCGGTTGGGCGTCCGACTTTGGCTCAGGTCATGATCTCACAGTCCGTGGGTTTGAGCCCCGCATCAGGATCTGTACTGACAGCTCAGAGTCTGGAACCTGCTTCGGATTCTGTGTCTCCCCCTCTCTCTGCTCCTCCCCTGCTCATGCTCTGTCTCTGTCTCAAAAATAAATAAAAACATTAAAAAAAAAAATTTTAAGTATAGTTTTCCTCCCTGAAAGCATGAAAGAAAAATTTACATCCAATGATGAGCATTATATGTTCCAACTTAAATCAAGGAAACATCTTTCAATGCCAACTGAAAGAGGCTATTTATCATCATTTCCCTTAACTACAGTTATAAAAATGCTCACTTCAGCTTTTGAAAGGGCTCCTTCAATCCTATGCAACCAAATATTACAACTTTACTTCCTTCTGATGTATTATTCACACTAACTCAGACTCTTCTATCTGTCCAACATCAAATGAGCAAGCCAGCAGACTCAAGTTCAAGGCTTTGCATAAACTAACTTTGGCCAATATGGTAGCTATAGCATTTCCAGTTTCATTTCCCCAGATTCCTTGCTACATCTTTCAGAGTGGGCGTATGTACAGAATTTACCCCAAATCCCTAGGATTCCAGGGCAAAGAAGCCATCTCCTCTTCCATCAGTGAATATCTTACTGATTTACCCTCCAGAATCTTAAATAAAAAGCAAAAAGAGTAAGAAGGCTAGACTCAAAAATCCCTTCTAAAATTCTCAAAACTCCAAATTCTAAATCCCCTAAAACTAAAAACTCTAAACATCTACGTAAATAAACGTCTTCTTGTTTTCGGAGTTGATCTCAGAAAAAGCTGGGCCTGCGACTTCATTATTTAAGCACTGGCAGGTATGGTGGGGGTGGTTATGGTGACAGTGATAATTTTCTGCAGTGCTACGTGTCACACGCTGTGCTTGATGGTTTACGTAAGTCCTCACTGTATTCTCACATACGCCTGGGAGGTAGGTGCTATCTTAGGGTGAGAAAGCTGGAGCTCGCAGAGGTTGAATGGCCTCTGCTAATGAGAGGCAGAACTAATAGTTGAACCCCAATCTGGCTGACACCCAACCATCACACTATGATGCATTGATAATTATGGTAGTTGTCCAATAAATATTCCTCAAAGCCTGTACTTTGTACTATTACTCTGTAATTGTAGATCCTGTATCCTAATTTATGTGGCTTAGGCAAAGGCTAATGTATCTTTTTACATGAAACACAGACCAAACGGATATTGAAGGGAAGGTCAGAGATACTCTGGAGATCAAGGTGATGCCAAAACAGGCATTATCCAAAATTACTCAAGTAGGCAAAACTATCCAGAGCTAATTCACAAAATTATAGTCAATAAAGCAAATAAGCTTTCAGTGGTCAGAATCAACTGTATCTAGTTATTCATAATTTTTGAGGTTTTATTTCATGATTACTGGCACCTTATTTATTAATTCTCATCCATAAGTCTACAGTTTTGTGAAAAGAAAAGAAAAGAGAAACACTTTGGGGCCTTAACAGTTATATGACCACAGTGTAATAATTATCCTATCCCTCTAAGAATTAAAACTTTCCATTAATATGTATGAGTCTACAGAAAATAAATAGATCATTCAGAAATACAAAAATGTGAAATTAAATTCAGAATCTTTGCTTTCTTTCTCCTTTAGAAAATATGGGGCTAGGGGCACCTGGGTGGCTCAGTCAGGTAAGCATCTGACTCTTGATTTCGGCTCAGGTCATGATCTCATGGATCATGGGATTGAGCCCTCCTGGTTGGGTTTCACACTGATGGCTCAGAAGCTGCGTGGGATTCTCTCTCCCTCTCTCTACCCCCCTCCCCCCACCCCCGCCCCCACCACTGCAACTTATGTGCTCTCTTTCTCTCTCTCTCTCACAATAAACAAATTAACTTAAGAAAGAAAGAAAGAAAGAAAGAAAGAGAGAGAGAGAGAGAGAGAGAAAGAAAGAAAGAAAGAAAGAAAGAAAGAAAGAAAGAAAGAAAGAAAGAAAGAAAAAGAAAATATGGTGCTGAAGGAAATAGAGTTAAGCAAACACTTCTGTGTCACTTTGGGGGCACCCTACCCTATCCCCTATCCCCGGGAAACTTTTAAATAACCACCCCATTGTCTCAAATGCAACCATCTGAATGTCTTTCCTTGGCCATTATGATTATGTTCAGAGGCTCTTGTTAAAATATTGATATCCTTTGGAGAGTAAAAGTAACCCAAGCTATCAAAAGAAAAAAGTAATCAAAGCTATATTTCTTAAGGGTCTACTTGGTGCTGGGCACTTTTAATTTATTACATCTAATCTTCACATTAATCCTATAAGGTAGCTAACATTAGCACCATTTTCCAGAGGAGAAAACTGTCAGAGATCAAGGACCTGCTCACTGTAGCAGAACTGGGGGAATGCACCGAACTTGAAGTTGGTAATACCAAGTCTACCCTCTTTCCATTACCTCCTTTTTGTTTCTCCACATGTCAAACCTATTCCTACCTTTGGGCCTCTGCCTTAGCTGATCCCTCTGCTGGCTGGGTGCTTATCACTCAGGTCTCAGCCAAAACGTCACCCTCACCCTGTGAGTCTTTCTCTGTCCATTCTAGGTAAAGCAGTCATCCTGTCACACTCCATCACATCACCCTGTTTTAGTTCTCCAGGGAGCACCTAACAACCATTTGTTATTTTCATAATGACCTGTTTGCCTGTTTATTATCTACCTCTCCATGCTAGGATGGAAGCTCTGTGGGAGCCAAGATGCCGGGTGTTGTGCTCTCTGCCCTATCTCCTAGATGGAGCTGGGTACATAGCAGGCGCTCAGTAAAGATCTATGAATGGTTAAATGGCTTTTCTGCTGCCCCCACCACACACTGCGGTGATGCCGGGGAAGAATCTTGGATTCAAGTCCTCAGACCTAGATTCTAACTTCACTTCTAACCAGCTAGGGGCCTGCAATCTAGACAACCTTCACTCAGCTCAATTTCTACCATCATCAGGTCCCTTCCCAACATGTCAGTGAGGTGAGCTGAAACTCAAAGAAAATCTTATTGGGTCAGAGGGACTCAGACCATATGAGACCAGGGGTCACAAGACCAGAGCAGCAGACCAACATCACTGATTTCATCGTTTTGTCTTGGACCAACACAGCGATTCACCATAATGCTCATCACAGCTCAAAAAGAAGGCAAATGTTTTAAGTATACAGATACATCCTAGCTCTTTTCATAGGGGAAAAGTTGGTATTAACAAAAGATACAAGCAAAGTCACTCAAACTGTCCTAGTTTTTTTTTTTTTTTTTTTTTTTTTTTTTTTTTACCTTTTCATCCACGGCAAACCTCAAAGAAACCCCTTCAAAAATAGAGGCTTTTGAAAATACCTAAATAACACAACCAAATAAGTCTTAAAATGGGTCATCATCTAGTATATTTTACCAGGAGCCAAAAGTAAGTGGGAATACATTTTTAAGCACATAGCTTTCTCTAAAATGTATAGCTCTTCTTTTCAACTAGTTAATTGTCTGCTATAATCAGTTCAAGTGAAAAATGTCCTCAAATATAGGGGAAAAGATTAGAACCATGCCCTGGGAATTAGAAATTAAGAAAAGCCTTATTTTTTATATCTTCCAATGGGGGTTTCTAAATTTGAAACCCCATCAGGCTTTGGGGACCAGTAATCTGGTGACACTGATCCCAGCACATTGTCAATATGCACATATATGCATTCTTCTAGAAACAGGATCCATAGCTTTCATCATCACTAAAAGGGTCAAGGACTCAAGACCAGTTTCAGAAGCACTGCTTCTGCTGAGAATTTGTTCTCAAGTCTTCCATACTATGATAGAACAACAGCAAAATATAATAAAGCATTTAAGAGATCCACACCTGACAAATTAATAAATATATTCTGTTTGAGGAATTATGCTAATATATTTATGACCTTTGTGCACTCTTTCAAAAATAATTTCAGAGCTTAGAACAAATCTGAGTATCAGCAGCACGGTCTCCAGAAAAAATTTCAGAAGGAAGCAAAACTTTCATTGTCCAATGGAACCATATCTAGAACCACATAACTCTGATGCTGGAAGAGGCCACAAGAAGGGGGCCCATGACATCACAGACAAGGATACCAAAGCCTCATGTGAGGACAAGGTACAACATCATATTTAAGTGCTATTAGAGGGAGATAGAACCAGTGCTATGCAAGTACAAGGGATAAATATGACTTACAAATGAAAATACAGCTTTGGGGTTTGGGTTTAAGCATTTATAGAACAGGGGCTGAGTCTAGAACATGCTCACACTGGCCCCCTATGACTTATTTTATTAATATAATGATGGACTCTTGTTGTCCATCCTCTGACAAATTTTTTAAATTTTGTTACTTATTTTGAGAGAAAGTGCTCACTAGTGGGGAAGGGGCAGAGAGAGAGGGCCCATAGCAGGCTCCATGTTCAGCTCAGAGACTGATACTGAGCAGACCCCATGAACCGCGAGATCATGACCCAAGCCAAAACCAAGAGCCAGAAGCTTAACTAACTGATCCACCCAAGTGCCCGTATCCTCTGGCAAATTTCTTAATTTTCTTTCTTTCTTTCTTTCTTTCTTTTTTCTTCTTTCTTTCTTCTTTCTTTCTTTCTTTCTTTCTTTCTTTCTTCCTTCCTTCCTTCCTTCCTTTCCTTCCTTCCTTCCTTCCTTCCTTCCTTCCTTCCTTCCTTCCTTTCTTTCTTTCCCCACAAGCACAAACTAAACCTTCTAGGCATTTTCCTCCCTGTAAGATGCAAGGGTAAAGCTTATGTAAAATTGAAGGAATTCTGCAGAAGGCAGCACTTAATAAAAACACTGACCACTCTACTAAATGGTCTTTCTACAAAAAGTTCTATGTGCTTTGACAATTGCTGCTGTATTTTACCGAAATACACTAAAAATAATAATCTTGATAAATCACCCTGGATAGTACCACGATTCTCAGCAAAAATTTCCCATCTCATAAAGTTCTTTGACATAGCTTAAACACTACAATAGCCAATACCCTTGGGCTCATTCCTCCATCTAATTAAAATGTCTGTTCTACAAGTGATTTATAGTATTTGTCATCACCTAAGGTGAATATATAGACTGGTGGCTACAGACATGTTGTGACTACAAAACATTAATTACCATGCTAGTGAGAATGGCTTCCAGCAAAAGCTCAAACAGTGGGATTCTCAGTCTCTCTCTGAAAACAAGTAACAGGGACATAACTTACAACCACCCTATAGGACAAGGAGCCCATTAGTGTAAATCAAGAAAGATAACTGCATGTCTTGAAATGAGGACCCACTGTAATTCCTTAAGGCTGATTCTAAACCAGGGAAATAACACCAACATCACTAACAATGCTAAAAGTCATTTAGACATGTGCTACATCCTCTTCAAGCCTGAGCAATTTAGATTTGGACCAATTCAATTCTTAGGAGTTACTAACTTTGATAAAGTTAGTATCAAAGTTTTTGACTGCTTAACACCCAACCAGTCACCCCAAACGAGAAGAAATGATGTAACTGCCTAAACACAGAGGAGGCAGAGGCTTTACGGATGGAAGGGTCCTTCGAGACATTCTAGTGTAACCTCTGTATGATCTAAACCAGGGAACTGAGACCCTGGTACACACAGGCTTGCCTAAGGTCACAGCTGACAGATGACAAAGCCACACCCTGAACCCCACTCTCCTGACTCCCAGTACAGCCCCGCACTTATACATTGCTGGGAGATGTGGAATGAAATACAAAGAGGGATTTTTTTTTAAACTGGGCAGTTAATATAATACTGATTTCCAGTTAAAGTTAACTCCTAATATTTTTAGATTTAAATATTTATATTTACTAATAAGCCAAGTTCCTCTAAAATTTTAGGACACAAACATATAGATGTCAATAACTATCTAAATAAATATAAATCTAACTTAATGTATTCATAACTAAATTAATACACATCTAAATAAATCTAAGTAAATATATCTACATATTTACATTACAAGTATGAGCATGTGTGGGTCACACATCACGTGAACTAAGGCAACAGTAATGTTTTGGCTAGAGCTTCGGTTCCCACATTCTGAAAACAAAGGCTTGAGCTACAGTAGTTGTCAAAAACTCAAAAGCCTCCAGACCCAAGCAGGTGAAGAGTGAAGAGGGCCAGTTTTTCAGGGAGTGGTGGGGTCTGGCAAACTGGAGGACCACAAAACTAAATAAAGATCTTCAGACTCAACATTAAAAACACCCCTGCTAAATGAATTCATCGGCAGGCTTTTTGTTGTTGTCCTGAACCAGATAATCCTCCTGCTTCAACATCTATGATTCTTTTACTATCTGCACAAAGCTTAAGGCATTTACTGGTTCACATAAGGTGTCACTGTTGTCTGCCTTTGGGAGTCCAGGGTTCTTTCGGGTCAGGCCATCTGTTCACAGGCATGGCAACTCTGTCACTTTCCAAAGATGGAAACACTTCTAATGGGTCGAAAACATTTACCTTTCAAAAGGGCACCTGTGATGTCTCTCTGGGAGAGCACTGTCAGGTCAAAAGTTCCTTTTCTTTTGAGGAATGATATTTCACAGTCATTTCATTGAAGTAGGCCTGTGGCTATCTGTGCTGGGGCTTTAAAATCAGCTGTTTTCCCTCCAGAAAAATGGCTCTCATGATTACCTCAAACCACGTGTCCACAGTAACTTAGTACTTCCTTTCTGAAATTTCCTGCTTGCTGGTTTTCTCCTCCAATGTCTCTCCCCCTTAAAACTCCAGGGCCTACGAAGGAAGGGGCCATGTCTGTCTTGTCCACTTCCCTTTCAGGGTAGGGCACAGTGCCCAGAACATAGGACAAGCCCAATGGTGGATGAAGACTCACCTACGGCTTGGCATTTCATACAGACACATGTAATATAATAGTCTGTTAGAGTACTACTCTACTCCCCAGGAGCAGGGGAGATAAATCCTAGTTAATCACCCATACTATTACACCCTGAACTCCTTCTGACCAATATCACACACTTCCACGAGAGCCCAATCCATTCTTACAGCCATTCTTTCGGGATGGAGGGGAGGATGGGCAATGGAGATACCAGGATGCTGAGGGAACACTAAGGAGGAGAACCCAGACTTGGCATGTCAGGAAAAGTTTTCTGGGTGAGTGATATCTACAGTGAGACCTGAGGCATAGGTGGGAATTAACAGGCAGCCTTGAGGATGAAAGACATGACTGGAGCAGAGTGTGGGTTGCGCAGAGGTGAGCAATAAGGTGCAAGAGGAAACCAGGGCCTGGATCATGGAGAACAATCTATACATCTTAAAGATGTGTGCTTTATCCAAGAGCACGGGCAACCACTGAAGATATTAAGTAAAGGAATGACTACCAGCTTGGCAATGGAGAAAACTCATTTTGGATACAGCAATATTAAGAGTGGAAAAGAGTGGTCAAAGCACTGAGTTTTCACTCAGGCCTCAATTTTCTCATATTCTAATAAAAGAGAGCTAAGCAGCTAACATAAAAGGAGAACCTGATCTAGCCAATTGTTTCAAAAAATAGAAAAGAGACTGCAGAAAATCCAAGGCACCTCTCTAAGTAAATGCTACCCATCTCATAAAAATATACTGCACTTTTACTATCATGACGAATCATCAATCTGAACACCTGCTAGATACCAAAAGAGTTACGTAAGATGAAATGATTCATACTCTGCCCACCAACCTCATTAACTCTCCAAGGTTGAAGGCTTATTTCTTGCTTCGGCCCCAAATTTAACACGTTGGGCTCGCAAATTACCAGTGAAAGAAATAACAACCTATTAACAGACTTAAAAGTCACAGTTTTTTAAATTTATGCAAAAGCAAGGAATTTTTCACATGGAGTTTTGAATCTATTACCATATTCAAAGGGCATAAAAGGGGCAGCCCAATATTTCAAGTATATATTGATACATCATCAATTGATTTTTAAAAAGGGACATGGTAATAATTGTAAAAATTGGTCACTGCCCAATTACTTTTATTTCTTTTTGAAAGATGAATCAACTGTTTAAAGATGTTCCCAAAGTACTTATACTCGACTTGCTCCAAAATCACATTTAAGCAATTTATTCTTTTGAGAAATGTTTAGTGCCTACTCTATGGAACATGGCTCCAGATGCTTGGGTTAGAACAGTGAATAAAAGAAGAGAAATTCCTGCTCTCATGGTGTTTATACTCTAAAGGAGGAAGGTGTAATAAGGAAATTAATAAAACGATCTCAGAGAGTGATGAGTGCAATGAAGGATGAAAAGATAATAATGTCATGAAAATGCTCTCTGTGGGGTGGCGGGGGGGGGGGACTTCTGAGCTACAACCTGTGTGATGAGAAGCAGCCAGTTTCACTGCAGCAAAATTCTTACAAAGAAACTGAAGACACGATATATCCAATACAATTCGTGTACACTGGGACAAAGCTCCCTAGAGAAGCTAAAATATGTTTTTCCCATCACCACTGTGAGTTAATGTTGGACACTCCTGGCCATCTGGCTCAGAAAGAAATAACTGTTAGAATAAATAGTTGCCCTGCAAAGTACAAAAGAGAGTGAACCGCTAGGCAAAGAATCTGGAAGAATTTACGTGCTATCAATTCATATACCTGGATCCAGAAATCAGGGGAAAAGGTAAGCACTAATTGTCCAGTGGTAACCTAGCTGCTTCACCTGACAGGACTACCAAAAGGTATCTCACTGAGAGAAGTTCAGAGAAAAGCAGCCTTCCAGTGCTGCAGGGAACATAATGTCTTCAGGAGGGGTGAAGGAGGAAAACAGCCTGAGATCCCGCCAAGCAGGTCCTTCCTTCCTGAGGGGATGCCAAGGTCTTTCCATGACGCAGCCTCCAGCTCCTCCTGCCTCCCCCCATTTCCCCATGTTCTGAAATAAGTATTAGCTGCTGGTACCCATTTGGACAGTCAGCAAATGAAGAGAAAATACACGAAAGACGGAAATAAAGTTTTAATGTAGACAAACTTTCAGTTTTCAGAAATCCAAGAAATTATGCAAAACCAGCCAGTTCTAGAAGAACCAGAAAAGGAAACGGACAGTGAATTAGAGAATGAGACTACGTCCAAAAAATCAGAAACTATATTTAATGAATTTGGTATGCGCTTACTCTGATAAATATTTTCTGCACTGAAGAGGCAATGTAGTTTTCAAGAGTCAGCCTTGGCTCAAACCTCATTCGGTCACTTATTTAACATCTTTGGTAAAATCCTCATTGTTTTTTCCCCTACAGCTTTACTGAAGTATAACTGTCATACAATAATATGTACATCCTTGAAAGTGAACCAGTTGATGAGCTTGGACACAAGCAGATATAACTATGAAACCATCACCACAATCAAAATAATAAATACATTCATCTCCCTCAAAATTTTCCTTGTGTGTTTGTAGCCCATCCCTCCCATACCTCCCTCCCCCATTCCCAAGCAACCACTGATCTGCCTCCTATCACTACAAACTGGTTTTCATTTTCTAGAATTCTGCATAAATGAAATCATACAGTATATACCCCTTTTTGTCTGGAATCTTTCACTCAATGTAAATTATGTTGAGATTCATTCATATTGTTGCCTATATGAATAGTTCATCACTTTTTATTACTTACTAGTATTCCATTGTATGGGTACACAATTCATTAGTCACTCACCTGTTCAACAGACACATGAAAAGATGCTCAACATCACTAATCATGAGAGAAATCTAAATCAAAACCACAATGAGATATCTCACACTAGTCAGAATGTCTATTATCAAAAAGACAAGAGATAACAAGTGTTGACAAGGATGTGGAGAAAAGGAAACCCTCATACGCTGGTGATGGGAATATAAGTTGCTGCAGCTACTCTGGAAAACCGTATGGTGGTTCCTTAAAGAATGAAAAATAGAAATAGCGTATAATCCAGTAATTCTACTACTATTTACCCCCAAAAAATGAAAACACAAAAAATTACAGGCATCACCATGTTCGCTGCAGTATTATACACAATAGCCAAGATATGGAAGCAACCTAAGCATCCATTGATAGAGAAGATGTGGTGTGTATACACAAACACATACACACACACACACACACACACACACACACACACACACGTGCACGTGATATTGCTCAGCCATAAAGAATGAAATCTTGCCATTCGCAATAACATGGATGGACCTAGAGGATATTATGCTAAGTGAAATAAGTCAAAGAAAGATAAATGCCAGATGATTTCACTTGTATGTGCAATCTAAAGACAAAACAACAAGCAAACAAAACATTGATAAATATAGAGAACTGGTGGTTACCAGAGGGAAAGGGCTGCAGGGATGGGCAAAATAGGTGAAGGGGATTTAGGGGTGCAAACTTCCAGTTATAAAATAAGTAAGTTATGGGGATGAAAAGTACAGCATAAGGAATATAATAACACTGTAATAACATTGTGTGGTGATAGATGATAGCTACACTTACCATGGCGAGCGCTGCATTATGTACAGAATTGTCAAATCACTATGTTCGACACCTGAAACTTGCATAACATTGTATGTCGACTATACTTCAGTAAAAGAATGTTTTTAATTCAACTGTTGACATTTGAATAGTTTCCAGTTTTATTACAAAATTAAGCAGCTATGAACATGCACGTATAAATGGTTTTTTGCATAAATGGTTTCATTTCTCTTGGTAAATACTTACGATTAGCTAGGCCACATGGTAGGCATATGTTTAACACTTTAAGAAACTGCCAAACTGGTTTCCATTGTGACTAAACCATTTTATATTCCTCACAGCCATGTAGGGGAGTTCTAGCTGCTCCACTTCCTCATTAACACTTGGTACGGTCGGTCTTCTTACTTGAGCCTTTCAAATGGGTTTTGGTTTTAATTTTGACTAATGACTAATGACTTTGAGTATCTTCTAATGTGCTATTTTCCATGAAGGAGCCTATACAAATCTTTGCCCCATTTTTAAATCAGCTATTTTTCTCATTGAGTTATAGGAGTTCTTTTATATGTTCACGTTACAAGTCCTTCTTCTGATTTAATGTTGAAAATAGTTCCTCCCTATCTGTGGCTTGTTTTTTCACTTTCTTAAGTCTTTTGAAAGGCAATACTTCTTCATTTTTATAAAGTCTGATTTAATTTTTTAATAGTTGGTGCTTTTTGTGCCCTATCTTAAAAATATTTGCTGAACCCAATGTCACTACGATTTTCTTCTGTGTTCTTATAGAAGTTTTACAGTTAAACTCCTATGTTGAGGTCTATGATCCATTTTGGGTTAATTTTTGTGTGTGGTGTCAGGTAAAGATTAACGCTCATATTTCTCCATTTCGCTATTCAATTGTTCAAGTACCACTTCTGAAAAGACTATTTCCCGATTAAGTTGTCTTGACATCTCTGTCAAAAAAAAAAAAAAAAAATCAACCAAATATATATGTATGGATCTATTTCTAGACTTTCTTCCATCCCACAAACCTGTTGTACTCTCTTCACTCCAATAACACATTATCTTGATTATGGTAGCATTTACAGTAAGTCTGCAAATCAGTTGGTGTAAGTCCTCCAACTTGTTCTTTTTCAAAATTATTCTTAGGTGAGTCTAGGTCTTTTGCACATCCATATAAATTTTAAAATTGGTCTGTCAACTTCTACAACAAAGCTTGCTGAGATTTTGACTAGGATTGCAATAAATCTATTGAACAGTTTGGGAAGATTTAGGGTCTTAACAATATTGAATCTTCCTACTTATAAACACAGTACCCCTTCTCCATTAATTTAGATCTTTATTTCAGCAATATTTTGTCATTTTCAGTTTTGCATATCCTTTATCACATTTACCCAATTTTATTTATCTCTGATGCTCTTAAAAGTTGTATTTTTTCTATTTCAGTTTTCAGTTGCCCACTAATCGTATATAGAAGTACAACTGACTTTTGTATATTGGTTTAGATCCTGCCACCCAGCTACAGTCACTTGTTAGATCTAGTAGCCCTTTTAAAAAAAATTTTTTTTTCAACGTTTATTTATTTTTGGGACAGAGAGAGACAGAGCATGAACGGGCGAGGGGCAGAGAGAGAGGGAGACACAGAATTGGAAACAGGCTCCAGGCTCTGAGCCATCAGCCCAGAGCCCGACGCGGAGCTCGAACTCACGGACCGTGAGATCGTGACCTGGCTGAAGTCGGACGCTTAACCGACTGCGCCACCCAGGCGCCCCTAGTAGCCCTTTTATAGAGATCTTAGAATTTTCTACAAACAGTCATCCAGAAGTAAAACACATGGCCAATCTGTGATGCTTGTGCATAACTGTTTAAGAATACCTCTTAAAAGAGGTTTTTAAGAATTATTTGAAAGATTCATTCACCACCGTGTGATTTCAGTGAGTGGAGCTTATATTTACTCAGTAATGCTGTCTGCAAATAAAGACAGTTTTACTTCTTCCTTTGTGATCTTTATGTATTTTATTTTTTAAAATTGCCTAATGCACTGAATGGGACCTCCAACATACTGTTGAACAGAAATAAGAATAGTCATCCTTGCCATTTCTGATCTTAGGGGAATATCATTCCTTCTTTCACCATTAAGATGTTACCTATAGGTTTTTCACAGATGTCCTTCAGCAGGCTGAGTAAGTTCCATTCTATTACTAATTTGTTGAGAGTTTTTATCATAAATGGATCCTTAATTTTGTCAAATACTTTTTCTATATTTATTAAAATGATCACACCAATTTCCTCTTCTATTCTGTTAATATGAAGAATTGCACTGATTTTTAAATTGCAGTCCTGATTATAAACCTCATTTGTCATGAATTTTTATATCTATGTTCACGAGGGGTGTTGGTCTATACTTGTATTTTCTTATAATGTTTTCATCAGGTTTTGGTATAAGGGTCATGAAATGAGTTGGGATGTGTTTCCTTCTCTATTTTTTTTTTAATGGTTATTTATTTTGAGAGAAAAAGAGAGCATGTGTGCATGGGTGAGGGGCAGAGAGAGAGGTAGAGAGAAGCCCAAGCAGACTCCATGCTATCAGCACAGAGCCCCACACGAGGCTTGATCCCATGAGCCGTGAGATCACAACTGGAGCCAAAATCAAGAGTCACCCACTTAACCGACTGAGCCCCCCAGGTGCCCCTCCCTCTCTACTTGCTGAAATAGGATATGTAGAGTTGGCACTATTTCTTTCCTAAATATATAACAGAATTTACCAGTAAATCCATTTTAAGAACTTGAGTCTGCATTGTGGAAGGTTTTTAACAACAAATTCAATGACTTTAATAAACATAAAAATATTCAAGTTATTTGAATGAGCACAGGTAGTCTGTGTCTTTCAAGAAATTTATTTCATCTAAATTATGGAATTATTAACATAAAATTATTCACAATATTATTATTTTTTAACATCTGTAGGATCTATAGTGATGTTCTCTCTTTCCTAACATTGGTAATTTTGTCTTTTTTCTTGATCATTCTGGCTTGAGGTTTATTAATTTTATTGTTCCCCCCCCCCAAAGAACCAGCTCTTTGTTTCACTGATTTTTCTCTATTGTTTCTTTTTTCTACTTCACTGACTTCTATCTTTACCATTCCCTTCATTCTGCTTACTTTTGGTTCAACTTGCTCTTTTTTTTAGTTTCAGGTGGAAACTTAGGTCTTTGAGATCTTTTCTAATTTAACTGTTTAATGCTGTGAATTTCTGTTTAAGAACTTCTTTAACTGTATCCCACCCACCTCCTTGGGTTTTTATGTAGATTAAGTGAAATAATCTTTCATTTAATTAGAAATGAAATATTTGATTGCCTAATCCATGTCAGGTCAGGCACTGTGCTTGGTACTAGGAATACACCACATTAAAATAAATCTAATCCCTTCTTTCATCAAGCTTAGAAGGTAGTATTGACAAAATTGGTCCAAAAATAAATCTTGTTGATTTTCTTGATACTTAGAAAGTACATTAAGCAAGAATGCATAACTTTTTTGTTTTATTCTAATGATAAACGTATTTTCTATTTTTGGGTCTCTACTCATGAACTAGCAAAAATTAAGTCACTAGGTTTCCTTTTTTTAAAGTTCAGAGATTTGTAATCCAATTGCACCACATGAATTTATTGTAGAGTAAAACCAAATAATCTACTTGTAAATGTCTGAATAAACTACACATTTCAATTTAATATACTAAAGATAAATAAGTATTTCTGTAATTTTAAACCTAAAAACCACCTTTAGATCTATAAAGGATCATTCAAAAAACAAGTGTCAATACATTCCCAGTATTTTCCTAACAAGATTCTTCTTAAAATGTAAGGAAACACCCTTCCCATTCTATCTATCCTATCCTCAGTTTCAAAATACCCAGAACTTTTTACAAAAATCCTCTGCCCCTCCCCCCATTGAATATAAATGTATGACAAATCCCTGGTTTCAAGGTCTTTTAAATCCTGACAGATCCAACCAAACATTCATGTTTTCAAAAACACCACCAGTGTGTTAAACATTGCAATATAATTAATTCAGACAATTATAGATATAGATATTTAATTTACATTTAAATCTTTGTTCATCCAGTGGGGCCATAAGCAGTTCTGTACATCTCTACCGTGTCAGGTAACCTGGCTTGTCTTACCATATGCTTCTTTCAGTCCTAATCTGTTGGTCTTCATTTCAGCCACAGGTTCTCAACCTTAACTGCCCATTGGAATCACCTGGGAGTCTGAAAGTACTGACCTGGGGTCCCACAGCCAGAGATTCTTAGAGTATTTAAAAGTGGGGATTTTCAATAGTTCCCCATGTGAGTTAATGTGCAGACCAGGGATAAGAAGGACTAGTCTAGGTTCTCTAGCAGAGGCCATGCTTCTAACAGCCATTGGCCAGTCTACACCACCATACTTAGAACCCAGTTCCTCTAGAGCTTTCCCAACCTAACTCCTATCAAACACTAATTCAGTAATTCCATTTGGATTCCTAGGCTCACCTGGGTCTGTCCAGAAATTCAAAGGATAAAATGCAAGTCTCTAACTTTATTTTAGCCATTCCTCTCCAATCCACTTCTAAATTTCATAAAATAAGTTCAGCGAAGAGAAATTAACCCCATATAATGATATGGTTAAAAAGTCATTATGTTTTCTCCTATTTAAGAGATAGTTCTACAAGCCATCTGTAATTTTACAGAATATATGGTAAAACTACCAATTCCTCAAAGCATAAATAAATATTAAAATGAGTCTTCATTTTTACCCATCTGATCTTATCACGTGTTAATTTCCAACAGGTTTTCAATCCTGATTCACATTCTGGGCTCAAAACTGGCATCCTCCAGAAGAACTTAAACCATTAGACTTCTGAGAGTCTTCAAACGGCTTACTCTATTTTGCCAAGCCAGACCACTTCAGTATAATTATCACTGCATCATGTAAAAGTGGGAAGAACACCTGTATCACAAAGACAGTATGAGGAATAAGACGCAAAAGCTAACAGAAATTTAATCATTTGCAGCAGAAATTCTGCCTCATGGGAACCATGTGAAAAGAAGTGGCAAGCAGGAAGTTGTGGATAATTACTGGTCAATACACAGAGACACCAGCAGGTCAGGCGGGGAGAACTGGGGGTGGTTCACAAACTGCTAAGGAGTTCCCAAAGCTCCCAGACGGCTAGGAGCAGAAACGGCGCACTGTAAGACCCGCACCGCTCAGGCTGCTGAAGTTACTTGCGAACACATGTAAACCTCCTCTCCTTGGAAAACTGCTAAACAGTAAAGCTGTGCCAACGTGCAGACCCAGGCACTCTGATCCCTGCCAGTGTAGGTAATGCACCCATGGGATGTAATGGATCTGCATGCCGAAACACGTGTGCACGTCTGAGCAGCTGAACCAACACGTATCCATAAACATTATGAATAATACTTGGGAGAATGTATGGCTTTCTCTTCAGAAGCCCTTTAAGTACTTTGCCCAAATCAAGTCACTTTCATATCACATCTTCTCGCCTTTCCTTAGTATTACCCATGTGCGGAGAGTTGGGGCGTCCTACCCAAAGTCTGAGCATGGGTGGGGGGGCAGGAGGGGGGCTGACTGCCTCCACCCTAACTTCCCGTTAAGCCCAAGCTGCCATCCCCAAAGGGGACCGTGTCCATCCTGGCTTCCTGGAGACACGCATGAGCCCTCACACACCCACCGCGGTCGCGTCACCAGTGCCGCGGCCACCTGGGCGAGGACCAAATCTGAAGGGAATTCCCTCCGCCGCGGAGCTCGGCAACAGGCTGGGAAAGCGGGACCCGGGCGAGTTTTGAAAAGTGGAGGGGGGAAAGAAGTCAAGTGGACACAACGGGGAGGGATCACAGTCACTCACCCAGCCCTCGAAGGTGTCCGAGGCGCCGGCGGTGCGCAGCAGCTCCTGGAATTGCAGAGTGCAGTTGGCCACGAAGTGGTCATAGCCCAGGGGCGTCTCGTGGAAGACGGCCAGTTCGAGGTGGCCACCGTCCGTGACGTTGGCGCAGAACTCCTCATTGTACGTGGGTTTGTTGGTCTTCTGTTTGGTGCTGGTCTGGCCCACGCGCACCTGGTCTACGCTCACCGTCAGGTAGGGGTCGAGCAGCTGGTAGCCCTTCTTGAAAAGCGAGTGGCGCAGGGACCAGCGGGTGGGCTGCAGTCCCACAGCCTCGCCGATGCGGACCCTCAAGTAACCATTGAACTTCATGTTGCCGGACGTCATGCCCGCGCCGCTGCCCCGGCCCGGGGGGGCCGCGCTGGCTCGCAGCGGGAGAGCCTGGAGCCCCTGCTCAGGCCAGCCCTCCCGGCAGCCGCAGGAGTGGAGGCAGCTCCTGGGAAAAGCAGCGGCCAAGCCCCCCTCGACTGGCCATTCTGCCTCCTCCGCGGGACCTTCCCCTCCCCTCCTTCCCTCGCCCCCTCCCTCGCGAGGTGGAAAGGAGGGGAGCCCGCAGCCGAGCTCTCCGCGAGCCGGGGTAGCCCGATCGTCCCTCTTGAGCGCCAGGCGCTTCCCGGGGGCTCGCACAGGACTCGCCCCTTCTCCAGGGCCGGGAAGCTCCTCTCCCTGGAGAGCCGGAGCGACCCGTCCGGTTAGCTCCAGCCCCAAGCGTCTCTTGCCCCCGCCTCCTCCTGCTTCTCCTCCTGCCCCCGCCTCCGCGGGCTCACGCTCTCCCCCCCTCGGCGAGCTTCAAACCAGGAAGCAGCTGCCGCCGCATCCCCGGCAGGAGTCTCGCGCCGCCAGGCTCCAAGTCCACAGAAGCCCTGCGCCGGCTCCCGCGCCTTTCGAACCCCGGGGGCGTGGCGCACAGCCGGCTGGGCCCGGCGGTGGGTCGGCGGCCGGGCGCACGCAGCCGGGGAGCTCCCACGCCGGCCCGCTTGTCCCGCTCTGCGCGCTCTCCGTGCCGCGCAGGGTCTGGCCGTGCCCTGTGGGCTAGATGCTCCCCCAGGTTCAGGCGAAAAAGGGAAGGGCTCGAGGCCTAGCGCGCGCCAACACCTGAGGCCCGGGGGTCAAGTCCAGGGAATGCTGGAAGGCGGGGAGGAGGTGCAGGAACAGGGAACCTGCGCTCCAGGAGTCGCCGGCACCTCCTTACCACCCGAGGAGCTGGGCCGGCGAGCCTTCCTGGCCGTCTGGGAGAGGCCCTGGGCAAGGCGGGCACACGGTGGGGAGGTTCCTTTTCCTGATCTTTTCCTGGGATGGCTCATCCCGGGTTCAGCTCGGGCCCATCCTGTTTGTGCGCCTTTCCTGCAGAGAGTAATTACACGGTTGTTTTTTTTGTTGTTGTTGTTAATAGGGCGGCGGTAAAGATGGAAATCCTGTCCGCCTCCTTCCTTGGAGAGGTGTGCCTTGTTGCACAAAGAGCAGGAAAGGTCGGTTCTGAAGACAGACATGAGATGTGCGATTTCTCTTTCTCTCCAGGTGGTTCCCGGTCTGCCCGGCAGAGCGAAGGCAGAAGATGTTCACACCCGAACACTGCCCCTGGCACGTGTGCGCCAAAGAAACCGCCTCTCCGAGGAACATTCCAGTTTGTTGCTGTGTTGGAGTGGGCAGCCTTTTGTTCCTTCCCACCCGTGGCTCCAGTAATTTTTGGGCCCTTGGGAGAACCTTTCCGTCCGCTCTGCCCCACCGCAAAGCTTGCTCCTGAGGGCCAGCCACAACCAGTTTGTCTTACATAAAGCCTAGGCGATGTTTAAGAAAATTACATTCCATCTGGCTGTTCTGAGCCAGTCCGTCTGAAGAGCCAGTCCGTCTTCCTAGCCCCCTCCACTGAAAGCCCTGTTTGGGGCTCCCTAAGTAGGTTCTCCACAATTTCACACATGTGAAGGAAGGCACACTACACTATGAAAACAAGTAAGAACGATGGGCTGTCCGGAGTGGGGCGGGTTGGGGGGGCGGGGGGGAGGACCTGTCTTAGAAACATCAAAACTTCAAGAGAACAGGGCAGGGATTCAGCACATCATCCTAATGACACTTTGCTTTAGGTAAGGCTTATATAAAACAAGCTTCCAAACATCCCGGGAGCTCCCATCTGGCCCAAGTGCTCTGGGGAAGAGGTCAAGGGGACCATTTGAGCCAACTCTGTCACCCTGTCCTACAGACAGCAGGGCTCTAGCTCTAAGAACCACTGAAAGAGGGGTGCCTGGGTGGCTCAGGCGGTTGAGCATGGGACTCTTGATTTCCACTCAGGTCGTGATCTCAGGGTGGGGGAGATGGGGCCCAAGCACCCCACCTCCACCCCAGGTGGGGCTCTGCACTGACAGCCTGGAGCCTGCTTGGGATTCTCTCCTTCCCTCTCTCTGTGCCCCTCCCCTGCTCGCTCCTGCTGTCTCTCAAAATAAATAAATAAACTTAAAAAAAAAAAAAAAAAAGAACCACTGAAAGATTTGCTGCTGTTGGGTTTTGGCACTAAAAAAAGACAGTCCCCAAACAGTGGGCAGCTGCACATCTACCCTGGGGTTGGGATGTGAGGGACACTAGATGCTCCATCTTTGCCCCATCAGCACCAGGCACAGGGGGGAGGGGCAGGGGTGACAGAGCTATCAGCAGGACAGCCCTGGTGCCTGCTCTCCTGGGACTTATAGTCCCATGGCCTGGAGAAACATGAAATAGATCACACATGCAGGGTGTGCAGTGAAGGAAGCGCGTCAGGTGCAATAGGACAATGGAACCTGGAGGGGGGTGGTCAGGAAAGGGTCCCCTGAAGAAGTACATAGCAGAAGCATCAGTTTGTTCAGGGTGCCCAAGAAAAAGGAAAGCTTGGCCTCCTTCAGGAACAGGGAGGGCTCTGTGTGGCTGAAGCCAAAAAAAAAGGTGAGGGGAAAGTGACTGAAATTCACCTGAAAAGGTAGGTCAGGGTCCAAGATGGACCAGATTGGTAAATCCTGGGAAAGTCTTTGGACATGGTCTGTAGGCAGCTGGAAGACTCTTTATAAGAGTCTTTTAAGGTTTTTAAGCAGGGCCAGGGACAGGATGAGATTTGTATTTTAATATCGCTTGGGGGTCAGGGGGCACCTGGCTGGCTCAGTCAGGAGAGCATGGGACTCTTAGTCATGAGTTTAAGCCCCTCTTGGGTGTAACAATTGCTTAGACAAACAAACAAACAAACAAACAAACTTAAAAAAAATCTTTCTAGGGCTGTGTGAAGAGTGGCTTGGAAGGAGCAAGCATGGGTGTGGGGAGACCAGTTAGGAAGCTGATGCCCAAGTCCAGAGGAGAGAAGATGGTGACTGGGACTTGAGTGGTGGTGACGGAGGTGGAGATGGATGTGAGGGGTGTTTGAGAGGTGAAATGGCCGTGCCTTGGTGACGGACTGAAGGGAGGGAATGAGGGAGAGGAAGGTGTCCGTACAGACCGGGGAGCCATTGGTGATTAGGAAACACCAGAGAAAGAGCACATTTGTGGAGAGAGACAGTTCAATTTGAAACATGCCCGGTTTGATACATCCCGATACATTTGAGTTGAAATCCGAAGTGGGCACTCAGCTGCGTGCTTGTGAAGCTCAGAGATGCAGTCTGAGCTAAAGACCTAAAGTGAGCAGCCCTTGGTATGTAGATCTGCAATCAGAGCCAGAATTGTGGGGGCGCCTGGGTGGCTTGGTCGGTTAAGCGTCCGACTTCGGCTCAGGTCATGATCTCACGGTCCGTGAGTTCAAGCCCCGTGTCAGGCTCTGTGCTGACAGCTCAGAGCCTGGTGCCTGTTTCAGATTCTGTGTCTCCCTCTCTCTCTGCTCCTCCCCTGTTCATGCTCTGTCTCTCTCTGTCTCAAAAATAAACTTTAAAAAAAAATTAAAATAAATTTTAAAAAAAGCCAGAATTGTGGATAACATCCATGGAGAAAAGAAGGGAGTAGAGTGTAGTATGAGGAAAGCAAGGGACCTACAATAGAGCCCTCCAGAAACTCCAACGTGTATAGATGGAGGAGAGGCAGACAAGGGGGTTCAGAGCAGCAGCAGGGACATAAGAGAAAAACCAGGACGATGTAATATCCAGGTATCGTGAAAAACAATCAAAGGGTTTTCAAGAAAGAATTGGTGGGCTAGGCCGAATGACACCAAGAGATTAAGTAAACAAGGACTAAAAGTGGCCATGTAGAGATGGCAATGGACATCCTCAGTAATCTTTGAGCTGTTTCTGTAGAGGGATGGGGACTGAAGCCCATTTGGAGTAGCTTGAGGCGAAAAATAAGGAAGTGGAGAGAATGAGTGTAGACACTCTTTCAAAAGGTTTGGCTGGAATGAGGACGAGAGTGAGAGCTGAGGAGGAAGACAGGACCGCTGGGCAGAGGGGTTGTTAGTGGGGGGGGGGGGAGCAACACAAGAGAGGAGAGAGACTGTGCCTTTCGGAGACTGCAGGACAGAATGCCATCTGAGACACGGGTGAAGAAGTGGGAATTAGTTTAGAAACAAACATCTATGTTTGTGGCTTTCAGCCTGCTGTCCAAAATTGCCTCTCTGCAGTCAGGAGAAATGGCCACCAGGAGCCCCTGCTGCCCAGATTTCCAGCTTCACGGCCCCAGTGGAAAGAGGATTTTTCTCTATCCACCTCCTTAAATCAATCTGGGGAAGACTCTGAATGTTCCCAGCCTATGTCATGTGTCCTTTGGTGGCTCCTGGGGGAGACACTCCACAGGTAGTACACAGCACATGGTGCAAAGTCCCTGTGGGAAGGGGCTGTCTGCCAGTATAAACCTCACCTGTGTAACAGCTTTTATCCAGAGCTGGTCCTGACTTTCAAGGAAGGCAAGGGACAAGAAGTCCCTCTCTATTTATGCACACACACACACACACACACACACACACGACTAGCAGTTTGTAACACAATGTAATAATTTGCATAATTGTACTGACTACTTGAAACTCAGTATTATAGGTCCTGTTACAGACTAGAGGTTTCTTTGGGGTTTTTTTCTTTATCGCTATTACAATTTCTTAGTCACACTCTTAACTTTGGACTTCTATACAATTCCTGACACAATATTTAAATGCTTTTTGGTTAATTGCTTGATTGACTGAATTACTGCCATTTTTCTAATTTCTTAAGGAACATTTCACACAACCTCCATTCCACTTTAAAGGAGAATTAGAGAGGGGCGCCTGAGTGGTTCAGTTGGTTAAGCGTCCGATTTCGGCTCAGGTCATGATCTCACGGTTTGTGGGTTGGAGCCCTGTATCAGTGCTGACAGCTCAAAGCCTGGAGCCTACTTCAGATTCTGTCTCCCTCTCTCTCTCTCTCTGCCCCTCCCCCACTGTTCTCTCTCTCTCTCTCTCTCTCTCAAAAATAAACATTAAAAAATGATAATAATAATAAATAGAATAAGAGGGTGCCTGGGCAGTTCAGTAGGTTAAGTGTCTGATTCTTGATTTTGGCTCAAGTCATGATCTCGTGGTCATGGTATCAAGCCCCACATGGGGCTACGCACTGAGTGTGAAACCTGCTTGGGACTCTCTCTTTCCCTCTGCCTTTCCCCTGCTCATGTATGCATGAGCAGAATTAGAATTAGAGAATTTAGAGATTAAAACAGCTACGTCAAAAACTATCCCATGTTACTCCAAAACGGCACAACCTTTGAAGGGCAGTTTGACAGGACACATCAAAAGCTTCGAAGAAACCTGTTCTTTGCCTATGGAGGTCCAACACTAGTAGAATGACTAAGTCAATTACAGAAAGCAACCTAATGGAATAGTTATTAACATGACACATGATAAACAACGTTGAAAAATAGTAAATAACATTTTAAAATGTAGAGTAAGAAGCATAAATGTGCTACCAAGTACATAAAATATGTATACCACAAGGTAAAGAATGCAACACAAATAAATTAAAACAGTTCTTACCTGGTGGACTCACACACGAATAGTAAACATACTTGTCTAAACAGGCTCTGAAGATAGAGTGACTCACATGAAGGATTTGATACATTGCCAAGCACGTGCTACATTTCAACTGTTACTTTGTCTGTCATACTGTCTTTATTGAGCATCCACCAGCTTGTAACAAGCCACTTGACAAGCGTTATTTCATATGATCCTCCTGACAGCCATATGAAGTAAGTGCTATTATCTCTATTTTACAGATAAGGAAACTGAGAGCCAGAAAGGTTAAATGAATTGGAACACAGTTCATACACGGTAGACCTGAGATCTGACCCATTTCTTTAAAGGCGTGCCTAAGCCCCATCCCAGAGGGGTTGTAAGGAAGAGTAGGATTGAAAACTACCATGGTGCCCTGAGAAACAAGGGGGAAGATCGAGATTCTCAGTGGGCAGGAGAAAATGGTATGCAGGGCAAGAGAGCAGTATTGTTCCTTATCCATTTCTAAATATGCAAAGGTGCATATAAATAGTGGGGCCACCCTGTCCTACTCAAAGGTGTTCTAAAAAGAACAGAAAAAGTAAGATATTTCACAAAGATGGGAACATTTCTCAGAATGGAAGAAGGACACTCGTCTCCTACTGAAAAGGACACAATATATTAGGCAGAATGAGTTAAAAGAAGGCCTACACCTAACACATCATTGTGAGGTTTCTGAACACCAGGATTAAGGGAAGACCTTCAATGACCTACAGGAAGAAACAGAAGCAAAATCAGGAGGTAGAAGGGGTGTGGGATAAGTGAGCCAAAGGCTCCTGATGCCCCAATTAGTGTGTCAATGGATCAGCAGCTTACAATGAAAGAGGAAATGAGGGAAAGGAAGTCTGAAGGGCAGAAGTCCTAAAAGGGCAGACAGAGTGGATGGGCAGAGCTTCTCACCCTTCCTCAAAAGAAGAGCCTTAAATTATTATTTGCCTCAAAAGCCCACTTAAGCAAGACAGAGTCCAGGGATTGAGGTCAGCACAGACAAGCAAATGTAAAAGTAATACCCTCATAAAAAGCAGTCAAGTTGATAACACTTTCTACTGACAACTGCCTAGACAGAGCCTTGTGATCAAGAGAGATGACTCCATAAAACATTTCTGCCATTGTTTTCTAACAGGAAAATTGAATGAAGTTAAATATTGTATGCATGTAAAGAGAACAAACACAAATCTCTCCCATGACTGTTTTCTTTTTTGACATAGCACACCTACTGAAATCTACCCATATTAGAACACAGTAGTAAAACCTTGGTTTGTGAGCATAATTCGTTCCAGAAACATGCTTGTAATCCAAAGCGCAAGCAAATTTCCCCATAAGAAATAATGGAAATTCAGATGATTCGTTCCACAATCCTAAAATATTCACATAAAAATGATTACAATACTGTAATATAATACAAAATAATAAATAAAATACAAAATATAAAGAAAAAGAAACAAATTAACCTGCACTAACCTTTGGAAACCTTCGTGGCTGGTGTGAGAGGAAGGTTATTGTGTAGGACGACTTTCACTATCACTAACAGAATCACTGCTATCTATTGGCTCAATGGAATGTTTCTTTTCGTGCAACTTTAACAAGGAACATTTCCAATGACCTAGAATGAAGCAAAGCATTCCTAAGCATACTCGTATGGAAAAGCAAAGGACTGTCCATAGGTGTTTCGAAGTGACAAAAAATATACCAGTGCCAGTTGTGGGCACCTTCCAAGGTTCTGAAAACTCACTGATTTCTGCCAAACACCAGAGCCTGAGACCGAGCATCAAGCATGGAAGACAATCACCCACCATCCCTCAGCAAGAGAGAGAGAGAGAAGAATCATTGGCTCAGTTGTGATCATGTGACATCTGGCATCATGTACTACTTGTATTGCAAGACATCACTAGTTTATCAAGTTAAAATTTATTAGAAATGTTTGCTCTTCCTGCAGAATACTGGCGGAACAGGTTTCTTGCAATCCAAGGTTTCATTGTACTTTCATTTAAAATCTTTTACATCACCTAAATACATTTCTTAGTAGTAGTGTGGAACCCTGGACAACCTTATAGTCATTCTATCAAGAAGCAGGTTCATAAATGTCCTCAGCCTGAATTATAAGTTTGTGGATTAAAAAAAAAGACACACCTCATATACAATAAGGGATAGTTTATAGAATCTAAGACTAATGACAGTCACCTCAAGCATTTCTTTGTATCCACTTCTGTAGTAACAACCTCAAGTAACATGTCACTAAATAAGGCAAAAGTATCTTTTCAAACTAGTTTAAAATTCCTTAATTCTGAATGCAGAACTTACTACAACTCTTCATTTTTAATATTTTTCTTCTTGTTTTAATATTTTTAAAAAGCACCAGTGATAGAAGCAAGTGGGTATGGTTTACAATGGTAATGACTTGCTCTCAAACCCATTCTTAATATAGCTAATAGTGTGTTTCATTAACTTTTCTCATTTAGTTCTAGTCCATTAATAAGCCAAGTGGTTATTAACTACAAGTAGTGACTGAGTTATTAGATTTTATGGTTTGTGTAAGAAACCTGTGAAAGGAAAATGATAATCTTGCTCTAATAGCATCTTTCTCTTACCCTTCACTGGGTTTTCTCCATGCTGTTGATGGCATTCTCTGGTTCCTCAGTGACCATCTAATCAGTAAATCCATTCTGGTCATTGGGCTTCATACGCAGATTTTCCTAAGTCTTCTGGAATTGACTTTAGGTCATTTGTAAAACCCTCTACACATTCTTTCAGCCTAGGAATTGCATAGTTTCCTAGTGATAAAATTTAATATACAAAATGGATTTCATCAATTTAAATGATAATAATAGGAAGGTCAATCGGGCCATCTTGGTTATGTTTTTTCAGAGCTGTGCACAGGGTGGGGGGAGGGGCAGGGGAGCCTTTCTTTAAACAGACTATTTTACCAGAATGTAGCCATGACTATTTACTATAGTGGGCATTATAGATTTTCACAACATATTGTTAGTGAAGAAAGCAAGCTATCAAACTGTAACTTAGCAAGATCCTATTTGGTGTATGTTGTGTGGGTGTAAATTTGGAACAAGATACCCTGAAACGTGAATGGTGGTTATCCCTGGTCGTAGATAATAACACAGAGTCTGGCTAGTGTAGAGGTTGGAAATGGTGTTCTGGAGCCAGACTGCCTCCACCTGAATCCTCCCTGCCATCACCGAAATTCGATCTCCTTTAGCTGTGAGACTTTGGGCTCTACCTACATTATTGTGCCTCAGTTTTCCCATCTGTCAAGAGGGTCACTGTGAGTTTTATAGAAGTTATTATTTGTAAGGCACTTGGAACAGCACCTGGCACAAAGCAAGCAACTTTACAAATGTTTATTATTATCGGTGGCTTTTTCTTCTTTTCATTTATTGAAATGAATACATTCATTCATTATGATTTTTCTGTAATGAAAAGTTTAGCAACTTAATAAAAGATTTTTAGCTAATATTAAAAAACTACACACCAAATCACAGATAAGGTTGACTTCAACCATTTGAAAACTGTAATCATTTCCTGTCATCTTTCTGCCGAAATTTGAACGTTTTCTGGTTCTTGGAAATGAAAAAGCAGTTTGGCCCCTCTTCCTAAGAGTTTATAGTTCATAATAAGGAGGCATAAAAAAAAGTCCTTTTGTCCTTGAAATCTTGATGATGAAGTATAAAATCTTCACATCAGCCCCAGTCATCTTTCTCGTACAAGGACAAAAATTTAACTTTCTACATAACTCAAGACATATTCCTACATTAAAATCCTTCAAATTCTTTCCCTTTCTCCCTTTGTAGGACTCTGAATCCAGGCATTTGTTTTGCACACAGAAAGCTGGGAAATGTTTACTCTGGATACTAGAAGATCAAATCAGGCAAACACTTGGTAGTAAATCGAGGTACCATTTATTTTTAATCCCAATTTCATAAAGTCCCACTGTGTGGTCACATAATTTCAACTCTAGAAGCCAACTAGTGTAGCAGGCAATTCAGGCAATCTGGTCATGAGCTCTTGGGTGGAGTTGGAGTCGGAAGACCCCCTATTGGCCCCTTTTGACAAAGTTTGACAAGCCCAGCTAGTTCTTCTGCACTCAGGTTTAAGAACCCTATGCATGAGAGACAATAACACTCAAAGACAGGTCTTCAACTTCCAAAACTATTAGATGAGCCCAGACAAGTCACACAGCGTACACAAGTAAATGAGAAACCAACTTTAAAGCACACTGCAAAGTCCTACAACGTTACATAAATGTTATCAGTTCTGTCCCACATGGCTGTTCACTCTCCCCTCCTCCTACCTCATTCTGGCTGCCTCACACTCTGCCCCTGTAGGGGGCAGCAGGAAGTGAGACACTGGTGCTCAAGATCACGCAGGGGCTCCACCCTGCCCCCCCCCACACACACAAAGACTCTTCCAATCAGACGCAGATATTTGACACATTCCCTTCAAATAGAATCACTCAAATTGAGATTCTAAAGATGACAGAAAACTTGAAAAAATAACACCAATAGCAAGAAAACAAAAGAGAGATCCGGTTGAGTATAACAAATAGAAAGGGAGAGAATAAGCTTATGGGCTCAGTGGGTTTGGAAATACAAAAACCACATATAGGACTCAGATGAAACTTAGGCTTGATACGGGAGAAAGGAAGCCAACAAAGGAATTTCACACATTTCCCTGAGTTACTCATTTTTTCTAAGAGTCTGAACAACTGAAATCAGGAAACACCTGTGCTTGTTAACATTAGTTAGGAAATGACTTTAAAAACTTGGACTCAGTTTAAGATTGCTGATGGCAGGCAGTGATATCATTCCAGAGTCTATCTTTCCATGTAAATGCTAAGTTATTTCTCTTAATTTGGGTCCATTTTTGCAATAGCAATCAGAGATTCGGTGCATTATATTTACGGGGTAATTGTTACAGTTTTTAAGTTTTAAAATCATCTGGCACTTAGCCACATGTTTGTTTTTTCTTCCCATTTATAATTATCCGATGATTGTTATAACCACCCTGAAATATGGCCATCATTACTTTGAAATGAAAATGTATGGAAAGAATGTTTTAAGATTAAAGACAAAAATACAGCACTGTAACAAGAAGATGGGTCAGAAAGTAAAAATAAGAACATAGAAAGAATGGATCCTTTGATCTGGAAGGCATGCTAGACAACTCTAGACCAAAACTTTATTTTACAGATGAGGAGTCAGAACCAGAAATAGGGCATTTTCCAGATAGTTTATTACAATTCCCTGGGTCTTCAGAATATGGGACCAGAGCTCCCCAGAACAGGTTCTAGTCTCAAGTAAATTACAGACTCAACAGGCCTTATCTCTAATGGATTTATATAAACAGCAGTACCATTTATATTGCTTTGATATGTTTTGTTCAACAATAAAGTAAAACATAAATTATGGTACAGTCAAGGATTTATATCAGTTTTCTTAGGAATACAATGTCAGGCAAATTTGTTTTTGGCATTTTCCTGTGATATGCCAGTTAAATTATAGCCAGTGAAAAAGTTATTTTGGAGTTTTTAAGAAAATTATAAACATTTTCTACGAGTGAACAACAGAGTTTATATGGATCATTTTATTGTCTTATAATTTTATTGCATCTCACTTTTTAAAATAGAAGGATATTAGGGTATACTTTGTTCTACCCCATTTAAATTTTTTTTTTTAAATTTTAGAGATAGAGTGCAAATGGGGGAGAGGGGCAGAGAAAGAGAGAGAGAGACAGAGACTCTTAAGCAGGCTCCACACTGAGTGTGCCCGATGCAGGGCTCAATCCCATGACCCTGGGATCATGACCTGAACGGAAATCAAGAGTTGGATGCTCAACTGACCGAGCCACCAGGTGCCCCTACCCAAATTTTGTTTCAAACTCTTGAAAAATGTCTTTTCAATCTTTGACAAACACTGTAATGAGTAATGCTACTTATTAATCATTGTGATTTAGAAATGTTAATTATAATAATTTAAATGACTTCAACAGACAAGATTATTGTGGTTAGAGTAAAATACATATAATCATCAAGAACAGTGCTCTGACACAGAAATGATGCAAGGATCTTTAAATAAAAAAACAAAAGTGATTTTTTGTTTTAGCACTTTATCAAGGGGTACATAGTGCACCAAAACATACATAGAAGGACGTCCACTTTTGGTAGTATACAGTGACAGGTACTAAACTTGCCCTCCCGCTGAAAACAGTTATAAATATCTAAGGTAACCAATTCCAGGCATTTGACAGTAAACATGCACGATTGTGATCCTTAAGAGGAGAGGAACACAAAGAGAGCCCCACGTCTTCTTCAACTTTCTGCCTAGAGACACCAACTGGACTAAAAGGAAGTGGAATCCAAGGGAATATGGAAGTCTTGCTGAGCTGAAGAAGTACACATAGAATGGCTGTGGTCCCTGGAATTTTTAAAGCAGGATATCATAGAGAAATGAGCTGTGCAGAGGAAGAGGGCAATGGACTTCATGAGTGTGCCCCTGCAGCCAAGTGCAGGATGAGACTTCATGAGGCCTAGCAGAGAATGGATGCTGCAAGTAAGAGAGCTGGGCCAAGACATCACAGAATATGCAGTGCAGGAAACATGAGAATATTGGCCCAGCCTAAGTGGAGAGACCTTACTAAGCACTTCCCGTATTCAACTGAACCTCCAAAGAGGCCACACCTCAGGAGTAAGTACCATGTTCCAGAAAAAGGGCCATTCCCCAAGACTTAGGACAAAATCAATATAGAACTGCCCTAAACAAACAATAAAACAAAGCCTAACAAGATCAAGAGGACTTGCCAGTAATTTAACAGCTTTAGAGAAGAAAGCTCAACACTTGTTGAAGGAAAATAAAATAATCCAGACTCTCTATAACTCCTGATAACAACATTCAAAAATAATTTTTAAAATATTGGGCATATGAAGAAGCAGGAAATGTGAACCATAACCAAGAAAAGAAGCAGTCAGTAGAAGCAGAATCCCAAATGTCCCAAATATTGGAATTAATAGATGTTCTTAAAATGGCTCATATAAAGATATTTAAGGATGCACAGGAAAAGAAGAATATATTGAGTAAACAGATGGGGAGTAGAAGCAAAGAAATAAACCAAATGAATATATTACAACTAGAAAGTAAACTTCTGAAATTACATATATATTACAAATATATATAAATACATATATATATTTGGAGTCCTAGTTAGGAGAGAGGAAAGAAAGATTGGGGTAGAATAGAATTTGAAGAAACAATGGCTGAAAATTCCTCTATTTTGGTGGAAAACATCAGCCTATTGATTAAAGAATCAACAAACTCTAGGCAGAATAAGTTTTTTAAAAAAATCACACCTAGGTATATCATAGTCAAAAGGCTGACAACAAAGTAAAGAGTAAATGTTGAAAACAGAAAAAAGTCAATTACATGCAGGGGACAATGCTAGAAGTGACAGTTGACTTCTCTATCAGAAACAAGGAAGACCAAAAGAAATGGAAAGTCTGATGAAAGCAGTGGTCAACCCAGAATTCTATATACAGTAAAAATATCTTTCAAAAATGTGAACAGGGGCATCTGGGTGGTTAAGTCAGTTAAGCTTCCGACTCTTGATTTCGGCTCAGGGCATGATCTCATGGTTCATGAGATTGAGCCCCACATTGGGCTCTGCACTGATGGTGTGGAGCCTGCTTGGGATTCTCCCTCTCTCTCTCTCTCTGCCCCTCTCCTACTCATGTGGATACACGTTCTCCCTCTCTCTCTCAAAATATATAAACACTTTTTTAATGAAAACAAAAAAGACATTTTTCAGATAAATTAATGCAGTAATATTTCACTGAAAACTAAAAAAATTCTAATAGAAGAGTTTTTAGGATGATGGGAAATGATACAAGGGGAAACCTAAACTACAGGAAGGAAGCATCAGAATATACACTATTACAGGAAAAAAAGCACCAGAAATGGCAAATAGATATGGAAGTATGAAAAACTATCTTTTTTTTTTCCTCTTGTAATTAAAAGACAAGACTATTTAAATACAAATATATTGTGGGGCTTTTAACTCATGTACAAATAAAACATATGACAACAATAACAAAAAGGATGGAGAGTTAATAAAATTATACTGTTCTAAGGTTCTTATAGTCTACATGAAATTGTACAGTATAAATCTAAGTAGACTGATAAGGATGTGCTGTCCAATATAGTATCCTCTGACCAAAAGTGACTAAATTTAAATTTAAATTAATTAAAATTAAACTTAACATAAAATTCGGTTCCTCAGTTATATTAGCCACATTTCAAGGCCTTAATAATCACATGTAGATAGGACTCCCATATTGGAAAAGCATATATGGAATACTTCCATAACTGAAAAAAGTTTAGTTAGAGAATTCAAACAACAATAACAACAAATCTGCACAGATGTATAACTTAAAATGAACAGTAGAATTAAATTGAGTTCTAAAAATATTTTCTTAACCAAAACAAAAACAGAAAAAGGAGAAAATAAGCAAAAAAAAAAAACAGGACAAGTAAAAAACAAACTTAAATTTAACCATATCAATGATTATATTTAGTAAAAATGAACTGAACAATTCAATGAAAAGGAAGAGATTGCAAAGGTGAACAAAAAGCAAGATTTAACTATATGTTATCTGCATGAGATGTTAAAGACCCAAATAAGTTGCAAGTAAAAGGAGGAGGAAAAGATAGACCAAGCAAACCTAAGAAAGTTGGTGTTGATATCATCATGCAAAGTAAACTTCAAGTTGAGGAGAATTCAAGAGTAATTCAAGTCAAGAGTAACATTTCTTAATTATAAATCATCATTTCATAATGAAGATTTAAAATTCTAAATGTCTGTGTAACTAAAAAGTTTCAAGTACGAGAAGCAAAAATGAGAATTAATAGGACAAATGCATAAATCCATCATCATAGTTGAAGATCTTAACTCCCCTCTCTGTAACTGATAGAAGAACTAAACAAAACAATGATTCAAATATTACCAACCAACTTGATCTGACATTTATCGAATATCTCACCCAGCATCTGCAGAATACACATTGGTTTCAAATGTATATGGAATAGTTATTTTATTAGTCAAATTCTCCAAAGAAACTGAACCACTAGGATAGATGATAGATAGATAGATAGATAGATAGATAGATAGATAATTTAGCATGAGGTATTGGTTCATGTGATTACAGAGGCTGATAAGTCCCACAATCTGCTGTCTGCAAGCTAGAGACCTAGAAAGCCAGTGGTGTCCTTCAAAGCCCTGAAACCCAGAGAGTCCAAATTTGAAGGCCTAAGAACCAGGAGGGCAGAAGAGATTAATACCCCAGCTCAAGTGGTCAGGCAGACAGTGTATTCAACCTTCCTCTGCTTTTTTGTTCTATTCAGGCTGTCAAGAGATTGGATGATACCAACTCACATTGCAGGCAGGGAAGGGTGTGGGTGTGTGTGAGGGTATCTGCTTTACTCAGTTCACCAATTCAAGTACTAATTTCTTCCAGAAACACACTTATAGACAGGTCCACACAACATAATTATAAATAATTTATGAGTCAAAGAAAAATCACAGGGAATTTAGAAAATACTTTAATCTGAATTATAATAAAAATGTCAAAAGTTGTGGGATACAGCTAAAGTGGTATTTAGAAAAAATTTTAAATATTTATATTTTTATTGGAGAAAGTATTTTATAAAGCTGTAGAGAAAGAGCAAATTAAACCCAAAATAAATAGGGGTACCTGGGTGGCTCAGTCAGTTAAATGTCTGACTTCAACTCAGGACATGATCTCACAGTTCATGAGTTGGAGCCCTACATTGGGCTCTGTGCTGACAGCTCAGAGCCTGGCGCCTGTTTTGGATTCTGTGTGTCTCTCTCTCTTTTTCTGCCCCTCCCCCACTCGTACTCTGTCTCTGTGTCTCAAAAATGAATAAACATTAAAAAATTTTAAACCCAAAATAAGTTGCAGAAAAGACATACTTAAGAGCTTTCTGGAACTACAAACCAACAAAATAGAAAACAGAAAAATGGAGAAAAATTAATAAAGCCAAAAGTTGGTTTTTTGAAAAAGTAATAAAATTTCTAATCCTCTAGCAAGACCACTAAAGAAAAAAATGCACACAAATTACCAATATAGGAATAAAAAGGGAACCTCACTACAGATCATATAGATATTAATAGGAAAATAAGAGAATACTATGCAAAACATTATGCCAATAAGTTCAACAGCTTAAATGAACTAGACAAATTTCTTGAAAAAACACAATGCATAAAAACTGACACTAGAAGAAATTAACACAGTAGAAGATCTGAATAGCCCTATTTCTGATAAAGAAACAGAACAGTCAAACCCCTGTTGTGGTAAAAACCAGATTAGTGATTGTCTGTGGAGGATGGAAGAGGCCTGATAGAACTTTCTAGAACAACAGAAAAGTCCATATAAACTTTCCGTGCTGGTTACAAGGATGTATCATTGTACATTGGATGTATCACTCATAAAAATTGTACCTTTAACATGTATACATTTCACTGTGTGTACATTTTACCTCAATTAAAAATAAATAAGTGGCATCCCCAAAACTATGACATGGACATATAAAACGTGAAACATTCTGAAGTTTTAAATTTTAAATTTTAAATAGAATTGAAGCAAAAATTTCCATGAGAGGTGTTAGACAGCATAATGCCAAAATTATCCTGTAACCTTATTTGAAAAATGTTTCTTACCTCTGAAGGTCAAACCCTAGCATATTTCTTTCTGCGATGATGATAATAACTATGCTAATTCAACCTTCCAGATGCAGCTTGTGACCCTTCTTCAATGTAGTCTTTCTGGAACTACAAAGAGGACGTAAGCTCTCCTTCTCTGCTTCCTTGACCCCACAGTGTACATCTGCCTCACAGCACTATAAGAGGAAGAAAAACTTAACATACAGGACGGAGGTCTTTCTAAATCACTTTCCCAAAGGTTGGGTAGTATCCAAACTTTATCAAAAATGTTATTGATTCTTTGAAACATTGATTTTAAAATGGTCTTTCTAGTAGTGCATAAATATACATGATCATACTTGTTTATGTCAGATAACAATGCACTTTGTCAACATCTATAGCTGTGTTGTGATTGCAGGGCTCTAGTTTGATTTTAGGTCCATATGAAGTCTTAGGTAAACTCAAACATGAACTCAGGTAAAAGATGTGTGGTATGCTACTATACACAATAAATAATGTTTAGCAAGAGATCTTGTAAAGCTTAGCAGTTCTCTAAATTAGCATCAGTAGGCTGGAAGGAAAATAGCAGATAGAGATATATGGTCAAGAAAAGCAAGAATGAAGGCTCTCAGTTTGTGGAGACCTGAGCAAGGCTTTGCTTGCCTCCAGAAAAGGTGTCAGGAGATGAGAGAGAAAAATCGGGTTGAAAACCTGAAAGGCAAAATGTTGCAAGGTTTCCTGCAAGATTTTGGGCCAGGAATACTGTGGCCTGAGGCAGAGGAGGAGGAAGGTTTTGGCAATGGCACTGCCCTTTCAGTCACAGGTATCTACATATTAAAACAGGTCCGCACGCTTACGTTTTATTGAATGCCTGCTAGTATTGTCCATTAAAAGAATTAAGAAATGCATTTCCCTGTCAAGTTTTCTCTATGATATAGTGGATAACTGGTCAAGATCTAGAGCCAAATTGTCTGGGTCCAAATCCTGGCTCCTCTGTTCATCCCTGAACAAGTTACTAGCCCTTTCTGTGCCTCAGTCTTTACATTTCTGAACTAGGAATGATAACACTTGATGTTTGTTATTTTGAGGATGAAATGAGTTAACACATGCAAAATGGATACAGCAGTGTCTGACACACAATATGTGCTCTAGAAGTATTTTGTGTTACTATGTAATGAATAAACCCCTCTCTTCCTCTGAGGAAGTGAGTACACAGAATGGTTAAGGGAAGGAAACAGGAGTCAGGACACACACATTCCTTACACACATCTGAAAGTTACAACCTCCATCAGACATTCTGGGGCTTAACATCCATCTTGTTAATTGTATGATTAATTAACATGTTTAAGTAATCATAATTAGTGAGTTATTTTCATGGTTACTCATCGCATGGATAATTTTCACCAAGTTTATGTTGGATGTCTTTAAACCTCAGGGTTCTAAGTAAACTAAATCTTTAAAAAACTAAAGTCGAAGGCTATAGCCATAAAAACAAAACTAGGACTAAACCGCCAAATCAGGTGAGAACTTTATTCTGTCTTGATGTGCTGCATGATCTTCGGAAGCAAGATAACCTGTTCCTTTTATATACACTATCAGAGCTGGGAAGACAACTGATCTGGGGCATAAATGATGAGCAGAAGTGACCAGGTCTTCATTCATTTATTCAAAGGACATTTATTGAGCACCTACTACACTTTACAGTATTGTATTGTGTTGGATGGCGGACATATAATAGCGAGTAAGATACATTTGTTTACTACCGTCTGAGGGGTAGACAGACTAACAGACAGCACACAGTGTGATAATGGCTATGGGAAGCAGGACAGCCCATCCTATTTGGAGAAGCAGTGGGGAGGGGTCCCTTCCCAGAGGCAGTGACATCTAAACGTATTCCAGTAGGAATATCCAGGTGATAGGGGTGGAGAGAAAAGAATTGCAAACAGAGAGGACTCTGTGCAGAGACTGGAGACTGGAGAAAGGTATGTCTAAGGACAGAGTACAGAGTTTTGAGGCAGAAGAGATAAAGCCAGAAAGGAGGAAGGGCCCAGGGGTTTATGTTCATATTAAGGAGTTTGGATCTGTCTTGAGAGAGATAAAAGGGGTTTCAAGCAGAAGCCAGACATGGTGGTATCCACATTGTACAAGGATCACTCTGGCTATCATGTAAAAAAATGGGTCAAGAGGGACCAAGACCAGGGGAAAGTTAACTGATCATTATCCAAATGAGAGATGATCCAACCATGACCAAGATAGTCGCAGACTGAATGTCAAGGACTGGCAGGCGTGGAAATAGATTGGATATGGGGGATGGTAGCAAGAAAGGGTTAAGCCTGACTCAGATCTCTGCATGGGGTAACTAGATGCAGGTATCCATTCCTCATAGAGAAAATACTGGCGTGGAGTTGGGCGTGGTGAGTTCCATTTCAGATGGGTTTTTAAAAGGTTTCAAAAGTTATTAAAAGTGTTTAAATGTGCCTGAAGATATCTGAGTGGAAGAAGTTGACACATGGGCTGAAGATACAGACTGGGAAACATCACCATCAAAAAGGAAGGCGGAGTCCTGGGCATAGGTGAGGCTGTGAGGAGAGCTCAGGGACGAGAGCACAGAAGGCCAGGGTAGAGGTCTGGAGGGACTGGGGTGTGCAGGTGTGGGAAGGTTGGAGGGGAGGGGAACAAGAATTCTGCTAGGGAAGAATTATGCAGGAGACGAAGTCTGGGGTAAAACTTCTGTACTGTCATCTTCCCTTAGCTGGTTAACAAAGAGAGTAATAAAGCCAGTTCTGGAGTTGATCTATCAATTCTAAGAAAGCCAATTAATTTTATTCCTTTCCAGAGTTGAGTTTAGCATTTCAAATATTTGTAAATGAATTTGCATCCTATTAGTAAGTAAATACTTCCGTTGATAAAGACTTCCAAATGAGAATATGGCCAAACTAATTAAAGTTCATCAACATTATTAGAAAATCAGCAGCAAGCAGCTGCTCTGAGGGGAGACCAAGGAGTTGTATTATCTCATGTGACTCAGGAACCCCACACCAAAATCTAAGTCTGAGAGGCATTACTCTTCTGGTTCATGGGAAGGGACATTTTCTTTATGCAAGGGAAGTTTCATATGGGGCTGAGGGATTATGTTCTAGATGTCTGCTTAATAAACTATAATACTGAAAAATTTTATGTGAAAAAAATGAAATGTTTCTACCATCACTGAAACAAAAAGGTGGCAATCTTAACTAACGCATATTACTTTCTTCGGCACCGCCCAGCATTAGAATCGCACAGGCTTCATGTTTGAAATGCACAGTGCCATCTAATGGCCACAGACCATAAATCAAAAGACAGGAAGAAAAAGGATCAGCATTAAAATAATAATGATACAAGTACAACCAAAACAAATTTCAAGTTCCAAAATTGTTTAGTCAACTGACCTTGCACACAACAATTTTATCTTTTTGCTAATCATTGTCATGTGAATTACAAATGATCATATTGCATAGATAACTATAGATGATATTTTAAATTTAAACAATTCATGACACACCTGTAACCATAAATTATATTTACATTTGTTAAAATCATTTGAAACAATATGTTCAAGAAATAACATGTTCAGGTAGGATGATTCTATTTTTAAGAAAAAAAGAGGTAAAATCAGGAGAACTAATAGAAGGACTTTATCTTGACTTTTACAAGGCATGACCAGTATTCTGCATGGAAAATAATGATTCCAAGCACTCTTCCAGGAGTCCCCTCAAGACTAGGACATTATGGACCACTGAAGGAATCCTGGACTCTAAAGAAAGCCATCTTTGGAAAGAAATAGCGCATGGCATGACCCTTCTAAAGCCCAGCTCTGGGTCAAAGGAATTTTCTATTGCTCACACAAGCCGCCCACCCTGGGGGCATACATAGGAGAAGACAAGGAATGTGGCTGTGTACCATCTCAGTTAATCTCCCCTGAGGAACAGCCACACTTGCTACTCTAAGAACAATGCCTCAAAGACTGAAACTTGGGTGTGGGGTTCCCAGACCAAATGAGTCACCTTCCCAGCTCAGTGGCCTCTTCCAGGCTAGATCTCTTTGATCTCAGCCCTTCTGAGGTAGTTTGAACCATATGCTATAGGAATTGGAACTCTCCTAAGAATTGCTTTTAAAATATCCTGCTCTAATTGAAAAGGTTTTCTTTTTTTTTTTTTTAAGTATGCTGTTTCACTCTCTCCTCATCAGGTAGGACATTAATATGACAAAAATTCCACGAAAACGTCATGATGTGCAAAAGTGATAATTTGCTGTTTAGTTTTTTGTACCTGTCTTTAAGTTCTTTGCGCAACGAAGGTTACATGTTGCTTTATGCACAACTGCTAATATTTCTTGAATTAACTTCCAGGCTTACCAGAATGCGAGGGGGATTTCAGTAATGCAAAAGTCACTGGGGGGGGGGGGAGCATTTTAAACAAATAGATTAAAACATAAGTTATTTATCAAGGGCTCATTACTTTATATGGAGATTATTAGAAATAGTGATTTCTGCAAATTGGCAGCAACATCAATACTAAGCCATTACTTTCTTTGTTTTCTTCTTGGACTCAGATAAGATCCTAAAATGTGTTGGAAAGGGGAAGACGTAAGAGGTGTGATAAGCAATGACTTGTGAACAAGGATGAGAACAATGGGCTAGATGCTAGGGAGACTAACATATCACTTACTAGGCTACCCTGTACTCTGGGCACTGGATTAGGCATCTTGTGCACCTTACTCCATTTAAGCCTCACCACTATCCTTTAAGATAAATGCTAATGTCCCATTTTGAAGCTCAGGAAAAAAAATCTTATGAAGCTTAGGTTACTTACTGAGGTCCCACAGCCAATAAGAGGCAAAGAAGTTAGGTGTATTCTCAGCTAATTAAGTGGCTCTGTCCTCTGGCTGGTCCAAGGACTGGCAACAGCAGTATCATCTGGTAATTCTCTCAAGGGAGATGTTTTAAAAAATCTCTCCAGGGGCGCCTCTGTGGCTCAGTCGGGTAAGTATCCGACTTCCGCTCAGGTCATGATCTCGTGGTTCTTGATTTCCAGCCCCGCGTAGGGCTCTGTGCTGACACTCAGAGCCTGGAGCCTGCTTGGGATTCTGTGTCTCCCTCTCTCTCTGCCTCACTCCCGCTCACACTCTGTCTCTCTCACTCTTTTTCAAAATTAAACATTAAAAAAAAAATCTCTTCCAATAACTCTGATCAGCAGAGCAGTCTGAGAACCACTTTACTGGATCTGGAAAAGGGTCTTTAGAGATATGCCATAGGGCTGGCTCTCTTTGATCTTTCTTCTTCTTTTGCATTTTTTTAACATACAAAATTTTTGTTGTTTCCTCTATTTATAAAAGGATCTATACTAAATTATTTTTCAGAAGACACATACAAGTGTTAAAAAGAAAATGAAAAATGACTAGTATCCTGGTCACTCAGAGGTAAACACTGACTTTCTTGGTACATCTCTTTCCAGACCCTTTTCTACGTTTATATACACCTACACATATTTTGACAACAGCAGAATCAGAAATGCATAATATTAAATGATTTTTTTTCCATTTTCAATGTACCATGGACATCTTTCTATGACAATAAATAGATCTACAACAACACATTGAATGCCCATCTTATGTTCCATCAAACAAATATACCACCTAGTCAACATCAATATTTAGCCAAATCTAGTCAACATTTTGATTAGTGACGTGGATGAAGGGGTATGTTGATCAAATATTTGGATGAGGTAAACTGGGAGAGTTGGCTAACATACTAGATTTAAAGAGTTAATGTAAATTATCTTAATGGGAATTATGACTCTAAATTGATATGAAACTTATAACAGATATAAAACTTCAAGCAGTGGCTGTCTAGTGTCTCTGTTCAAGTCCCATATTTCTGGGAATGGGGAGTACACTGATTCTGAGAAGGGAGTGAAGGTTGGGTAGGCCAATCGATTGATTTGTCCACCTCAATCAGGCATCAACAAACAAAGTATAGTGACATTAGTGGCACACCATAAGCGTTGAGAATTGTAAATGGCCACGTAAGTACATGTAAAACGTAAACTCAATATAAACATATCATTACTTCAGAACACCTAGGCTATCCACTGTATTAATAGGCAACTTCTGTGATAATTTCCCCAGTAAGATTTTCCTGGCACATGTTCTGACATTCAGACAAGTGGCAGCTTCCTGGGATGCTACCTTCTCAAAGCTTGCCACCAGAGGCTGACTGCTTTAAGTTTGCAAACCAGTCAGATACTGGGACCTACCAAGACTTTGTCCGATCACTTAGCACTTAAAAAAAAAAAAAAAAAATGGAGTGCAATCCCTATCAAAATAACACCAGCATTTTTCACAGAGCTAGAACAAACAATCCTAAAATTTGTATGGAACCAGAAAAGACCCTGAACAGCCAAAGCAATCCTGAAAATGAAAACCAAAGCTGGAGGCATCACAATCCTGGACTTCAAGCTGTATTACAAAGTTGTAATCATCAAGACAGTATGGTACTGGCATAAGAACAGACACATAGATCAATGGAACAGAATAGAAAACCCAGAAATGGACCCACAAATGTATGGCCAACTAATCTTTGACAAAGCAGGAAACAATATCCAATGGAATAAAGACAGTCTCTTCACCAAATGGTGTTGGGAAAACTGGACAGCGGCATACAGAAGAATGCCTGGACCAATTTCTTACACCATACAAAAATAAACTAAAAATGGATGAAAGTCCTAAACATAAGACAGGAAGCCATCAAAATCCTAGAGGAGAAAACAGGTAACAACCTCTTTGACCTGGGCCACAGCAACTTCTTACTCAACACATCTCCAGAGGCAAGGGAAACAAAAGCAAAACTGGGACCTCATCAAGATAAAAAGCTTCTGCACAGCAAGGAAACAATTAGCAAAACTAAAAGAAAACCTACAGAATAGGAGAAGATATTTGCAAATAACATATCAGATAAAGGGTTAGTATCCAAAGTCTATAAAGAACTTATCAAAGTCAACACCCAAAAAACAAATAGCCCAGTGAAGAAATGGGCAAAAGACATGAATAGACACCTTTCAAAAGAAGACATCCAGGATTGATAATAGACACATAAAAAAAAAAAAAAACCTCAACATCACTCATCATCAGGGAAATACACATCAAAACCACAATGAGATACCACCTCACACCTAGAAGAATGGCTGAAATTAACAACTCAGGCAACAATAGATGTCGGCGAGAATGTGGAGAAAGTGGAACAATTTTGTACTGTTGGTGGGAATGCAAACTGGTGCAGCCACTCTGAAAACAGTACGGAGGTTCCTCAAAAAATTAAAAATAGAACTACCCTACCTACCACCAAGCAATTACACTACTAGGTATCTATCCAAAGGATACAGGAGTGCTGATTCAGAGGGGCACATATACCCCAATGTTTATAGCAGTGCTAGCAACAATAGCCAAAGTATGGAAAGAGCCCAAATGTCCATCAACTGATGAATGGATAAAGAAGATGTGGTATATATATATATATATATATATATATATACACACACACACACACACACACACACACACTAGAATATTATTCGGCAATCAAAAAGAATGAAATCTTATCATTTGCAACAATGTGGATGGAACTAGGGTCTATTATGCTAAGTGAAATAAGTCAGAGGAAGACAAATATCATATGATTTCACTCATATGTGGAATTTAAGATACAAAACAGATTAATATAAGGGAAGAGAAGCAAACACAATATAAAAACAGAGAGGGAGACAAACCATAAGAGACTCTTAAATACAGAGAATAAACTGAGGGTTGCTGGCAGGGTGTTGGGTGGGGGGAAGGGCTAAAGGGGTGAGGGGCATTAAGGAGGACACTGTTGGGATGAGCACTGGGTGTTATATGTAATTGATGAATCACTAAATTCTATTCCTGAAAAAAATTAAATTAAATTTTAAAATGATGCCAATAAAATAAAAATTGCAAAAAAAATGGAGCTAAATTAAACTCTTGGAGAAGATTCATCTGCCATAGATCCCTTCTAAGAGAGAGCTTTGATACTAGTTAATTTACTTGCTAAAAAAAGATTTTTATCTTCAGCTGTTTTGAGAACCAAGTGATTTGTGTTTCTTGGCAAGTGGCATGTGTTTGTACAAGGTAGACAGAGGGAGTGCTGCCATATCAATGTTGGGATGAGGCGTCATGTCCCAAACTGGATGTAAAGCTGACCTGAGGTGGGCTGTGTGAACCCACAGGGAGGGCACAATGGGCGGTCTTTCCCCTGCTTTTGGAAGGAAGACTTGGGACCAGTCCTTCACAAGCCTGTCAACAAGCTTTGTTGCTGTCATCCTTGCTCCACAACCCACCAGGCTTTTGGCTCTGGGGTGCTGTCCCTGTCGTAGTCACTTAAAATGAGGTAGAAAGGTCCTGCAGATAGCCAGATGCATCCACTTCTGGCACCAGCTGGCAGGCCCTCTAAGAAGGTAGAGTTCTATCCGTCCATGTAGCTGTGGTCAACCAGGCATTTTGGATTTTGCCCCAACAGATTCTTGTTGCCTTCTGGGAGATTAATAAAGATTACTTGACATTTGATTAATTTTGCAACTTCCCACTTCCACTCTGATCATCTGCAGCCACAAAACACAGGGATCCTCATACATACACATTATTCCCGCAGAACTTTAAAAAAATTGAGTTATGACATGGTTTTGTGAATAGATGGGGAAGAGCCCATGTTGGCATTTAATAGAAATTTTTCTTTATTGACTGGACCAGAAACCTCTGGTCTATCACATTTTTCCTAAGGGCAATCATTTACTCTTCTCCTAATTTACTAGGTGATCTATCTAAAATGCATGTCACTTTCCTGCTTGAATAAGCTCTGGGTTTCTTGGCTAATGTTCTACACAACGCGAGTTGTAGGCACACCTATTCTACCACTGATCATTATTAAACTCTTCGTCAACATTGTGGTATAATCTGATAAAAACTTAAGAGTGTTTGCAGCATTTATTGATCTTTCCATAATCTTTGATTCTGAGGACTGAAATCAGTGATAAGCCAAGATTCTCATGCTCAGTACTGATTCACCAGTCCCGTTCCCACCCTCAGTCACAGGGCTGATAAGGAACCTGCACTTCATGCCACTGTGTTTCGAGGTCAGGAATAACAGTCCATTGATGGATCAGAAACAGCATGTATTCCAATTACCAGGAATAGAGAGATGGGCTTTCTCCGGCACATCAATGCCAGGTTTTCTTTAGTATCATGAACCAGAATGGCACTGATACAGAGCAGATCCTATCTATTATTATCACAAAGAAAAGCTAGTTGCTCTGAATCCAAAACTTTCTAGTTTTATATATATTACATTTTTAAACTTATGTATATGCTTCTCGGTATAAAAAGCTAGATGTTCAATGAATGATATAAAAAGCTAGATGTTCAATGAGTGATTTACTGAGATTTGCTTTTAGATAAGATAGATGTTTGGTTATCAGAGATTTAAATTTTTTTCAGGCTAAAATCATTGAGGCTGTACTGTATTATCTTGTTAGAGCAAACACCAAATTATTTCTTAAGGAGAATCTGGGCACTTACAGACAGTCCTTTCCTAGCCCACCTCAAAGTGGAGGTGCAGTGGCCTTCTGTCCACCATATGTCATTGTCAAACACCTCAGATTTAATAAAAAGTTGTCAACCCTCCCTAGCTCACTTGATTATTACAACATATGGCTCTGAGTTTAACTGGCAACATTAGAAGTCCTGTGCTTTAGGAACTTATGAGGATGGTTAATCTTGAAACTCACTGCTGCTCCTTGACTATTGAAAACTTTGGGAAATGAGCATTATCTATGGTAGATTACCTGAAGGATAGCAGTGTACCCATTCTTTTATGTCAGCAGTTTTCAAATCTCTTTTTTAACCATAGAATCCTTGTTCAACCATGTCTTTCTAGAATTCCAGGGTCAGAGAATGGGATGCAGGGAAGGAATGGGAAACTTGAAGTCCTACCACTGATCAGGCCCTCAGAGCACAGCTTGAAAACCATTTCTAGATTTTCTAACACCAATCCACAGATACTGGGGCAAAGAACCACAGAGTGGCACACCCAGACTGGATCACATAGCCTCCCTAGAATGCCTTCACTGAACTGTGCTTTGACCAAACACCACTATACGTCACTTTGGCAGACCTTGTAAGAAACAGTCCTAGGAAATGGCTACAATATTTACTGCAAGGATATTGTTAAAAATATTGTTTACCTGGTTTTACATCTTCTCTGGGAGAACCCCAAGGAGAAAATATTTCCTGTTCTTTGCACCAGAAATTGTTTAAATTCTTCTGGGCTGATGCTTTGTTTTTCTCTCATGAATGCAGTGATCCATCATTCTCTCTTTGGGCTGGCCACTAGAAAGCTGAAGAAGAAATTGTGCAGACCACATGGAAGGTGCTTCTTGAACCAATTTCTCTCTCAGCTTCTGCTTATTTTATGAAATGTATCCCCTTTGCCTTCATTCTTTTGCTTTGAAGGATATTTTTTATGTCGTTCTATTGCATATTTTAAAGCCACTCTCAATCCTTTAAAAAAATCATAATTTTTAAGTAAGCAAATACTTTAATAAAAACATCTACCAACTCAAGCCATGTGCAAAAGAAGGAGACCAGAATGATGAAAGGCTAGATCCAGCAAGGACCAGGTCAAGGAACTAAGTATGCATGGTGTGGAAATAAAAATCTTGAGATGAACACGAAAGCCATCTTCAGAGTTCTTAACGAGCAAGGAGTAAGTTTATTCTGCATCATTCCAGAGAATGAACTTAGAATATATGATGGTTATTACTAAAGAAGCTGTTGAGTGCTTGGAACTGGAAAAGGAATGGACCTCACAAAATGGTGAGTTCCCTGTCACAAGAAGTGTTCAAGCAGAGCCCAAATGATTTCCTAGCTAGGAAGTTACAAAGTTATGGTAGACACCATTTGAGTTCTTACCCAGACTGTACTTCCCCTCCTTTGGAAGAGTCCCTTCAACCTTTACTGAGGAGTTTAACGGAGGCAGTCATGTGTATGTCATGAGACCTTTCTCCACCCCTGCCACAATAGATTGAACCAGGGCTGGACCCCTGACCCAAACTGGAGTCTCTCTTGAACTAAAGAATATGTCTGCTGGAGTCAGGAGGAGTTGTGACGTGATCCTGCACTGGTACTCAAGCCAGAGCTGGGACAACCCAAAGCCATGCAAGGCCCAAGACTTGGAGGACTAAAACTAAGTGCTGCTAATGAAGGTGGCCTGCTGAAGTACAGAGAGAAGCAGGGACAAACAGTGCAGAGAGGGGAAGCTGCCTGATGACTTTCTATTCCTGTGAGAGCCAGATCTATTTCCTTCAGTTCCTTCCTTGTGCGAGATTCCTCATCTCTGAACAATAGCCACCCCTTTACTAAAGTTGGCTTGGGTTTCTGTTCCTTGCATGGCAGAAATCCTTACAAAGATCAAAGAGAATTCCCCAAAAGGATTATGAGGCTGGAGTAGATTAGTGGCTCCCAAAGATGGGTTATCATCAGATTGCTCTGAGTAAGCTTCCTTGGCACCAGCCCCTGGGGCTTGTGATTTAGTGAAAAGGGCAGATGGAATATGTATTTTTAAACACTGCCCCTTACCAGCCCCAATTATTTTGCTACTTGGCCGGTTTGGAAACCAGTGGATAAGGTATCATCTAGGGTCCTGGTCCCTTTAAGATTCCTAAACTTTGGTTTAGAATTTGACACAATGCAGCCATCATCATGGTACTTTTCCTACAGAAAGAAAACTACAATTTTAAACACAACCACCACAAATTCAGATATACTATTCAGATCGTTTCTCGGCCTTTTGGCTAAGATCAAGTGCAGATATACTATTCAGAGAGAAAGGCCAGGGGCCCCCGCAACCTTCTATGGATATACAATCTACAGATTGAATGTTAACAAGTCAATGTTGATCAGCACACATGACAGGTACAGTTTCCTAGGGTGTTTGGCCAAGGTATTTAAACATTTGAATCAGTGACCTAGATAATGGAATTCAAAGTATGTTCATCCAGTTTATTGATGTTATCCAACAGGGAAGAGCATCTAAGCACATCTTTCTTAGGGACCTCCCGTTTTCCTAAGATGTCAGCCCTCCCTCCCCAGCTTATGAATGTTAGAACATACGGCTTTGCCCTCTCATGACCCAGACATCTATTTTATTTAATTTCACAATATGATAACTTCTTGAAAAATTTTAAATGCTTAGCTATGTATTTCTGATACACAAGTGAAACTTCCTAAAGTTTCAAATAGATATTGTCACTGTGAAAGGGAAAGCCAGTATGTATACTATAGTCTTCAGTGAGGCCATCCCCAATCCAGTGAGTTCCACCTTCCCAGGGACAGAGGGATGGCAGAGGAGGGTGGGTGGCCTCCACCCTCAACAGATTTGCTGGTTCCAAAAACACTGCTCAGCTTTGGTGTCTCCTCCCTCCCCTAGCCCTCACCCTGGGATAAACCCCCTCCCATCTTTCATACTGGATAGTTCAATTGCACTGTGATTTAACTTTTCCAGTTCCAGAGCTCTTCTTTCCCCTCGGTCTCAGTTCTCTCACCCAACTTGTCCTCCTCACACTTTGGGCCTTTCTCCTACCAACTCACCAAGCACACCCCCTTCAACCAAACTCCAACCATATGGTTCAAGTCCAATCCCATCCTGGCTGGTTTATCCACCATCTTTTAACATGGCCATCCCATACCTGAAGTCAATGCCACTTAAGACCCATTGTCACCTACCTCATTTTTCTTTTACACTGCCCCCTGCAGCTCTTCTCACAACTGATCTCTACCATTTCTCAATAAATTAGTGACACGAGGACCCACACACTGCAGCAAGGAGCACAGAGAATTCCTGTCTTTCGTACCTCCAGAACTTTTAGCAGTAGTTAACTGAAGTTGCTTTGTATCTTCCACTAGGGGGTACCAACTCATAATTTTTGAAACAGGAAGTCTGTTGAATATAGTTTCTAATGAAAAATGAAGTCCAGGCACAGTGAATTTTTTAAAACTTTTCTGAACACATGCTGTAATTTTATGAAGCAATTTAATTTGATTCCTTTTAAATAAAAGTTGCCCCATGGGCAGAGTAATAGGCAACAATCCTGAGTAGTATAAACTTACGTAAGGGAATGCCAATTAAAAATCCTGGCTCTATTACAGTAAGATATATAGTCATGAATTAAATGAAATAAATGCAAAAATTGAGTATAGCCAGACCAGTGAAGTTACTTTTACTTTAGCAAGAGAAATAGGCATGCTAAACAAAAGTTGGCTTCAAAACAATAGCTTTTGTTAAACAAAAATAAGCCAACTCATATGTTCCGGGATTCTCCATGAGTGGCATGGAATTCTTTTATCTTTGGGGTATAAGACGTGCAATACTAAAAACTGGTTCAAGGTTGAAGTGTTTTGGGTTCTTTTAGGAGGAAGTATGCCCAGGCATTACAGTGTAGTGGTTGAAAATGCAGGATGTAAGAAGTAAGCTGGTCTTTAACTTCCTGATCTCCCATTGACCTCCATGAGAAATTGGTCAGCCTCCATTTCCTTAGCCTAAATCTTAGTTCTGCATCAGCTCAATAGGTTTAATAATAGTACTTCCCACATAAGTTTGTGGTGTGGATTAGATGAGATAATGTATATAAAGCACTTATAGAGTGGCCCACAGCAAGTACTCAATAAATGGTAACTATTCAATGAGTCAGTATAAAGATAACTTCTCAAGATGACTAAGAACAGAAATGTTTGCATTGAAAGAGATGGGGGGGGGGTGGTGCCTGGGTGTCTCATTTGGTTAAGCTTCTGACTCTTGTTCTCAGCTCAGGTCTTGATCTCAGGGCCCTGAGTTCAAGCCCCACATTGGGCTCCTCAGTAGGAGTGAAATCCACTTAGAAGAAGAAAAAGGAGAAGGAGAAGGGGAAGAAGAAGAAAGAAGAAAGAAGAAGAAGAATGAGATATTCACTATCATTTTGGCAAACATAGTCATACAGATAAGCAATCAGGAGACCAGGGTAGTTAAGCAATCTGACAAGGTCATTTATTCCTGAAGAACTCTAGAGTAGAACTTGGACTTCCTTAGAGTCAAGCAGCGTTCTTTCCCCGATCCTATACTGCTTCCCCTAGTATCTAATAGTCTATTAGCATAAACTAAACATATTCTGTGGTTAACAACTGGTTTTTTTGGCAAAATTTTGGTGACCGTAGCAAAGTTCACATTACTATGGCAGTGTCAGATATTCTTCTAGTATGTATCTTTAAAGAGTTTCACTTTTAAGCCCCTTTCCTACTTTTAGACGTTTATCCTAAGGAAATAGCTTTAAAAAAAAAAAAGGCTATATGCAAAAAGATGTCCACTATCATATTCTTTGGAATACTGAAAAACCGGAAATAATCTATATGCCCCACAATAGAAGAGTGGTATTTAATGTAGTAGACCCATGAATTTGGGGACCATTTAAAACTGTAGGAAGACAACAAAAAAAACATGGAAAAATGTTTATTTTTATTTCTTATTCCAAAAGGAGATAACTTAACAAGCAGAATGATAAAAATTGCATTTTCATAATATTCAACCAATTAGAAATTAAATATTTCTATGGATAAAATAGAAAATGAAGTGACTTGGGGAGTTTTATGATTGCAAATGCCTTTTTCTTTCACGTTGAATTCTCTTCATAATAAAGAGATGCGATAAAGAATTGTTTAGAATGAGCTCACTTCTTCACCTTATTGGTATTGAGAAGAATTTACATGATCCAAAGTGTCCTTTAAGGCACCATGACAACACGTATAATCAAATGAAAGACACAAGCTCAGAACCCTTATTATACAACGAATTCTGAGAGGCCCAACGATGTATATCAATCCTTGACCTCCTGGAACTTCCAAGCTGGTGCAGGAAATAGGACACACACATGGATCTCAGCACTACTCCACCTCCAAAATCTTTAACATCCCATCTTATACCAGCACTTTTTCTCTCCCAGCTTTCATGCCACCTGCTCATTAACATCATTAGGACTGCCAGTCTCTGGTCTGTTTCCTTTAGATCCACCAGTTTGGTTTCATTTTCCCTGCCATTCAGCTTAATAAGACATCTCACTTTAACCACCTCTCCAGCAAGAACAGCACCTATCCTGAACGTTTATCTTTCCAATTCACCTGCCTTGAAAACCCCCATCCACTGGACATGTTCAATCACTTGCTTTCTCTCAGCCTGGGTGGCAGGACTCCCCCAGACAAAGCCATTCAACACACCTTCACGTGTTCCTGGGCAGTCCCCTCTCCCTCTCCTCTCTCTTCTCTTTGGATATGACCTTGTATTTACTCCCTAGAAGAAATTATTAAATGAAAGCTTCCTTCTCTTGAACTGAGCCCAAAGCCCAGTTGCATTATGCATCCATCCTTACTCCATGTTCTCCAATTTCAGAGGTGAGGTGACCCTGCACCTGTTCTCTGGACCCACTGCCTGCTCCTGCCTTTGTACCATCCAGTATCACCCATCTGCAACCTTGCCTGAGCTATTTTCTTTTCCCCCCCAGAATAAACATTTGTCTGCCATCTATAAAGAAGCCTTTCCTTTGAGATACATACTCTTCTAAATGACTACCACCTGTCTTTCTCCTTCCCTGCTCCCCACATTTCTAGTGTTGTTCTACCTTGGCTGTCTCCACTTCCCCTTTTCCTCACCTGATAGAGCCTGACTCCTCCAACCCCAACACCCATATTGTTTCACAGAAGTTGAATGCAATGGCTCCTTTTCATTTCCTATCACACTTGAACCCTCAGCTGTGTTTCACCCTGTTGACTATTCCCTGCCTTTAAATACTCTCCTCTTGGCTTTTGCAACACTCTGGTGTTACCTTAATTAGAAGAATGAATATGCTGTTGCCTTCCATCCGGGGAGGGTACAGCTGGAAAGGCTCTCAGCTCAACAGAGGTCTCGTACTTTCAGGGGAGTAGTGGCATGACAATTGTTAGGCTTAAGATCTGCTAGATTAAGTTTTGAGGACTGACTTTTTTCCTAGTTTTCCTAGTTTTGTGTGCTGTCTGGATGACTGATGATTTGATGATAGAAATGTAGATTGAACTCAACCCTAATGATACAGAGAACTATTTGTCCTTTTATCTTATTGAAGAAAAGGTATAGTGGAGACTAGGTCGGACTATAGGAACTTGTTGCCAATGTTGGAATTTCCTCTCTTGGGGTACAATTAGACATGAGGGATGTGGAATTCAAGTCATCAAGGGTTCCTTCAGTAGCCTCCAACAGCTAAGGCTTCCAACCTGCATTCATCCCATTCAATAAGATAATGAATTTTTCATTATTAAAATAACTCTCCCTCTCTCTCTGCCCCTCCCTGCTCGCATGCCCTCTCTCTCAAAATAAACAAACTTAAAAAAATAAAATTTAAAAATAATAATTACTTCTTAATTTTAGTATCATTCCTGTAAAGTACAATTTGGTACTTGACTATATGCCATCTATTGGCCATTTTGATTCTTTCTTACTTTGAAGTAATATATCCCCTATCAGACTGCAAATGCCATGAGGTCAAGGGTCCTTTTTAGTCTAATTCTCTCGTGTCTTTTACAGTACTTACAGTACAGGACTGACCACTTAGGAGATGCTTTTAAGAAATGCCTGTTTAATTTAGCAAGAATTTTAACTTTCCAAATTTCAATGGGCTTTGAACAACTCCTGAATGCAATATATTATTCTAGGTGCAAAAGTGTAATATAGAAAATATTTACGTTGTTTGCATTTTATGAGCTGGAGAAGAGGCAGAAACCCCTCAATACCTAGGGAGGATTTAGCACAAAGCTGAAATGGCCAGATACCCCCTTATGTATACTGTATCAAACTAGACATAAAAGCCACAATCCCAAGCAATGTTCCAGAGCTAATTTGGGTTCTGTTTACAATAAATCCTTGTAGTTCACCTCCTTAGGCCAAACACTCCCAAAGTCCTTGACTGTGGATAGCAGCGAGGTCTTTTGGGACCTGGGACCAGACCTTTCTCCAGTCAGGCAAATAATCTGAAAAGAAAAGGAAATCACAGGTAGTCTGATGCATTTTTATTCTTGTGTGTTGTTTTCAGCAGCTAGAGATATTTAAAGACTCTGAACCTCTTGTAGTCTTTGATTCTCTTTTTTAAGAGTCACTTTTTTAGAGAACTTTCTACTTTTCTTAGCTTTGCAGCCAGATTGGTGCACCTGGCCGAAATATCATTCTTCTTTAAAAAAAAAAAAAAAAATGCTAGGATTTGAACGCAGGCATTGAATTAATAACAGCTTTGCCGTAGTGTAATCTCTCGGCGTGCCAATTTGTGGTTAAAAGTTTACTGAAAGGGGGTCCATACGTTAACCTACAAAGACAAGAGGGTCTAGAGTCACACACACACACACACACACACACACACACACCCCATCTTCACAGATAAAAGAGGATTGATAACCTGAAATCTTCAAGTCTCAAGGAGCCACGATGCAATCTCTCAGTGGACTTTGTGCTGAAGGCTGCAGCTCCGATGATCTCGGGGGAAAAACTGGCCTAGTCACTTGGAAGGCGGAAGCGAAGGTGGTACCTGAGCCAGGTAGGAGCCGCCGAGAGGCAGCCTGGGGCCGCCACTCACGTCGGCGAGGAGGAGCTGGCGGCCGGACCCACCCAGATGGAGAGGAAACCCGAGCCGAGGACCCGCCAGGTGTGGAGACCAACGCCCGCACGGCTCACCTCCGAAGAGGCGGGGCGCGCGGCTGCCGATTACCGGCAGGGGCGGAACCGGCCGGGATCACCTGGGCCCAGGCGGAACTGAGGGGTCGGGTCACCGCACGGAGAACACCGAGACTCACCTGTGCGGGGGCCGGAGGCGGGGCCGGCCCCCACCCTCCCCGAAGCCGGCGGAAACCTCGGCCGGGAGCGGCTCCCGGGCTCGCCCTGCGCGCTGGGGCGGCGTCCCCGCTGGCCACCTCCTAGCGGCACTCCGCCCGTCCGCGCGTCCGTCCCGGCGCGGCCGCCATGACCTGGAGCGCCACGGCCCCGGGCGCCCACCAGCCCGACAACACTGCGTTCACGCAGCAGCGCCTCCCCGCCTGGCAGCCGCTGCTGTCGGCCAGCATCGCGCTGCCGCTCTTCTTCTGCGCGGGCCTGGCCTTCATCGGCCTGGGCCTGGGCCTCTTCTACTCCTCCAATGGCATCAAGGAGCTCGAGTACGACTACACAGGCAACCCGGGCACCGGCAACTGCTCGGCGTGCGCCCTGGCCGACCAGGGCCGCGCACCGCCGCTTCGCTGCTCGTGCGCCTGGTACTTCTCGCTGCCCGAGCTCTTCCCGGGCCCCGTGTACCTCTACTACGAGCTGACCAATTTCTACCAAAATAACCGGCGCTACGGAGTGTCCCGCGACGACTCGCAGCTGAGCGGGCTGCCCAGCGCGCTGCGCCACCCGGCCAACGAGTGCGCCCCCTACCAGCGCAGCGCCACCGGCCTGCCCATCGCGCCCTGCGGCGCCATCGCCAACAGCCTCTTCAACGACACCTTCTCGCTGTGGCACCAGCGCCGGCCCGGCGAGCCCTACGTCGAGGTGCCGCTCGATCGCACCGGCATCGCCTGGTGGACCGACTGCCACGTCAAGTTCCGCAACCCGCCGCTGGTGAACGGCAGTCTGGCGCTGGCTTTCCACGGCACCGCGCCCCCGCCCAACTGGCACAGGCCGGTCTACGAGCTGAGCCCCGACCCGAACAACACTGGCTTCATCAACCAGGACTTCGTGGTGTGGATGCGCACGGCGGCGCTGCCCACGTTCCGCAAGCTGTACGCGCGCATCCGCCAGGGCAACTACTCGGCCGGGCTGCCGCGCGGCGCCTACCTCGTCAACATCACCTATAACTACCCGGTGCGAGCCTTCGGCGGCCACAAGCTCCTCGTCTTCAGCAACATCTCGTGGATGGGCGGCAAGAATCCCTTCCTGGGCATCGCCTACCTGGTCGTGGGCTCCCTGTGCATCCTCATGGGCTTTGTCATGCTGGTGGTCTACATTCGCTACCAGGACCAGAACGACGAGGAGGAGGACGAAGAATGATTCCGGCTACTTGCCAAACAAAACTCTGGCAGGCTTCGTAGGCTTCTCCCCCTCGATTCCAATCCCAATTCCAACCTCTCCTCACTTTTCCTCCTGTTGTGATGAGGGGACCAGAGGGAGGAATTATACCCACTTGCTGGGGTGTTTGGATGGCAGAATGAGACGATCTTAACAAATTATCCCCATCTTCACGATTTCCCACGTTGACCTGTTAAGTTCTTAAAGTCTTCGGCATCTGAGCATGGAAGGGACGGTGGAGATTCCTTGTTCAACTTCTATCTGATGAGAAGACTGAGACCTAGAGACGTTAAATAACTTATTCAAGGTCACGTAGCCACTCGTTGGCTCCTGACTCTGACTCTTTTATCACTACAACACAGTGGTTTTCTTGCGGGGAGGGGGGCTGGAGGAGAGAGTAAAGCCCTCAAATAACTTCCAGAGGTGTGGAGGGGTGGGAAAGAATATACTTGTGAAAAATGTAGACAGATTAGGAAGCACTATCCCCAGATGCTGACACACGCAGGAGTGCACCTCCTAAAGCTGTATTTTAACAAGCCTGTCTGGAGATCCCTCCTGTATTCCCTCAAATTCTGGAATCACTGCCCTGAACCAGGGAGCAAGTAGAATACTGGCTGTTTCCCTGTTTTCTCATGTGTCTGAGGATGGGCCTGAAGCAGTCATGTGAGCCCAGCTTTTCAGGTAGTCATTTGTTCCCAGGGGCTGTAACAATCATAATGTTTCAAGTTTGGTCTACAATCCTGCCTTCAATATGGAAAACACTCCATAAGTTGTGGAATGAGTGAAAAATAACTTGCTATCTCTAGAAATCTGGCATAAAGATTTGCAAAACAGGGTTTGTATCAATTTATTTAATATTGGAGGGTTAAAGTGAAAAAAAAAACAACAAAACCAAACACTTTGCCAAGTACTGTGTAGAAACTTGAAAATGCCAGGTCACTTTGTATAGCTTGGAGTGAATGTTTTAAACTTAGAATCAGATAGATGGAAGGGGTCTTAGAGGGAAAATGATTTCCCTAAAGTCATACCTGTGTCTCCTGACTTGGTCCTCTTCATCATCTAAATTATTTTTTATGCTTAGAGAAAAAAAAGTTTTCCTTCATGCATATATTTTCCCTGGAATCTAAGAAAAAAACTTTTTAATCTATGTTCTCAAGTGAAGCATGTTTGTTTGTAGTAATGGTTTAAAGGAATGCTAAGGAATATAGTCCTATATGTTATCTAGAATCTTAAGAATTATTTGAAACTTCAAGATAATTTTAAAGCCTGACTACTCTAAAATTATCCTAATGTATAGAAAGTTATTCTAAGCTATAGATTTAAAAAAAAAACACCTTCTTTTTATGGCAAAACAAAAACTCCTTAGTGATATCATCTTAACCAGTTTATTTCCTGAAAGTAAACAATTGTCCAGTGCCTGCTCTCTATTATAGCTACTTTCCAGTTACTACTGTTTTTGCTCAGGCCTGTAAGGTATTATGAGACTTTGATGTATTTTTTTAAGTAGCCAAAGAATATTGAATTGTATTGAATTATTTACATTAATTTTATTATACTCTATTCTAGTTCTTTGAAAATTAATAATTGATGGACAGCATGCGTGTTCACTGACCTCTGTCTCAGACCTTCTGGAACAGTTGTGATTTAATATTCTGTCCCACTATTTTACATAAACCAAAAAATATTTTAGCAATTCTCGTGTGTTGGCTTCCCAGTCCCAGAATGTGACACAATTTTATTGTCAGATTGCATATTGCGATTTTAGACTATGAAAATAGGATCATTACATGTATATAAGATAATTTTTATTTATTATGAATGTTTGATCAAGCAGCTTACTAGCCTAGCTTTCTTTATGTTGAGTAAGAGAATTTACTACTTTCTTACTATGTGGTCGAGAGCAACCATGTGTTTTGCTATCATTTTAACAATATTCAGTCCATTGCTCTAAATTGTTTAATGAGACCACAAAACTTAAGGGGTTCTGATTAAATCAATGAATGTGGTTCCAGGCCCTATTCTCTGGATTTTTGAAAGAGAAGAAAGGTTATGTTTGTCTTACCTTTGTTATCACATTTGCTTAATTCTTTTGAACTATGGTCTTAAAGGCACAAACAGCACCAACCACTTTGTTCATGTGTTATTAGCAGGTTTTTATTGCAGCAAGAAAGTCATCTTTCAAAATAAGGCTCAGAGTAAATGCAGTCTTTCAGTGTTAACTTCCTAAAACAGAATTTGAACTTACGTGAACATCAACATGTAATACGAATTAGATGATCTTCAACTATTACTTAAATTTGGTAAAATGTGGTCAATGTAAAAAATAATATGAAATTTTATTAAAGAATATGATTGTAGTAGTCTTCTCCATTTCTGCATTTTACCCTAATTCTAAATTGCAATTATTTATTGGGTGGGTATTTTGGACTGCAAAGCCTCAAAAAATGTCCAGAACAAAAATGTGAAACATTCTCCTGTGATGATCTGTGTGCTGTAGCATTTTGTTTGGTATTTCAGGGTTCCAGCTGTGCTTGAATTTTCATGTTGTCTAGTAAATGCCCCTAGCTAGGGCTGTGTCTTCTGGAATGAGACAGAAAAGAGTGAGCCCCAACAACTGGACTGGAAATGTGCTTTGATCTGCCTTGTAAATTAAACCACAAACCAAAGAGAAACAAAGATGGTAGGTGGGAACTCCCAAAACAATACTATAACAAGAAAGACTCCAGGTATCTCCAGAATCAAGTCAGCTAAACAATTTACTGACTATGCGTTCATTAAAAGTCAGGGACAGAATAATAGCCTGGGATTTCTGTTAGTAACCAACACCTCTTCACAACGTATAACCACAACACTTTCTTCCTCTCTTTAAATCTGTTGTCTCTTCCTGTCATTGAAGATCTCAACAATCTTGAGTAAGTTCTCAAAGAGAGTTATTGGTAGAACTGCAAGGTAATCAACTCCTTATCTTATATGTGCTTGGATATAAGTCATCACCGACTGTAATAATAGTAAATTCCCTCTTTATTTTTATCAGGCTTTTTTTTTTCTCTAGCTAAAACATAGCTGATTTTAGATGACAAATTTTTAAAAAATTTTGACTTCAATTTTTTCCCCAGAAGAATTTCTCTCAATTCCCCTCCTACAAAAACAGAGTTATCTTTTTTTTAATTTTTTAAATATTTACTTATTTTTGAGACAGAGACAAAGACAGAGCGTGAGTGGGGGAGGGGCAGAGAGAGAGGGAGACACAGAATCCGAAACAGGCTTCATTCAGGATCTGAGCTGTTAGCACGGAGCCCGATGCAGGGCTCCAACTCTGGAACAGCAAGATCATAACCTGAGCTAAAGTTGGAGCTTAACCGACTGAGCCACAGAGTCAACTTTCAAGTGTCATTAAGAAGGCCTTAACGAATCTCACTGAAATACGTTCCTGAAGAGAACTTACCTGACAGCAGCACTCTGTGTAAAGAACTTGCAAAAATTGCCGGCAGCATTGACTTTAGGCATATAGCCACCCCCCATCATTGCCCTGACAAGACTAACAACATGTATTCAAGAAATAAAACACTTCCCCGCTGGCTCGCCACCTGGCATTATGATCGCCACCATGTAGATTAAGTCACTGCAGCATGTTGCATTCTTTATGGCATGTGCTTGGCTGAGCAACTCACCATAGGACAGAGAAAAATCTTGGAGGTGATGAAACCCAGCAGAGACTCTTTGCTGGTGCAGAGAGATAAGAGAGGGGGGATAAAAGGGAAAGATGAGGTTTAGAGCATGAGACATTTTTCTGAACTAGCAAAGTGTCCAGGAGATAGGGAGGGGGGTTGGCAGCCAAAGGAGCCCATCCCAGAGGGCAGAGCTTGCCAGCGGGCTCATTGATGACAAGGCCTTTAAGAAATTCAGTAAGCAATGGCTCACCTCCTTCTGAACCCCTCAGCTTGTCTTTTTGATCAGTTTGAGTGTGATTTATCTTTTTCCTTAGAAGCGAAAGGTATTACTGTCAAGAACCTTTGTTAATAGCCTTGCCCTCTACATTGAGCTCGTAACCAAGTTCCCATTAGAGTGGCTGAAACTATACATTACTGATGAAAACTGTAAATGATGTGTCATTAATAATGATACTTTGTTCTTCTAAAAGGCCTTTGTTCTAAAAATTCAAGGTGCTTAACACTATGTGGTCTCATTAATCTTACCCATCAAAATGCATGAGCTTTTAGAAAGTCATCAGAAGTGATGAGGAAGAAATATATTCCTTTCTCATATTCCTTGCTATTTTGTTCAGTTGTGTTTTCTTTTTCTCCAGAACTCTCTAATAGTGAGTAGTGTTCTCAAAAGCATAACTTCTGGATGTGGCAGTGATAGTCATTTAAATGGACCACTTGAGTATTTTCCAAGGGAGACTTAATTCTTACTCTGATTTTAATAGGTAAAAGACATTTCCCATTTGTGTCAAAGAATCCAAAATGGGAAAGGCAACATTCCTATTCATAGTGATAGAATGTACAATACGTTTTACTCTTTTCCCAAAAGACTTTAGGAGTTAAGACTTATGTTACATTAACAGAATTTGCAAATAACTGAATTATGGTGTTTCTCAAATTTTACTTGAGGGGCAAATTAGCTTGCACACTCACTTTCAAAAATCTTCAATAACAATATCGAATATCACGTACATGAATGGTATCCTGCCTTCTCACCAAACTCACATTTCCAAGTGCCTATGGAACACACCTAAATGGCTTACAGGTAGTGTAAATTCCATGGTCAGCACTAACTCATTGGCCTCTTTGCCAAGCCCATTCTTCCAAAACCAGTCCTGGTTGTGGGAAAGGACTCTCTCTCTCTCTCACCCAAACCAAAAATCTGAACTGCTTCCTTGACTATTCCCTGTTTCCTTTTACATCCAAATGGTTATCAGATCCTGTTGCTTCTATATCCCCAATGCACTTTCAATCAGGTCTCTCTTTGTCACCACTCTGGCCCAGGTCTTTGTTATTTCTCATCTGGAAGTTGGAGGAGCCTGCTAATTGGGTTCCAGTTTATTCTCCACATCCCAGCCACAACAAGCTAGCCAAAACATAAATCTCATCCTGTTCCCCTTGGCTCAAAATCTCTCCTGTCTATGCACAGCCGAAAGGAGGAAGTCTAAATTCCTTAGCAGGGTCTCCAAGGCCTCCAGAGTTGGCCTCATTCTAAATCTTGATCCCCTTTTCTTCAAGGCCCCACCAAATTCCAGCCATATTGAATGATTTGAAGAGGTCTGTACCCAACAAACCCTCATGTCTTCTCCCATGCTGGTCTGGCTTGTCCACATGACACCCAAATCTCCCCACTCATCCTCAAGACTATACTGGGTCCTCCATCCTCTGTGAAGTCCTCCGCGAGTCCCTCTTGCCTCCTCTCCTCCCTGTCCCCAACCTAGACTTCCCTCTGTGCTTATTCCTCTCTCAGAGCACTTACTGTGTTACGTAGAAATTGCTTATTTGCTTATCTATCTCTATATCCCGACTGTTAGCTCTTTGATGGCTGAGACTTTTTTTCTCATTTATCTCTTCTATTGCCAGTGCCAAGTTGAGTGACCAGCACATGGTGGGTCTTCAAATATTTGTTGAACGATTATTAGGAATCCAGTGATTCCGTTACGTTACAACCACTGCACGTATTATTTCCTACCATACAGTTGAATACATAGGAAATAAGTGAGGGAACAAATGAGATGTGGAGAATGACACCCTCAACGTTTGAACATTTCAAGTAAGGAGTGCTGGGGATGCTCATATATTCTTAACAGCATGAACATGCTACGCTTAGGGTTCCCATTTGGATAACTTAAATGTGCAATCAGGGGGCGCCTGGGTGGCGCAGTCGGTTAAGCGTCCGACTTCAGCCAGGTCACGATCTCGCGGTCCGGTCCGTGAGTTCGAGCCCCGCGTCAGGCTCTGGGCTGATGGCTCGGAGCCTGGAGCCTGTTTCTGATTCTGTGTCTCCCTCTCTCTCTGCCCCTCCCCCGTTCACGCTCTGTCTCTCTCTGTCCCAAAAATAAATAAAAAAAAAAACGTTGAAAAAAAATTAAAAAAAAAAATGTGCAATCAGGTCTTCCTCCATAAACTAATTTGCAGAAATGAATAGCGGATGGGTCACCTTAGTCCATTGATAGCAGGGACAGTTACTTCATACTCAAAGGGGATCAATGTCTTTCCTATTAAGCTGCAGTAAGTTAATGGAATGTTTACATTTTTGTGGTGCTTCTTTATGGAGCAGAATGTTTTCCTTACCGTAGTAGTCTATAATAAAATGTAAATGCACACTGCTTTCCTCTGCCAGGTAATTACCCCAGAATCCATTTAAGTAAAAATAGCATTTGTAGAGAAATATCCAGAAAGGAAAGCAAAAATAAATGGAATAGTAGTTGTCCCATTTGCCGGCTGATGTTTGGTTTATAACGTTTGGCACATCTTGATATCTACATAATAGTAGTTTTAAAACCATAAATAATATTTTACAGAGGTCACACCATAGTTATTTAAGTTCAGGGGTTTATTTCCCTGAGCACTAAGTAGCTATGAATGAATTATGTTTAGTCTGATCTGCCACAGAAGGGCCATAAACCTCCAAGTCATAGCAAACCGTGGAATATTACTTCAATACGTCAGGAAAATTGTACATGTAAAAGAATAATGCATGATAAGGGAAAGGTATTTTTTTTAAGTAATATATGTTACTGGGCAGGAGCTATAAAATTTTGTTATTATAAACTTTCCTCTGATTCTGGAAAACAAGTTAAGGGACAGCTTGGCGTTGGCAGCCCTAAGCCGACGAAACAGGCGGTGGAACCAGAGGGAGGGCCTAGGAAGGCGAGTTTGGCCCTGAATCAGGAATACTTTCTCCTCCTCAGCACCCCATACCTCAGAAAGATGAAAACAAAGAAAGTCTGCAAGAGCACAGAGATGGTGCTACAAACTTCTCTTTACTATTGGTGTTCTCCAACACCAGGCAACAGCTTTCACAGACACTCAGAGGCTAGAGAGAGTTTTTAGCATTGAGGAGCAATTCGCTCTTAAAATTGAGGCTAGTTAAAATGCTGAAATGAAATTGTTAAGCACTTTCCGTGTGCCAGACGACATGCTCAGCAATTTCACTGGGTTTTCTCATTTAATCTATACAACGACCTCGATTACCCCCATTTGCAAAAGTAGAAACGGAATTTTGGAAAAATAAACTAGTTCAAGTCTAACATAGTCTGGTGGGAGAGAGCCAGGAGTCTAGCCGAGTCAGTGTGACTTCAGAAGCTCCATAGCTATTCAAAGTCAATAGGGATGCAATCCTATGAGATAGATACTATTATCATCCGCATGTCACTGATGAGAGAGCTGAGGCTCAGAGGGGTTAAGTAACTAGCCTAAGGCAGCACAGTTAGTAGTGAAGAGCCAGCTCATCAGACCGAGAGGTTATACACCAAGGAGCTCAACATCCAACCTCTATTTTTCTTTTAGTTTCTAATAAGGATTAATTATGAATATTAAAACTAATCTTACAAAGAAACAAAAATAGTCAAGAAACCCCTGAAAAGGAAGATCAGGGGTTGGGAGAATGATGAAATGAAGACTTACTATAAAGCTTCAGGATTTTAGACAGGGTGATTTTATTTTATTTTTAATGTTTATTTATTTATTTTAAGAGAGAGAGAGAGAGAGAGCACAAGTGGGGAGGGGCAGAAAGAGGGGGAGACTGAGAATCCCAAGCAGGCTCTATCTACACTATCAGCTCAGAACCTAATGCAGGGCTCAAACTCACGAACTGCGAGATCATGACCTGCGCCAAAACCAAGAGTCCGTCGCTTAACCGACTGAACCACCCAGGCGCCCCTACACAGGGTGATTTTAGTGCAGGGACAGACAACTAGATCAACAGAACAGAGTAGAGAGAGTTTCAGACAATGAAGAAAAGCATGGAAATGATGATAATCTAGAAGAGGACTTACCCCTAAGAGAGAAGAAAGCAAATGGAAGCAGGGAGGGGCAAAGAGGGGCATCAAAGGTACTGGTAATATTGTTTTCCTTAAACTTGGAGGTTGGATACCCTGGCGTCCATTTTGCTATTATTTCTGAAATTGTGCACGTAATATGGTATGGAAAAAATAATAACAACCTGGGCAAATGCTCCTGTGCTGATGAAAAGCTGTGGCAGGGGTTCATGACACCTTTAGACTCTCTGTGGTGTTTCCAGTGCTTCTATAGACGCAAATGCACAGAATTAGAAGAAGCTATTCTTAGGAATTTGTTACCTCGTTAAGGAAATTGGAAAAAAAATTGTTGAATGTAACATTTTCTTTAAATTGAATAATAAAAATGACATGAGATGGACTGCTGCCCAAAGCCCTCTGTTTTAATTGAAAGTTCAAAGGAACAGAGGTGCCCCTGCTGGTCAGTCCCTGGGAACCTGGTGGGTCTGACATTCTCGGTTTGTCCAAATACTGTATGAAAGAAGCAAAGCTCTGGGCAGTGACATGGGGAGAATTAGAAGATGCCCCTACAGGAGCCAAATCTGCCCATCTTCTCCTCACTCTCGTTCATCAGAGCAGAAAACAGGAGGAAATGGAATAATCTAACCTAATCTAATGCAGATATCATGGGCAGGGAATGCGTTGCATTTTAACCATATTTCCTCAAATTTGTTGCCCAAAGTGCACTCAAGCAGACAAGCAGTGGGGCTCAAGTCCCAGGCCCTTCGCATGTCATAAAACCTCACATTTTTCCTGTGTTTCATCCCCTGGGCTGGGGGATATTCCACAGAACCGGGAAGGGGAAGTTTCAACTCTGCCACCTGTCGTGGCCTGCTGACCCTGCCAGGGACTGTGATCAAGGCCTGATTCCAGAGACACAGAACGTGGTGTAAGGTTTCTCAGGTGGATGCCTGTCCAAATGGGCATGAGAATCCCGCTTCTAAAGGTGTGCACTACTGCCCTCTGCTGGACAGAAACAGAATCACCAGCATTTAATTGCCTCTGGGCCTAACCCAAGTGGGAAGGGAAAAAAAATGTTTTATGTGACATATATGCTCATGTGAAATATTTGCTTCAAAAATTAAAGTTCCTGAGATTAAATTACATACAAACACTCTTAAATTGCATAATAATTCGATGAGTTTTAATGCATTCCAATTAATTAATCGAAAAAGAAACGGGCATGTTTAACTTGTATTCAAATATTATAGAATATTCTCTTCAAATATAATTCTAGTGGTTACTACCAATTTAAATTTTTGTCTCTTAAAACATCTGTGTTTATTTAGAGCTATGTCATAGAGGAAAGATCTTGATGCTAATGTTGGAAAAATATATGTCATCTATTTTGTTGAAAGCTTAGGCACAAAAAATGAAAAAGACTGTTACTATTCTTTTTTTCACCAAATAACTTTGCCAATAGGCATAAATATGTCATTTTATATTAGAAATTGTGTTGTTTTTTTTTTTTTTTTAACGAAGGGCTGGTAAATATTGCCAGTCACCTTTCCCAGGAACTATATGAAATTGCCTCACAGGCTTGTCAATAAGAACGTCTTTCAAGAAGAAAGCTTCTAGAGTCTCTCTAAAAGCAAAATGAATATCCTCACTTAGGATCCTATGCATTGGTGACACTGAGACAGTAATTCAGGTGTGGATGATTTTAAACTTGGCATACTTTCCTGAGATTGATACTGAACCTCAGAAATAGAAATATTTACGAAGTGTTTTGAAATTTTGTGTATGTGAGTCTCACACCGTGCTTTGATGCCGACATATACCGTATTTCTTACCTCATAAGATACACCTGCCCTCCCATACACACACATTTTAACACCTCTAAAATAAGAACGTGTCTCAAGGGCCAGGCTCCTCACTATCCAGTGGCAACTTAAACTTATCCATTGTGCCACTTAAACTCACTGTCAGCCAGACAACAGTCATGATGTAGTTGTCTTTGGGCTGCAGTGTTGTATTTTGGGACAAAACACTGCATTGTGTACACCTTTGATGATTCTGTCTCCAGAGGCATTTGGAAGAGTTGGACTGTGAACGTGAAGAAGTTTGGGGAGAACTTTAGTCAATTTATTTTACATATATTTTCCTTTTTTATGTTTGCACAAGTGTGATATGTAATAAAAAAAACCTACCTAAAGAAATATAAAAGAACCTTTTTTAATAAGGATAAAATACAAAAATTTAGATGTAAGGAATTATTAGGTCCTATTCTATTGGCGGCATTTTTTTTTCTTAGCGGTACAGAAAATAATGGTACATTTTATGATTGATGGCATCTTAAATCCAATGAATTGCACAGTATAATAACAGGGCAGTGGAAAGAATGCTTCTGAATTTGAAACCAGATGACACGAGATGACATTAACTGCAAAGGCATATTCACTCAATTTCCACCACTTGCACCATCGATCAATTTGGAGAAGGAAATGGAATTTTAAAAATTCTCTCACTCCTCTGATGTACCCAGATATTAGTAGAATAAAACAATGTGCCAGCTGCCAGCTGAGATCAGCCCCTCAGCCTTCAGCATCCCACTATAATTATTGGATACAGGCCAACCAACCTTCTAGACCACAAAGAGGGTAGGTGAAGGTCTCTGAGATCAAAGCCAACACGTAGCTCATCTGAAGCCCTTGCAATATACCTCACTGGAAGATGCACAGGGGGATAGAGTGTCAGAAGAGTGAGAATACTGAAGTGTCTTGCTCAGTCCCCGAGGTCTCCTTTGGACCAGGAAGCTTTGCCGGATAGACATACATCACAGCTCTGTATATTACATCTCTCTGTGCTCTTTCAGTGTGAGTTGTATGTGATTGTGTGAACTTGATGACCAAATATAAATCAGAGTTATTTCTGTTGACAGGAAATAAAGTTAGACCATCAGACATACTCAGAGCCAATATCTGCTTTCATGTTTTCCAAAGTTATAGGGAAAAGATGTCTTCTATTATTGTGACTGTCTTGTCAGAGCTCAGACTGAGCCAATTCCATTCTCCCTCAGTTCTTTTCTTGGCCAAGAATAGAAACTATACTGTCATAAAACATCGCCAAGGGAGAGTTGCAAATAAAAGCCTCCCAGTCAATTTAGACTCAGCCTGGTTAAAGGTTCACTACAACCCCACCCTCTGCCACCCTGCCTAAGGAATCAGGTTTTAGTGTTTTTTTTTTCCTTCAAAAGTTGTGTTTCTTATTCCCCACCACCCACCCCTATCTCCTCACCTCTTTTCCTAGACTCCATTTCAGAAAAATTCATAATACCAGACTTTTTTTTTTCTTTTTTCTTTTTTTTTTTTTCAACGTTTATTTATTTTTGGGACAGAGAGAGACAGAGCATGAACGGGGGAGGGGCAGAGAGAGAGGGAGACACAGAATCGGAAACAGGCTCCAGGCTCTGAGCCGTCAGCCCAGAGCCTGACGCGGGGCTCGAACTCACGGACCGCGAGATCGTGACCTGGCTGAAGTCAGACGCTTAACCGACTGCGCCACCCAGGCGCCCCAATACCAGACTCTTTTTTTTTTTTTTCCAACGTTTATTTATTTTTGGGACAGAGAGAGACAGAGCATGAACGGGGAAGGGGCAGAGAGAGAGGGAGACACAGAATCGGAAGCAGGCTCCAGGCTCTGAGCCATCAGCCCAGAGCCTGATGCGGGGCTCGAACTCACGGACCGTGAGATCGTGACCTGGCTGAAGTCGGACGCTTAACCGACTGCGCCACCCAGGCGCCCCAATACCAGACTTTTTTAACGTACATGGACTCTTGTGTCAATTTTGGAGGTCTTTGGTAGTACAAAATGTACACAAATATGGAGAATGGCAAGTTTACCAATAACTCAGGCACATAAAGTCTTTTCCAAAAAAAAATAATATTCTGGCCCTTCAGAAGATACCTCTATCCATCTTCGCTCTGGTTCCCTGTTTCAGTGCTGAGTAACACCACTGGCTCAAGACTCTTGTAGACAATTTCTTCTGATAGTGTTTCCCCACAATGAGCTCTACCTTTTCTGTACCCCAAAAAGTTCCTTCAGTTTGAAAACTTTCTCAACTGCTTGCTTTATGAAGCTTTGGCATTGTATACATTCTGGATCTATAATTTTTCTAAAAGCCTTGGTCGTCTTTTAAACTCATCCCCCATCCTGGAGCACCTCCTTTTTCAAATTCTTAGGGCTCTCATCTTGGAGCTCTCTCCTGATACCTGTTCTGCAACCTAGTCTCGTCACAAACAAGCATTAGCACAGAACAGTGATGTAGCAACATTTCAGTTTTGTGTTTTCAAACCCAGCCAAAAATTACTCTAAATTGACAGATGATTTGGAGTAGGGAAGTATTAAAGGTGTTTTGAATGGCAGAGTGGTGACACAGACAGTCACTGCTTTGGGAGGTGGAGGGCCTCCATATGGTACATTTCTGTCACTACATGTGACTGAAATAAGTTATTTAATATTTTGTACCTCCTCCTCTGTGGAATAAGGCTGTTGGACCAAGTCATTGGATTCCTTCCAGTGGTAGAATTTTCACCTTGGGATTTAGTTGGAAATTTGTGTAGTGGACTGGACATAAGACTGATTTTTTTTTTGTTTTAATGTCAAAGGGCAAACATTTCCCTGAAACGTCTTCCGTAGATTATTTCTATTTTCATGCGATGCTATATGTTGTTGTTTTGCTGCAAAGCCCATGGTCAAACAAGTTAAAATAAGACTTCTTTCCTGTAGGACTTCTAGAGCCTTTAGCATGCTAATATTCTTATGAAGCTCCAGGAAGTTTATATGTGTTGCAAAACTACGCAAACATATTTGAACACCTACCTTTTTTGTTGTTCCAACACCAAGTATCATCTTGCAGGCATGGGGTTCCACATAAGGCATCTGGGAGAACGGTGTCCCAGTGATGGTTTCTGGAGGAGAAACACAATTGTCAGAATTGCAAGAGTTCATAACAGAGAAGAGTTCTCTTATTTCCTGCTGAAAATCTTTAGAAGATCTTATTGAGGTTTATTTGGGATTTGGTTCCTTCCAAGGTCAACTTGTCACCTTCCTTTCAAAACAAAATCATGATATGCTTATTTAGTTGGGGAGAAGGGGCACTTGGTGTCTTGGAGATCTTAACCCTCTTCCTCCTCCACTCCCAGTCCAGCCACCCTCCTTCGTTCCTCTTTATTCTCACTAACCACACGGATTCCTCTAAAATGCAAACGGAGCTTGCATCATCGGAATAGTTCAAATCTAAGGAATCCAAGCCTCTATGTTTCACTGCCAACTACTCTTCCAAAAAGTTCACTGATCTTTGAAATCAGCTAGCCCCTAAACCCTCCGAAGGGGGTCAAGAGAGTTAAAAGATTCCAGATGAGGCCAGAGCAGTCTCCCTAGTTTCTTCCACCGCTGTTGCTCGTTCAGGTGTGACCTGTACAGGTCACTAAATCTCTATGTGCTTTCAACTCCCCATTTATAAAATTTGGCCAATGCGTATTGATTTCTAAGATGTTTAGAGATACTTGAATTAAAGTCACTACAAAGAACAAATTCTGTACCTGATTTTTCTGTTATTACCAGTGATGGCCATAGGCACAACTCCACAGCAGGAAAGCAGCAATGTACGAGAAATTGCAGAAATTGGCCAAATTGGGCTTTCTTAGCTCTGGAGCCCCTGCTACCCTATTAAATCTGCCCATTCACATTGGACAACATCTAGTTTATAAAGGCAAATATTTAATTAGTGGGACCGTAGGACTGGCAATGCTACTTCTAACACATGTAACAAGATACTCTAAGCTTGAGAAGTAAACCCTGTAAACTTAAATTACTGCAAAATTATAAAGTTTAACATAAAAATGGAAAAAATCTTTAAATAGCTGTTTTGTGCAGCGTTCTTAACAGACAAGACCGCCTCACAATGGGACCGTGTAACGGCTAGCAGCAGGCACTCCAGGAAGATAAAATAAACTGGCTTTATGGACCTGAGGAATTGATTTTTAATGAGATTCTGCTTGGCTGTAATGGCATCCTGAGAGAGTGATCCAGTTTCCATGGCCTCTGGTACACAGTTATAAGGTGCAGAGCAAGGACTTGGTTAAACAATGCCCATGCATTTGCCCTTTTAGTATATGAGATTAAATGACATAAGGATTTTGTTCTAAGACACACTCCAGAAAGTGCACTGGCATGTGTATGCATATGTGCACACACACGCGTTGTTATACCCTTAGATGCTTTGCTAAGACATTGTCTGCTTGTATATTCTGATGTTAAAGGACTAAAACTCTGAAGTTATAGGGATATGTTCATATTTCTCTACCAGAGTACAAGGACCTATCAACATAAGGTGGACCTGACTAATTCTTTCATATTCTATAACCCAGGTTTCCTGCTGGCATTATGTATAAATACATAAAAACAAATAAATACACACAACATACACCAGTGGATATAGAAAAGGATAGATATAGAGATATAATATAGATAATAGGCAATATAGAAGGGAAAAGGCAGCACGGCATGTTAGTTAATATTTTCAGATTTGAATCTTGCTTCTACTACTTTCTAACTCTGTGCCCTTGGGCATGTTAATCAACTTCTCTGAGCCCCAACTTTATCTTCAACAAATGTGGATAATAACACCTGTTTTACAGGGTTGTAATAAATATTCAATGACACAAAGACACAAAACAATTAAAATGAATCTTAGCAACATAACATCAAGTGAAAAAAGTAAGTTCCAAAAGATTATATATAGTATTTTTTTCATAAAGATAAGTGACATATAAGTCTATATGCTTAAGAATTCACATAGCATTGGGACATCTGGGTGGCTCAGTTGATTGAGCTTCTGACTTCAGCTCAAGTCATGATCTCACGGTTCAGTTCGTGAGTTGGAGCCCAGCTTCAGGTTGCTGCTGTCAGCGCACAGCCCGCTTCGGATCCTCTGTCCCCATCTCTCTCTGCCCCTCCCCTACTTACACTCTCTCTTTCTCAAAAATAAATAAACATATAGGGGCGCCTGGGTGGCGCAGTCGGTTAAGCGTCCGACTTCAGCCAGGTCACGATCTCGCGGTCCGTGAGTTCGAGCCCCGCGTCGGGCTCTGGGCTGATGGCTCAGAGCCTGGAGCCTGTTTCCGGTTCTGTGTCTCCCTCTCTCTCTGCCCCTCCCCCATTCATGCTCTGTCTCTCTCTATCCCAAAAATAAATAAAAAACGTTGAAAAAAAATTAAAATAAAAAAAAATAAATAAACATCTAAAAAAAAAAAAGAATTCACATAGCACCAATAAAATTGCATGTCAAAAGAAAAGGAATGATAAACATGGGATTCAGGATGATGATGGCTTTGAGTGGGGGGAAGGTGGGAGAATGCTACTATTCTCCCCCACAGAGAGGGTTATACAGCTAGATAATAGGTTACAGTCAAGGTTCTAGTTTTTGTTTGGGTGGTGGGCTTGCAAGTACATATGATGAGTAAGAATAATTAGCTAACTGAATAAAACTAGCCACACCTCGACCAATGATAAGAATATACTATGTACCAAGAAACATGACTAATCGAGTTCTGTGCACTGGAAGGTCAAAGAAAAAGAGAAGATAAGCGAGCTAATGTGTAATAAAATGATTAGCATAGTGCTTGGCGTATAGTAAACACTCAAGAAAAGTTTAAGTAGTTGGCTAGATATTTCTTCGTATACCTGCAAACACTCTTATCATTAGGAAGATTCACTTTCCCAGTTTGATAAATTTCCCTTCATTTTCTCTACTTCCTGATTTCATCATTCATCTATTTTCTCCCATTGTATTGTTTCTATTTCCAAAATCCTTAGCTTCGTAATTTTTAAAAACCTTGAGGAATAATCTATATACAATACCAGGTACAGAGCTCAGGTGTTCAGCTTGTGTTTTGTTAATTGTATTCACAAACATAACCATTATTCAAAACAAGATGTAGATTATTTCTATTGCCCCAAGAAACTTCCTTTGTGACCCTTTCCAGTCAATTACCCCCCTGCCAGAGGCAACCTCTTGTTGACTCCTGACTTCTATACCATTGTAAATTGGTTTTGCCCATTCATGGACTCAGTATGAATAAGTCATGCAATATGTACTTGTATCTAGCTTTTTTTGATGAACCTAATGTTTTTGAGATTCTCCATATTGTTGTGTATCCGTAGTGCATTTCTTTTCATTGCTGAGTAGTATTCTGTTGTATGAATATGCTATAATTCAATTATCTTTTCTCTTGTTGGTAGACATCTGGGTTGTTTCCACTTTGGAGTTATTATGAGTAATGCTGCTATGAACATGCTTGTACGATTGTTTTTGTAGACATATCTTCTTTTTTCTTTTGAGTAGTAAGAGTAGAATTGCTGAGTTGTAGAGTAGATGCCTGCTTATCTTCCTGAGAAACTACCAGTTTCCCAAAGTGGGAATTATTTGGAATTATTATTTGGAATTATTTGGGAATTATTCCAAATCCCTAAGTTTCCAACATCTAACTCCATGGAAGGGTGATTAAATAACCACATGGACAATGACCCATTTGTGTCAGGACAATGCCTTTTATCAACTCCAAAAGGATTCCCAGAACAGGAAAACAAAGAAAAAAAAAGATGAATGTAAATGGTAACAGATTAAGTTAGACTTGGCTGATGGTAGAATGCACAAAATCAGAAGAGCAAGAAAGAGTTCCCTGCTGATTTAGACCATGAAACGAATCATTTTTAAGAATATAACTTAGGTGAAGTGTGAGCCTAAATCATAGGTTCCCCAGCCACGTGGATGCCCCTTTCTGTTCTTGGCTTCAACAGACAGAATGAATAATCTTTTAGGGGGGAAGGGGTGGGTGACCGATGGTAGGGACATTAATTGTCTTCCATTGGCTAGTTCCTTTGGCAGTAAAGAGAAAGGCCTGCCCTAGCCCCAAAGAGCTTACATCTGTTTCTCATAGAGCTTAGCCACCCATGCTGTTTCAACCATCCTCTTCTGCTGGCCTGGCTACCGCTTTATTGATTTTTTCCCTGCCCTTTTAAAAAGATAAAAGTTCCTAAAAGCTTTTTCCATGCAAATACATGTGTCTGTATGCATGTGTGTGTTGGTGACAGCAAGGGTTTGGTTAACAAACTACGCAGCAGCTAGGTGAGCCATCCGTGTGTGTGTGTGTGTGTGTGTGTGTGTGTGTGTGTATGTGTGTGTGTACCAATTACTCTGGGATTGTGCACCCCCAGTGGTGGAGCTGGCAGAAGCACAACAATTAGAATGTGTTGACAACAACTTAAAGATAATTAGTTGACAATGACTTGAGACCTCATTAACCCCTTTAACACCTCATGGTTTATGATTAAAATGAAATACTCAGAGATCATTTGAAGGGCATCTTGGCTTAACTACCAGCAGTTGTTTAAGTGCAGCTAGAATATTTGCTATTTCAGTGATACATCTTCCACTATTTTGAAACCATCGACAATGATTATCCCAAAAGTGTTGTCATTATTCTGTGGAAATCAGTGAGCTAAGGTTTCGTACTTTTCCTCAGAAACCTATTGTTTTGCTTCTTTCCCGAACAGTCTTCCACTCTCATCCAGCCTGTTTAACTAAGTGATGTTCAAATTTTATTTTTTAAGTCAACTCTTCTGTTCTCAGAAATTACATGGATTGATAAAGTTAACTGTGACTTTTACTGAAATCACTCCAGTTGGGAGTGTACTGCCTACAGAATTCCACAATGAGAATCCTCAGGGGTGTGTATGTTTGGATGAACCTACAATATTTCACAAATCTGCTAGTCTCAGGCTCCGCTAAGCATAACAATAGTTTTTATTTTTCTTGATGGGTTCTCAATAAATGTTTAACCAATAGATGGACTGATGCAGAAATTCCACAGTCTTCCAGAATTTATTCAGCTTCACCCAGGCTCTAAAATAGACACCTACAGGCAAAATCCCTTGGTTCCTTTGTTCCTAAATATTTCTTAGGAAAGAAGTCTCAGTGCTTCTGGGCCAATCCAATGATACTACATATGAAACAGCAAATATCAGAAAACATTGTAATATCGACGAAGGTTTGAAATAAGCTTTATTTTGGTTAAAAGCTACAACCTTAATATCAATTGTACTATTTAGACATGTAATCAGTTGTCTATTTAGATATTCCAACTATTTATTTGATATGGAAGTTTCACATCAATGAGGCCAATATCACTAAATTTTTGTCCACTTTCAAGACAATAGTCCTGTACCTTCTCTGGGCCATAGACTCATTTGGGAATATGGTGAAATCGATGAACACTCCAATCCAAAAAAGGGCTCGAGTTACTTATATACCAAATTGATTGGATTTCCAGGGATTTATGGATTCCAGATTAATATTCATTTATCATCAGTAACAGAGGGATGATTTTAACCTCCCAGCCATGTTGGTGATAATCTATAAAACGAATGAAGGTAAAATGGGCCAGTTGTGAGAAGATTATATTCAAATTGGAACTATGATTTAAGAGACCTACCTTACTTTGAAATCCAAGGAGGTTTAAAAAAAAAAGTGCCTTGTTATAAAATAAACATCAAGTGCGTAGTGGACATTTATTTGAAAAGATTGATTGACCCGAAGTTCTAGCAAGTGCTTCTCACAATATAATCTTTATGACTCCTTCAGTAGAATTCACAGAGATGCTTATTTAAAATACATATTCCTAGGCCCCGCGTTTAGCCAACTAAATTGGCATCTTCTCTGATGGGAGCTGAGGCCCTGCATTTCAGTTTAGCAAATTTCCAGGTGATTCTAACACAGCTAAGTTTGATACTCTTGCACTCTTATTAGGTCTTTTGCAAAGTTCTTCATTTATATTAGTATCGTTAGTCAGTCAATGTGAATGCAGATCTTCCATAAACATCCAGAAAATGCTTTTGATAACTCCAATTTGGATAGTGGATGTCATTAGGGAGAGAGCCCTTGGAAGGCAGCTGCAAACAATTGTCACTCCACTGCACTTACCGTCAGAGTCAGGCCACTTTAGATTGGCCCATCACTTTGTTTCATTTTTTGGTACTTAGTCATTTGTTACAATAAAAATTAAGTTACAGGGAAGGAACACTGTGACAGGATAATGGACTCCTGCTCAGAAGAAACCAGCCTGCCTCCAATTCATCACGGCATTTATAGTGCATTAGAAGACATTACAGTGACAACATCATTCCTTTGGGGCAGGAAGAAAAACCAGATTGAGTGGGAAAGAGGGAATTTACTTCATGAACTTGGCAAAAGTGAAATAAAAATAGAATTCAGGGGTGGTTTAAATTGCCATGTTCAGCAAAGGACAAGGAAAAAGCTAACAATCTCTGAGACTAACATTCCAACATGTTAAAAAATTAGCTTAGTTCACCTTGCATAACATGAGTAGTTTGTGGCTTAAAATGAAATGGTTGCCTGAGGAATAACAGACAGGCATGGAGAAAATGGGCAAAGTTAAGGCAATTTAAAATGATTAAAGCCCACAAAATATTTTGCAAATATAAAATCCTGGAGAGAAGCTTAATGATAATATTTGTCCAATGAACTGGGCCAAAGATATCTATATTGTCTAGGTATTTTAATGGGAGGCCTAAAGTATCATTATAAAATCATAAAAAAATCTATGTCTGTGTTCTCATAAAAATAAAAATGGCTGTTTGATGTTGGAAAGGAGTGTTTTGAAACATAGGAGCTAAAGGAAGGTGGTGTTGGGTAGGCACGTCTGCCAATTTAGACCTGGAACTTAATTACTTCATCGTATTTTTACTAGTATACCCTACGCTATGTTAGGCCTGGGAAAAAAAGAAGAGGGCAGCAGGCAATTTGGTCGAATGGGAACAATGTCTTCATTCTGGGAGATTTTTAAGGTAACATTTTTTTAACTCTACTTTTTGTTAAAGTGACATTATTTCCTAGATCTCAGATTTGGGGTGGGGGGGGTCCAATTTTCTCCTTAATAAAATCTTTCATTCACTTAAGAATCAATTTGAACAAAAGCCTGTGTGGTCTCATTTTCTTTCCCTGTCAATCTGTGTTATTTCCAGGTTGAAAGGCAATTTTGACCATAAACATGGTTTCCATCACACATTTCTAATTTTAACCTATTTGTCTCCGTTTGATTTACATTGGGTCTAGAGCAAATTAACTATTGTGAGCTTTTATTGAAAATTAATTAGGTGGCTAAAGTGCCCGTGGCAGTCTCTGCCAGTACATGTTCCTCTCTGGGTCGCCAGCCTTCTCCAGTTAAAACACCTAGCAACTTAAAAAAATCCATAAAATGAATGATATAATTAGTTCCAGAGTGGAACTCAATCTCTTTGAAATCAGATGCTTTCTTCTAGTGCTGAAGGGCCATGCTCTAGCAAGCATTTTATGGTATCAGGGGATTTTCCAGGGGGTAAAGAGTAGCTCATTCTAGCTGAATCGCCTCACATGACTTACAAAAGGTGTCCTTGTGGTACTAAATATAGCTGCGTCTATGATTTGATTCCTAAGTCAAAGCAAGGAGAAAGAGGGAAACTGGATTTACAATGCCATCATGATAAAATATAAGCTATCTGGGTTGGGAAATAGACTCTATGAGTGTGTGTGTGTGTGTGTGTGTGTGTGTGTGTGTGTTTGCATGTGTGCATGTCTGTGTGTGTGTGTCAGAGAGAGAGAGAGAGAGAGAGAGAGAGAGAGAGAGAGAGAGATCTTACACTTCGGAAAAGCCAGGATGTAAATGTGATTTATTGTAAATAGTTCCACAACATTAAAATGAGTTTTTATTTTCTATGTATGCTGCTTCAAAGAAGAGCTCTGTGGGCTCATAAAAATGCAGAGAACAAATAGGGGCCTCTAAGTCCAATTTATATGCCATGCCCACTGTGCACTGAGACACATATAATCTGTAAAATGTCAGCTTCAAAGTTCCACCGAGATCGGTGTTAACCCTGACCTCTGGCCTCGCCGCCTCTGGCTGGGCCTGTGTGCTTTCTTTACCAGCTGTTTTAGATAAATGTGTTCCATTTTTAAGAGATTGTCTCAGTGTTTTTTACATGAATAGTGGTAATATTATTAACTCTCACTGGAGAAACCACCTTTTCTAAGAGGGCTTTACAGAGGAACCAATCATTTCATGCCCCATGCTGAGAGTACTGGATTAATAAATATGTCATTGTACTGAAAATATTTAAACAACACTGGGAGAAAAGAGTAAGGCACACAACAAAAGGAAAGCATATTAGTAGTGTTTCCTGTCAAAATACACAGAGGAAGCACTTTATTTGGACCATTTTCTCCATAAAGAGACATGGCGGGCCAAGATAAACACAGTGAAGGAATCTGGTTTATCCCACTTTGGAGATTGGAGACCATCAGCTCAACCAAAGTTATGAGACCAAAACCAGGTTTACTCTCTTGAGGCTGCTAAGTGAAGCCATCAACAGAGGCATGCAGATAGACTTAGTGGATCAATATTGCACAGTTAAGTGGTACATAGTTTCTTACATGGTTTCGTGAAACAATTCACTTATTAGGATCACAAAGCAGAAAACTCAGAGCAACATATATAAAATTTTAGTGTAGAGGATTTACCCAACTAAGACTATAAACAAAGGTTTCAGTCAGAGTCCAGAGACATTCTTCCATTTCGGCAGAACAAAATACACCCTAAATTCATGTTTACTGAGTGTTTCCTGAATGTAATGTAGTTCTTGATGTAGAGTGAGTTTAAAGACACAGAAAAAGTATAATTACTACTAACCTAAAGAATTAGCTTTCCAGGAGGCGCCTGGGTGGCTCAGTCAGTTAAGCATCCCACTCTTGGTTTCAGCCCAGGTTATGATCTCCCGTTTCCTGAGTTCGAGCCCCACATGGGGCTCCACACTGACAGTGCAGAGCTGGCTTGGGATTCTCTCTCTCTCCCTGACTCTCTGCCCTCCCCTGCTCACGCTCTCTGTCTCTCTCAAAATGAATAAACTTAAAAAAAAAATAAAAAAGATGTTACCTTCAAAAAAAAAGAAAGAACTAGCTTTCCAGGATCAAAAAACCAGTCAGACTTCACAGGGATGAGCACTGTCACTGGGAAGAGTGAACACAGATTGAACCACAATTATGATAGAAAGTGGTATACATATGGTGAGCTCCACTGAGGGAGATGGGCCCTAAAATCAACTCCAACCAGCAAATGATCAGACCGTTAGCAACTGGGAATGGAATGCCATTCTATTTTTTAAGGGAGACAGAGAATGGAGAGGAGAAAAAATAAAAATAGACCACATTTTGGTATAAAACATTCGGTGTGAACGTCCTGAACAGAGGAAAGTGGAGGCGGGGGAGGGGGGCGGGCAGCCAACTGAATTCACTCCTGGTCAGTTTCTTCCAGTTGTCAGTGTCTCTCATCTAGAAATTCTGGCTGGTACCCATTTTGACAAGTCATGGAACTATGATTTATGATACATTCAGAATTTAAGATGATGGCAGAAAACATTACAAAACCCTGAAATTATCACAGCCCCTTCAAATCTACATACATTTGAAATAGGATCCTAAATTCTCACCATTAAACTTTATGCTCTAAAACAATTGGAACTTTTTCATATGTAAAGACTGACATCATGTAGATTGAATAAGCCACTATTAGTATTTTTGAACATGAAAACTTTCCTCAAAATAGATAAAACTGTCAAAAACCACTAGAGAAATTATTTTGAAAAGGTGGGTGTGCTCACTCCAAGATATATTATTAGTAAGTTTGGCACTCCCAAATGTGTTACCCAAAAGTATGCAGTCTACACCAGGTGAGAAGGTTGTTTTTGAAATTGATCTTGTAGAATTGTCCCTTTTAAGTGGCTGCTTTCATGAACCAGCCAGTATTTATATATTATTATAAAGATAATACCCTTACTTACCTCACATGGGTGTTTTGAAAATTAATTAATGTTTGCCAAGTACTTTGAGCTCTATAGATGAAAGGTGGGGTGGAAATGCTAAGTAGTATTATTATTTTCATCTGTATTTGAACTTACCTCTTATAAGACAGTCTCTCTCTTTTTTTTTTTTTTTTTGTAAGATAATGATCTCTCCTTTGGGGAGAAAAGGCAAAAATTGCCTCATCCACAATCAAACCCTCATAAGGAGGACAGGTGTAATTATTAGGATTTGGCTAAAGAACAGATTGAAGCGGATGGTAAACTTCAAAAGGATGTATTCCCAACTCCCAAGACCTCTCCTGGGAGTCCCAAAAGTATCAAGTTCATCCTGTAATTTCTGCCGAGATGTGGCCAAATGTAAAGGTTGGGACCAGTTGGGTATATATATGTGGCATATGAATGACAACCCAATCCCTTTCAATTAAATTCTTTGCTGCTAGCTGTCCATGAGGTCTACAATCTGTTTACTGAAGAGAAGGATGCCTCTTAATCCTGCCGAGAGGTCAGAGGACAACATGGAGAAATTGGTTCAGCTAAACCAGTTGGCTAAACTGGCTTGAGAGGAACAGATTTTACTCTGTCCTGGGTCATGAACCCTAACTTTCGTACTGGTCAGTGCAGCAAGAATGGTTGACATAGATCTCAATGGGCCCATCTGTGAAAGTATAGGACTGTAGTGAAGAAGAAGCAATGCAAATCTCAAGAGTCCCCCAAACTCAGAAGCCTTGTCCCCTCCTCCAACAGACTGCACTTCTCCTGGACAAGGGCTGGGTCGTGGTTATCAGCATCGCTTCCAATACTTGGCAGGTACAGAGCTAGTGAAGGAGAGTCTATGTTGCACTGATGGTCAGTTGGGGTGCCTGTCTACACTAGACCAGATTCCCTTCTAGAAAAACAGTTTGAGATTCCCTGGAGTTTTCTGATTCTATTCTTTGGTAGAGATGTTCATATGGCCAGAAAAATGTTAAACTTGACTCATTTGTATTCTTGCCCCAAATTAAAGGCTTGCCTACCATCAATGATTTCCCTCTCAAAATTTGACATATGATTGCTAATCTTTTGGAATTTTTTTAATCATGATTTTTCTAAAACTTTTAAAAAAATTTTTTTAACATTTAATTATTATTGAGAAACAGAGAGAGACAGAGCAGGAGCATGGGAGGGGCAGAGAGAAGGGGAGACAGAATCTGAAGCAGGCTCCAGGCTCTGAGCCATCAGCACAGAGCCCAACGTGGGGCTCGAACTCACAAACTGCAAGATCATGACCTGAGCCAAAGTCGGATGCTCAACTGACTGAGCCACCCAGGCATCCCTAATCATGATTTTTCTGTCTTCACCTCTAAGATTGGACATTTTCATTTAAGCTAATTTGTACTGTTCCAGGGTATTAGCAAATGGGTTTTAGAATCACTAAGTGAGAGCCAGATGATAAAATGTCAAACACAGTGGAAGTTCCCTGAGGGAAGGAAAAGTGCCTTTTTCAGCTTCTTATGCTCCTCAGTGTCTAGTACAGAGGTTTGAACCTAGTAGAGATTCCATAAATATTTATTAAAAGAGGAATACAAGGAGGGAGAAATGGAGGGAGAAAGGAACCTGTCTGTATACAGATTTAGCTCACTTTCAATAACTATACCTTGTATTGAGTATTTACTGACGGCCATCTACCATCCAAGCACATGAGCATACATTATCTCAAGGAATCCTAATAACTCTCTTAAGGGAGTACCATAAGCAACCCCATTTTACAGAGGAGGAAACTGAGGCCTAGGAAGCTTCGAAAACTTGCCTAAAGTTGCTTAACTAGGAAGTGTCAGATTAGAAATCAGTGTGATTAGGCATTTTGATGTTGAGAGTCAGAGAACTGACCTACCAAATTCTTCACTATGTCTGCAAAGCAGAATTAAAGAAGACATTACAAAGCAGAGCATGTTTTATTTTTTTTAATTTAACTCCAAGTTAGTTAACATATAGTGTAATAATGATTTTCAGAAATAGAGTTTAGTGATTCATCACTTACATATAACACCCAGTGGTCATCCCAACAAGTGCCCTCCTTAATCCCCCTCTCCCATTTAGCCCATCCCCTCACCCAACACCCCTCCAGCAACTCTCATTTTGTTCTCTGTATTTAAGAGTCTTTCATGGTTTGTCTCCCTCTCTGCTTTTATATTAGTTTTGCTTCCCTTCCTTGTGTTCATCAAGCAGAGCATATTTTAAAGCCTCAGGATATATGCTACATAAAAGGAAACTTACTCTTTTTAAGAGCACTCACTCCCCCACGAAATTAAGGACTTATGGATTCTGAAAATATCTAAATTCCACTGCAGCCAAGGAAAAAGTTTGGTAAGATGTGTCAAATTTTCTTTGAATGTTCTGACCCCACTGACCTATCTCAAACACTTTTCCCTAGGCAGCCTTGAAATCCACCACATGCTTTCAGGTTTATCAGAATTACTCTTACTCACAAAGCAGATACATTCCGTGCACAATAACTTGGAGCCCTGGCAGACCATCACATAGAAAATAAACAGTTCAGCTACAGGCAGTTAAGCTGCTTTGGGGACCCATGCGCAGAATAGACAGAGCTCTTCAAAAAAATCACTTAAGTATCAACATACTGTGGAAACAGCACTCAACAAAATTTGTTTCTAGGAACCCAAAAAAGGATAAGTCTTGGAGGTTTGTTTTTTAACTCAATAAATTTTAAAAGGAGACCAAAAAAATGTTTGTTTCCTACTCCACCAGAAGTAAGTACTACTTTAAAACAATTTTTCTTCTCGTTTTGCTAGTTGTGCTAGTTGGTCCTCATTCATCCAGCAGGGGTCACTCTTGCCCACCATACTCTTAAAATGACTCCCTTGCTTGTCTATATATTCCACTCCAGGGGCTTTATTTATTCTGAGCAGGAGAATGAAGAAATATGGGCAAAGACATCAGGCCCAAAATACTGAGGAGAAAAGAATCTGTGGTTTTGGAGGAGGGATTGCATTACTGGGAGAATGGATACTTTAGTAATGACTGTATGAACAGTAGGCTTCAAGTCTTGAAACTTGTCAATTTATTGGATAAATTGGTCAGTTTCTATCACAAAATTGTAGCTTAGTTCCATTCTTGCTGCTAAATCTGAATATATATGGTGTCTCTCTTCTCTGTGTCATTATCAAGTTGGGAAAATAGGGAAAGGGGAGTCAAGCTGCATGTATTTCCATTTGTCCAGGCCATTCTCAGCCTGGTATTTCATCAGTGTTCAGCTAGGCCTCACTGATAGCTCAAACTTTGACAAAGCAATGACTGTCCAGCCGGGCATGTCCTTACTGATTGTCCTATCTTGGAGGGAAGTTAGTTTTTAGCTGTAGCAGCTTCCTCCTTCAGGGATGCAGCTTCCTCCTTCATGGGCTGTTTAGAGCAGATCCGAGTCTGTGGGTACATAGGAAAGTGGGTACATCCACTTCTGTGTGCGGGGGAAAGGCTGATCTTCCCGCCTTCCCACATGTTAGGGCTTCTCCTGAGGCCACAGGTGTAGACCAAATAGTGAACAGCCTGGCAGATGGCCAGGTTCTGACACTGAGGAGAGTAGGAGTGGGTTCTGGCACTGAGGAAAGTGGTCTAGTGAGGATGTAGCAACATCAATAAGGACACATCACAAATAAAGCATCCTTTTTTAATTGCTCTAAGCTGTTCAGTGAGTGAACATCAATATTTAAATCAAAATGTTTAAGGTTTGTTTTTTAAATGTTTATTTTTGAGACAGTGCAAGCAGGGGAGGGGCAGAGAGAGGGGGGCACAGAGGATCTGAAGTGGGCTCTGTGATGAGAGGAGCAAGCCCAACATGGGGCTTGAACTCACAAACCACAAGATCATGACCTGAGCCAAAGTCAAGAGTCAGACACTTAACCAATCCAGCCACCCAGCCACCCAGGCACCCAGGCACAAAAATCAAATTTTTGAAAGACTCCTGTTTATTTTGCTTCCTCTGTATCTTTTTCATTTTAATACCTTAGACTTAAAAAAAATAGACCTTAGTTTTAGATCAGTTTTAGGTTCGTAGCAAAACTGAGCAGAAAGTAGAGTTCCAACGTACGCCCTGCCCCACACATGCCAGCCTCTCCCACCAACACCACCCCACTAGAGTGGTCCATTTGTTACAATCAGTGTTTGTACAGTGACACATCATTACCACCCAGAGTCCATAGTTTACATTGGTGTTGTACATTCTATGGGTTTTGACAAATGTATAATGACGTGTATCCACCATTACAGTGCCATCCAAAATATTTTCACTGCCCTAAAAATCCTCTGTGCTCTCCCTTTTCATCTTCTCCTTCCCATCTAACCCTTGGCAACCATCCGTCTTTTTACTATCTCCATAGTTTTGCCTTTTCCCAGGATGTCACATAGTTAGAATCACACAGTACCTAGACTTTTCATATTAGCTTCTTTCACTTAGTAATATACATTTAAGGTTCCTCCATGTCTTTTCATGGCCTGGTAGCCCATTTCTTTTTAGTGCTGAGTTATATTCTATTGTCTAGATGAACCACAATTTATCTATCTATTCACCTACTGATGGACATTGTGATTGCTTACAGCAATTATGAACAAAGCTGCTATAAACTTCTGTGTGCAAATTTTTGTGTTGATATAAGTTTCCAACTCATTGAGGTAAATACCAAGTACAACAATTGCAGGATCGAAATGGTGACCTTGATACCTTTCATTATGGTCTTCACAATTGTTGTGTAAACATTCAACCTTCAAAATTAGAGAACAGATGTTTTCTTCCATTTGGAGCATACATTCCAGCAGATAACTGAGTATTCCTTCTGCTCCAGGACTTTTGTGCCAACTTCTGGAAAAGGCCCTGTGTCTGAGCAGTAATTGTCAAAGGAAGGGCAATTGTGCAGTTGCTTTGATGCCTCTTCATCTAGAGACATAACAAGGGATAAGTGGTTTTTTGAGTGGTTTATCCAGAATTAGACCGAACCATATACAATAAAAGAAAAAAAAAAAACACAGCTTATGATCCTGGAAGTCACAATTGCTTGTTGCTCATATACATTGGGCTATTGAATTAGGTTAGTTTCAAGTTTACATTCGGGGAAAAAAAAGAAAATATTGCGTTGCAGTGGAGGTCATGGTGGTAGTGGTATGAATAGAGAGGCTTTATGGAATAATTTGATGTCAGTTTCAATTCCCAGTGTTGGATATTTTCAAAAGCAGTCAGAACTTCTGAGGTATGTCCTTGTTCCTTTTGATCATATGAGCTTTCCTTGTTTAGACCCCCCAGATGGTACCAATGGTGACAGCCTTGGTAAGCTACTGTGTATATGGAGAACTATTAGCCAACAAGCCCTCTGTGAGCACCTTCCACATGTTTAGTGGTGCCAGCCGATATCTTTGCTTTGTTTATACTGCTGTGATCTTTCCGGCATTGACATCCGTTTTGTTTGACCATTTTTGGTTTGCAGCAAATAGTTTTTTAAAATATAAACCAACTCCAGATTATGTTGATGGTTGAGGTAACATGCTGAATGTATAAATGTGAGTTTCCCAGTAACTGCAGGTGGTGACCTCCGGCTGAATGGAGGAAGTTGTGCTCTAGATGTGGTCCAACCCACCACCTCAGGAGTTCCAGAGAATACTGAGAAGATAAGGACATCTATAGGTTATTGATTTAGGTGAAAAATGATGTTGTCAGAGGATAACACTCATGAGGACTGAGGTACATTTGGCACATTTCTGTGAAACAAACCCCCAAACTCTGCGAGGTAGTCCTGTAGCCACACGATTATGAAACGAGACTGAAAGACTATCTCCAGTAAGCAGTTGATGACATTTTTAGAATTCTAGAAAAATCAGGCCCATAGGGACATGGAGGTCAGACTATCCATATGATCTTTACTCTTGCCCTCGGTAAACATGTAACTTCACTTCTTCTACTGACAGGTATTTTAAAGCTTCCTTACATCAGATGCTCTATGGTTTATTTTTCTATTCTTTCCAATCATTCCACCAAAACATCCTTTAATCAACTAGCTTTCAAAATTATCTGGCTTTTCATTTAAATCAATTCTTAAGGGGGCGAGGTGTACATAGAACATATACAGAGAGATATTAAAGGTAATTAAGGATATAGGCTGTGTGTTTCTACACAGTTTAAAACAATGTCTGATGCCCCAGGGAGCTTTGCTTTGGTGGGGGGTGGGGGGCAGGGGGGGCATTTCTTTTTGGCAACTCACCATAGTTTAGGCCACCAAATATTTTCTGATGGCCACTCTTGCTAGATGCTGCAGCAGGAAGATTGGTTAACGAATAAGACATTGTCCCCACCCTCATGATGCTCCTAGTGCCAGTGGGGAGATGGGACATTTCAGTGTGATGCAGGGGTACTGTGTTGGAGGACAGTGAGGGAGGCAGCATCTCTGCCCCTCAGCCTGGAGACCTTACTCCTGAGCGGCGTCTCAAAACCAGTAGGAATCAGGCAGGTTGAAAAAATGGGAGCAGAAGACCCAGAAGAGGATCTCACCTGTCTCAAATGACATAAGCAAAAGTATTGATGTGGCTGCTACCTGAAAGGCAAGGAGGAGAGTTGAAAAGAGATGATATCCAAAGGGATACGCACACCCCTATGTTTAAAGCAACATTATTTACAACAGCAAAATTATGGAAGTAGCCCGTGTCCATTGATAGATGAATGGATAAAGAATATGAGGTATATAAACACAATGGAACATTGCTCAGCCATACAAAAGAATGAAATCTTACCATTTACAAACAATGTGGATGAAGCTAGAGAATATGATGCTAACAAAATAAGTCAACCAGAGAAAGACAAATACCATAGGATTTCACTCATGAGAGGAATTTAAGAAACAAATGAGCAAAGGGAAGAGAGAGAGAGAGAGAGAGAGAGAGAGAGAGAGAGAGAGAAACCAAGGAATAAGAAATGGGCTCTTAACTATAGAGAACAAACTGATGGCTACCACAGAGGAGGGGGTGGGGTGATGGTTGAAACAGGTGATGGGGATGAAGGAGTGCACTTGTGATGAGCACCTGGTGATGTATGGAAGTGCTGAATCACTACACTGTACACCTGAAACTAATATTACACTGTATGTTCGCTACACTGGAATTAAAATTAAAAATTAATTCAAGAAGAAAGAAAGAAAGAAAGAAAGAAAGAAAGAAAGAAGAAAGAGAAAGAAAAAGAAAGAAAGAAAGAGGAAAGAAAAAGAAAGAAAGAAAGAAAGAAAGAGAAAGAAAGAAAGAAAGAAAGAGAAAGAAAAAGAAAAGAAAAGAAAGAAAGAAAGAAAGAAAGAACGAGAAAGAAAGAAAGAAAAGAAAAAGGCAAGAAAGAAAGAAAGAAAGAAAGAAAGAAAGAAAGAAAGAAAGAAAGAAAGATGGAGGGAAGGAGGGAGGAGGAGAGAGGGAGGAAGGAAGGAAGGAAGGAAAAGAAAACAGATAAGGCTGTGGAAATACCTGAGGATATGCCATGGGGCTTGGACTCTACACTATAGGTAATGGGGAGTCATAGCAGGGTTTTAAGCAGGAATTAACTTATTTAGATAGAATATTCTGATGGTTATGTGGAAGATCATGGCTTGGAGGGAGTAGGACCAGAAGCAGAGAAATTATTGAGGGAAGCCTTTGTCAACAGTTCAGGACTACGATGCGAGGCATGAATTAGTGACAAGCTTAATGGGAAAATTCTTTCAAGTACAAATATATTGCAGCGCAGTTCACATTTGTCCAGTGAATAAAAGCGTTTGGGGAGAGAGAAGACTGGTACCTCACGCATACCCAATCTCATCTGGAAGCTCTCCCTACACGTGTCCCTGAGCTTCCCAAGACTAGAGGCCACCAACTACTGGGTGTGACTTTGGAAACAGAGACAGGCCCTTCTCCCACCCCCGCCTTCCACATCTGCTCACCGATATTCCCACCATTAGTACCTTTTAGGACTGAAAGTAAAATACCGCATGAGCACAACTTCTCTTTCAAACTTACTATGTTTTGGATGCTAAAAAATCTGAGCAACGTAATAGGTTGAAAAATCTGATGTCAGATCCTGTGCTGGTTATTTTCTGTTTGCCCCTCTAGATGGACTCTCTGACCTTCCATGGCCTATCCTGTGCCCCAGGAGGCTGACCACTGTAGGCAGCACCACGGTTCCTTTGCTGAAGCTCCTGCCAGCTCCCCGTCCCCTGAGCCCTTGGTGTTGGTGTTGGTAATAGTCCCTGGTGCCCCCATCCCTCATTAGTTCCCTTTACATGCCCACACCTCGTTATACAGCTCCTTCATTTAATTCTCCTCAGTTAACCGTGATGGGGTCCCTCCCTACGTTTGCACTTTGGCAGGGGAAGGACTCTGAGCCTCTGAGCATGAGAGTAGCCATGGAGAAAAGAAGAGACCAGGAAAGAAGATTCTGGGATCTCCTATGACCTATCACAGGGCTGCAGGACTGCCCATCTGCCAGGCTTCTCCTTTGCCTCGTGCTTACGCCGTCTAAGGGAAAGGTGGCCTCACAGATCTGGTTTGAATTTACGTTTAAAAAAAATACGAATTGATTTGTACATTGCAATCTGTAATTCATAACCACTCCATCAATAGGTATTTCTTGTCTAAGCGTGTAAGTTAGCAGACTCATCACATGGAGGGAAACAAGAAACATACAGATGTCATCTGGGGTTGGGCGCATAACAGTCTTCGAGGGTTAAGAAACAGCCACACGCTGTGCCCCAGGTACAGTAGGTTTACCAGAGGTTTCCTTTTGTGTTTAAACAATAAAGTAGTTGGTGGTCTGCTGGCTACAGCCTGTTATACATTCCTTGGTTTTATTAGGATAACCATAAGCCTCAAAAACCCACCCTGATGTCAGTGGCAGGTTTTACAGAACTCTCACAAGTTTCTTCTTGTTGTGTTCGGGGTATATAAAGTGTGAGGCATAATAGGTAACAGGTTGGAAGACCAGTTGAAGGCCGACAAAAGTCCCAGTTCCTGATGTGAATATTTAATAACTCCTCATTACAGGAAAAGGTTGACTACCAGATGCCTGTTACTGGCGGCTCCAGAGGCCACTAAACGTTTGAGTTACTCCAGGAGCAGGAGTGTGTTTTGGCAGTTACCTCTGCCATTCAAACAGGCTGGAGGTCAGGACATGCCCAGTTGATTTAGGAACGCTGGAGAGGAGCGTTTGCTGGAAACATCTCCTCTGTTACTCAGCAGCCAAGTGGCTAATTACTTTCGATATGCTGGTTTCCTGAGGTGCTAGAGCACAGTAGGCTTCAAAATTTTGTTTAATGAACTCAAAAGCATTGTAACAAATAGATGCTTCTCACTGGTATATTAGTATGGCTAATACACAGTTTCAGGATGTGCATTTGTAGAGGTCCCTGAGATCCTCACCTGAGCTTGAACTATAGTTAACTGGCATGACAGTGACCTAGTTCTGCACTCCTGAGCTGAAAAACACCCTCACAATTTGTCAGGTTCTAGATGGTGTCGTTTGTCCAGCTGTGTTTTGACCGCAGCTGGTCTGGGAGTCGAATCGTATTGCATTTCCATGGCACATGAAGTTTCATGACAGAATGCTCATGTGGCGGTCTCATGCCTCAACTCCCGGGGGCATGTGGGAGGAAAGAGTCTCTTGCTACTCAGCCTTCCACCATATGGCCTGCCTTCTTTCCCCGGAGTGTTCCATGGCCCCAAACTGACACAGGAGGATCCAGGCTGCAGTGTTGTGCTCCTGTCGCTACCCAGGCTGCCTGCATAAAGGAAGCTAATGTTTCCAGAGCAGCTACTTAGGATAAAAACCCTTGCACCTCACATTTTAAAATATAGGATGCAGCTTTGAGTTGGCCTTAAAAATCTGAATCCAAGGGGCACCTGGGTGGCTGGATCAGTTAAGCGTCGGACTGCTAGTTTCGGCTCAGGTCATGATCTCACAGTTCCTGAGTTGGGCTCTGTGCTGACCGTGCAGAGCCTGCTTGGGATTCTATCTCTCTGCCCTTCCTCTGCTCATTCTCTCTCTCTCTCTCTCTCTCTCTCTCTCTCTCTCTCTCTCAAAATAAATAAATAAACTTAAAAAAAATCTGAATCCAAGAACTCCTCAACTATAGATAACAAATACTTTTGTTGTTTTCTTTCTTTTGGAAACAATTCCAAAATGGAAATAGCTATATGTTACTACCCTGCTTAAAACCCTGGCTTTCTTTTTTTTTTTTTTTTTATATATGAAATTTATTGACAAATTGGTTTCCATACAACACCCAGTGCTCATCCCAAAAGGTGCCCTCCTCAATACCCATCACCCACCCTCCCCTCCCTCCCACCCCCCATCAACCCTCAGTTTGTTCTCAGTTTTTAACCGTCTCTTATGCTTTGGCTCTCTCCCACTCTAACCTCTTTTTTTTTTTTTTCCTTCCCCTCCCCCATGGTAAAACCCTGGCTTTCTAGTCCTCTTAAAGTCAAATGCAAAAACCATTCACACAATCAAGAGGCCATGTTTGTTCTGGCCCTTTGCCTTTTCTGAGTGTCTTCTTTCTTCCAAACTATAGCCCCTTCTGGCCTACTTTCAGTTTCTTGAATCCACTCTGCTTTGGGGTCTTTGCACATGCCATTCTCTACATCTGGAATATTTTCCTCTTTCTTCCCCCCCTCTCCCCTTCAGATTTTTGCTTCAGGGATACTATTTCTTCAGGGATACCTTCCCAAACTCTAGCTTAAGTCAAGTCCCTGATGACCTGATAGTCCCCTAGACTTCTCTATTGAGACTATTATCATTGGAAGCAATTATTTGTATAATTATTTATTCAATGTTTTATTCCCTTCTAGACCGTAGGTATCAGGAGATAATGGGGGCTGGATTCTCAATGCCTAGTACCTGGCATGGAGATGAGTGTCTAATTGTTGAATTAATTATTTAAACAATGCAGGCTCATTACAAAATGAATTATAGACATGCAGAAAAATACAAAGAAAATCCAAATAATCTATAACCCTCCATCTCAGGGATGACAGCTCTTAATATTTGGGTGTGTTTCCTTATATCCTTTATAAAAAACATACGTGGCATATACATCAGCATTACCTACTGAAAGGTGGAGCCTATAGCCATTTAGAACAATCTTTTAAAAATGCAACAGGCTCCTGGTGTTCCAAATGGAACCAGTGGAGGAGAGCTTCGAGCAGGGATATCATCATTCGTAGTCTCTAAGGCTAGTGAGGGATTAAAATCTAGCTCCCAGAAGCAAGTTCCAGGATCTTCCTACCATACGCTATTGTCACTCTAAGATTGTCTATTTAGACCCTTTTAGTAAAGGAACAATCTTTTAAATACTTGGAAATATGTCACCTCACTGTTGAATTTTTGTTGCTGCTCCTGCCACTTTTCCCCTAATTCATAATATAGGGGACGCTTTTCAGAATTGTGGTACCACATTGCTAGTTCCCAGCTCTTTTGCAAAGGGGAGGTATCTGGAAATAGACTGGGAACAACTGGATGATTCCTCATTCCCCGATAACGGTGTGACTTCTATATCCCAAGGGCCTGACACAGTTCATCACACAGAACCTGTTTCTGTCGGTGGGCTAAGTCCACAGAGCAGGTACTGCTATTATTCCCATTTTAAGCGTGAGGATAGCACAGAACTTGCCCATGGCCACACAACTAGTGGGTAGATGAGTCGGGGTTAAAACCCAAGCCAGCCTGACTCCAAAGCCCAGACGCTGAGCCACTATACCACGCTGCCCAAGGTGGCTCCCTCCAGAGTCCCCCAAGTAGATCAGGAATATGAGTAGACTTCACAGAGCCTTGAAAAACCTCTAAGCTTATATATAATTTTCGCGTGCCTGTGCTGATTTTTATTTTTTCTGGGAAGAAGTTCTCTATATTTCATCAGACTTGTTTGGAACAAGAAAAATAAAGATTCATCTGGATTAATAATTACACTAATATTTGTTGACTGGTTACCAAGTACTGTTAGAAGCACTTCACATGTATTAAATAATCACAATGGCCTTGTGGGAGAGGTACCATTATCCTCACCTTATGGTCAAAGAAACAGACACAGAGAGTTGTTACTTGCCAAGGTGGAGGGATTTCCTCCAGGCAGCCATTCAAGCCCACACTTTTATTTAACCACAGTGAACAAAAGCCCCTTGCAGATATCTCAATGTTAACGTGCATTTCCCTCCCCTGAACTTGGGGCGCACCTCCCTGTCAATGGATACAATCCATGTTATAGTTCTTCCTTCCTCTCCCTAAAAGTGACTAATAAATCAAATTGGTGGTAGATCTTACAAAAGAGGGTATCCTAGAAGACATTCATGACTTTCCTTAGCAGGATTAATCATATTAGTGATTCACACCTTTGTAGATACTATTTTAACAAGACTGTAGTCCCTGCGGCATGGAATCTGAACACATTCCTAATGGAGGTGGGATTCTGAATTAGAAGGGGGCCCTTTTGGTGGAGGCAGGGCCAGGGAATGACCAGAAACAAGAGGGCATCCCAATGAAAACCACTGTGTGTATGGGGGTGATCAGAGTTTGCATATACACCATCTCTGTAATGCATGCATGTGTGAATACAAACTTGTATTATACTTACAGCCCGCTACACATCTGGTTTGTGTATATCGATTAAGAGGAATGCAGTTTGAATTATCTAATACTTTCTCTTCACCTTTTGAGATAATGACATACAACCTAAATTGTTCCCAAATGGCTTTCAGGGATTAGTGCCTTTGAGGACCAAACACACTTCACAGCTTTTCCCTTTACAGATGGAAAAACAGAGGTAAGTGAGTCAGGCTACTTGTTCAGGGGATCCTAGGGGCTTTAGTATAAAACTAAGAAGAGAATTATGACTTTATTCTCCCTGCTGAGAAATTAGCATTTTCCTGATTAAGTGACACTGAGACCAGAGACTGAAATAACAGTCTAAAAGATGAGAACTGAGTCTACCCCAGGGTCCAGATGAGGTGAAAGACAAAACAGGAAGCGTACGCGCTCACAACACAAGGCCTTGGCCGGCACCCGCACTGCCTCCATGGTTTAAGCCGAGTGGGTGTGGAAGAGAGGCCTGGAAAATGCACCCTAGGTTGGCTTTGGAGAGGAAGATCATGTACCTTTTTTTTCTGACTGTTCGAATTCTGGCAGATTCCTACTTGCAGACCCATTAAAATTCAGGAAGGAAAAAAGGAAAAATTTGAACTCGATTTCAAAGAAGAAAAAAGACAACAAACACACCCATTCTTGCAAAAATAAAATTCCACCCCAAAAAACCTTTATGAAAATGTTTTTGAGCTTTAAAAAACAGAAGGGGGTTGGAATGCAGATGGGGCGCAGGCCATGAAATGACTATTACATGTGGCGTGGCGACTGGCTCCCTTGCATGGGCGCCTTAGCCTCGTTTGATCCTCGGAGGGAAACGACCCTGTTCTCTCCCCCAGAAGAAGGAGTAGAACCCAGTTCTGTCAACAGGCTAGATCCCACTGTGTGTTAATGTGGTGAGGTGGAGCGCGGGGAACAATTTGTTCTAATTCACTGCCTCAACAGAAGAGCCTCTCACTCTGGAAGTTTCCTGTCCAACCCACCCTCCAGTGCAATCAACTGTCCCAGCCAAATCCTTCCTTCAGTCTCAGATTTCAGTTATATAAACTGTTCTAATCAAACAGACTCCTTCTAATTCAGAACAGGGTAAAATAGCTATTTACACAAACAGCTAGTGGCTTATGTAACCAGAGCCCAATACACAAATTATGAGAAATCTGCTCACTCATTCAGGTGCCTCAGGTGCACGTGGCAGGCAGATTCATAGCTGCGGTCTCAGTGACTCAGGCGGAACTCTGTTCAGGTGGCTTTCTTTTACCCCAGGAAGTCGTCCTTCCTGCTGTCTCTCTTTAGGTTAAAGGAGCCCATTGTCTGATGCACCCTACCCACTGGCCCCATGCAGATTCTTGTTCTTTATAGAAAATGGATTTTTAGCATTTTTTATATCAGAATTTTATTAGGTAGGTTTTCTCTCCTGCTGGTATGACTTCTTTATTATTATTGTTGTTGTTTAAATTTTAAAAAAATTTTTAAAATATTCATTTATTTTTGAGAGACAGAATGTTAGCAGGGGAGGGGCAGAGAGAGGGAGACACAGAATCTGAAGCAGGCTTCAGGCTCTGAGCTGTCAGCACAGAGCCTGACACAGGGCTCGAACCCATGAACCGTGAGATCATGACCTGAGCTGAAGTCAGATACTTAACCAACTGAGCCACCCAGGCGCCCCAGTATGACTTTTTCTAATGGCAGAAGCCATACACATTCAGAATACTAAAATTTGAAAGATTTGGAAAAAGCAGAAAATTGAATGCTCCTGTAATTCCACTCCCTAGAGCTGGTTACTTTTAACATTTTGCATATATCCTTCCAGTCTTTTTTCTATGCATATCATGTATACACACACACATACACACACACACACACACACACACACACACACAATGTATATAATATACACATATTGAAGATGCACATGTATATAATATTTAAATACATAATACATGGTGACCATACTGAACATTCTGTTCTGAAATCTGCCTTTTTGACTCACCATCATCACCACCCTCACAATGATCCCATCTTCGCTCCCAGTTTCAGGATTTGCCAGGACTGTGCCAAGCGCTTTACCTTTCTTACTTCTGTTATCTTGCTCAAAGCCCTGTGAGGCTGGCATCACCACCCTCACATAGCAGCTGAAATGGAAGGCCTCTGAAGTCTGTGGCCTTCTATCTCTTTGCTATTAAATTCTTCTCCAAGGAAGGTTTTCAGTGGCTGTTTGATATTCCCATTGTATTCTATTCAACCCATCCCGTACTTCAGACTATTTAGGTAATTTCCATTTGGGGAGCTATTAGAAATAATTCTTCAGGAGCATTCTCTCACATAAATATTTATGCTACTATGCCCGTTGTATAAATTCCTAGCAATGGAATTTCTGGGGCAAGGATATGCCCGTTTTGATGGCTCTGTACTACAAAATTGCTTTCTAGAAAGGTGAAATGAATTTTCACTCCCACCAGCTACCGTCCAATTACTCTAACCAAAGTCATTTAATAGTTTTTTAAATGACTTAAAATGAAAGACAAGAAATCTTTCTCAAACTGCTTTCCTTAGGAACATAAAATACTTATAAAAAACGTTTGACGATCCGCCTATTTTCTCATTTATTCCTCTAAAACTTCCAGAAAAGAATCTTGGGAGGGCTAAAATACAACTATTAGATGTTTCTGGTCTGATGTGATGGATTCACCTTCAATCCCCAAAATACAAACCCTAGTTTTCTCCCTTTCTGTTTCCCTCTGCCCTGTGATCTCCAACTTCAGCTTCTGATGGCCAGTCTTCCAAGGGCTGTGGGAAGAAGTGGTCTCCAACAATGCAGTAGAAGGGAACTTGCTAGAGGGCGAGCAAAGGGGCTCAGGTTCCATGCTGTCAGCAAAAAGCTCCTATAAACAGAGTGCAATACATTAAGCCCTTGCTGTTAATATGCTGTCTAGACTTGAAGAGATTGCTTTTCTCTCTGTCTTCTAAGCTTCGACTCTTGACCTTGTGTTTTGTCCTTGTGTCTGTGCTGGACTCAAGCATTTCTCCTCTCCTGGAATTTCAACAGTGGAATTACTCGCCAGCAGAGCGGCTGCAGCAACTGAGCACAGACGTGATCCTAGCCACTTCTCCACTATACAATGAATGAAAAACTTCCCAACACCTGACCCATGAGGCAGAAAATACAGGGAGTCCTCCTTCTTCTGACCTCAGGGTAAAATGATACTCCCCTTTGTTGACTGCAGCTGGAATCCTGGAAGGTATTTGAAGGAGGGTTAAGAAGAAAAGTCTGTGGGTACCACACTTAGGGATAGAAACAAGTTGTTGGCAAAGTGATTGCCAGGCCTTTGTTTTTTGTTCTAGATTTTTCTTCTCTGACATCAAAATTAAAAAAAAAATCAACTTGTTTTTGAATAAGAGATGATTCTTCTTCCCCTCCACATTATCAGGGTTCTCAGAGCCCTCATGCTAATATCTGGCTGCTTAAGTCCTGCTCTAACACATAATAGTTACTAAGCACTTGCTAAATGTCAGCATTCTTATGCACTATCCTAAAAATGTTGTCATCTATTTCTCACAGCTTCACTTTGCTGATAGAGGGACTCATTATTATCATTCTGTTATACAAATGAAGAAATGGAAGCAGAGAGAAGTTATAGAAACTGAAGCTCATAGAGTGACAGCAAGTGGTCTCAGAATCACATGATTAACCATTATTCTACGCTGCCTATCAATCTAGATATTTTGTGTTCTAATTTTTCTTCTCTGACCTCAAAATAAAAAAAAAATCACTGTTCTCTCATTCCATCTAGGTCTTGCTGAGGTGGCTAAGCTAATCTGACAAATAAATTTAGTCTGCTAATGGCTGATTATGGACCAATGGTATCCACCTCAGTAAATATATAGTTCACTAGAACTTTTACCATGCCACTAGTGGTGATAGACAAAGATGCCTGGGAAAGATGATGGGGACAGTGGCAATAGGATGGGGTAGGGCGTAGTGGGTATAGAATATTCTTGGGTAGGGGAGCCTTTCCCATTATTAGCCAATGGCTCATTCAGCATACAGGACAAGCCCTGGATATAATATTTAGCCTTTATCAGGAATGACCAAAAGCCCAGATGTTTGCCCACATGATTAAGAGAACTCAGAATCTAACTCAGAAGTTTAGAGATGACCATTGTCTGCCAACGACTGCCAAACACCATGCTTCGTGGGAACCACATAATTTCACTGTCTATCCACAACATCCAGTTTTCTAGCACATTTTTGTGATTAAGGAAAGCAAAGAAGAGTATGATGTGGTTGCCCCACACAAATCTATCTCTCACCCCAACATGGTATAAACCAATTGAAATATCACAGATCCACATCAACTTGTCACATCCTTTTTATTTGACCCACAACATCCCACAAATACCTTTCCTCTCTTGACTCTCTTTGGGGCCAGGGCACTTGTGGAAGAGAAAAGATGGTTTGATGAAGGGTGTGGCCAAGGAATAATATAATCTTTGGCTTGAAGATGTATGTTTTGGTCTTGGGCAAACGTATTTAAAAGATTTTAATGAGTCATGAAGGTATTGCTGACACTTGGAATAATATTTTTCAGCTCTTTAGGATGAATAACTAACACAGAGCCTGGCTCAGAGTGGAAGCCAATACATGTTTGTTGGTTGAAAGAGTGAGTGAGTACCAAGAACTTAACATGGTAAATAGAATTCACCACAGTTGAAACTGTGCTGTAACAGAGGTGAATCTTTAGCAGTGCCTTGAAGGAGCTGCCAGACTCTGGTAAAATGAATTTTCATTTTAGCAGTCAGTCCTACAAATCGTATCAGTGGACCTAGGTATTTGGCTTCTCATTCAAAACATTCCTACTCTTGAAATTACATTTGTTTATTTCAAGAACATTGATGGTTTTTCTTCACAGTAGGTTGTTTTGATTTGTTTATTCTTACAAGATGAATTTTAAAAAGAAGACACTTCTTAGGTTATTGCAGCTGTACCAGCAGACGATACCTGCTCATAGGCAAGTGGAATTGTCTCTCTTGGAACCTCAGAGATCTTGTGAATGCTCTATACCGTGCCCCACACTCCTTGCCCTGTGAAGGTTTCACAGGAGACCGAGGAGACTTTTGTGTCTTTATGCCACACCATCTCTGCCGTCAAGAGCTGCTCAACTCAAGTCCACCTCATACAGGTTACAGAGCGTTTAGTGAGGCGCTCTGCGGGGGCCTCGAGCTGTCCTCCCCACTTGGCAGGTGGCGATTCTGAAGTCTCGGGAGGCAAAAATGAATTTCCCAAGACTACAGTGTGGGAGGCAGTGGTAAAATAGCGACAGGTTCAAAGATTTTTATTTCCCAGCAGGAAGCCCCAGAGCTAGAGCTACAAAGCACACACGCGATGATAAGCCCGTGCGTGTGTTTTCCCTGCAATTACTGACCATCCCGTGAGCCACCCATTCTTTTTCAGGACTCAGATCAAAACAAAATCTAATGCAAAGCCATTGAAATTGAATGGAGAGAGCATTTTCCTAGTGCATACAGCACTATGGTATTCACCCTTGTAAAAGCTGGCTTGATGCAGGGGGTCCCTATAAAAGCATGATTAAATGACAGAGTGAAATTTCAGTAATGGTTAGTGTGTGCAGTGCTTCTGAGAATGTGCAAGTCCTGTCGGGAGGTGAGATCCTGCTAAGAAGGTCTGATTTTAGAGCCTCCACTCAGAGGAACCGTCTTAGCGCAAGGTTTGGTGCTCCTGAGGAAGATGCCAATTTCCCAGACACAGATTAAGAAACACTGTAGGCCCCCTGGCGTGTGGCTGCACTTAGGCACTTGCTTCCCAAGAGCTGAGTGTGGAAAAGGGAGGGAAAGATAACTTCACAGTAGAGAAACCTGGCAGATATCACCTCGACCAGGTGACCAAGGTCAACACCGAGAGTCTTTAAGTCATGGTAGCAGTACACCTCCCGGTCTCATCATGAGAAAAACATCAGTCAAACCCCACCTGTGAGACATCCTACAAAATACCCAACCCAGCATTCCTCCGGACTGTCAAAGTCATCAAAAACACGCAAAATTTGTGAAACCGTCACAGCCAAGAGGAGATGAAGAAGACGTGATGATGGATGCAGTATGGTGGGATCCTGGACCAGAAAAAAAGGACAATTAGTGGCAAAACTAGTGAAAGATGAAAGTGTGGACTTCAGTAGAAACACGCCAATGTTCATTTCTCAACTGTGATGAATGTACCACGATATCGTAAGATGATACCAATAGAGGAAGTGTGGTAGGGGAGTATATGAGAACGTTCAGCATTATCTTTGCAGTGTATCTGTAAATCTAAAGCTATTCTAAAACAAAAAGTTTATTTAAAAAAAAACAGGTGGAAAGTGAAAATAAACAGGGGCACTGAAAGGATATATAAGGAACTAATAAAAGTGGTTGTACATAGGGGTCAGGGCACAGGGTCAGGGGTGGGAGTTACATTTATCAATGGATTTTTTATACCATTTTGAATTATGAACACGTGCATGTATTCACTAGCTTGAAAAAAAAAAGACACGCTCTAGGTCTGCAGGCTGCTTAAACATATTGAATGAGAATAACAATGACAAAGATTAAGCTTACTAGGCAAAATGTTAATTTTTTAAAAATATAGCTGGTGTACTAAATGAGGGCCAGACATGTGGGTATAAGGTTGCCAGTTGCAAATGCACTCCCCCACAAGGCACTGTTTGTGGCTGCCCGTCTGGACTGTTGGATTGTGAGTGTGAAGTTTTGAAAAAGCAATTTGGCTCTGAGGGGCCTCCAGGGGGTTAGCTCTTTTGCAAGCCTCTGGCCCTTCCTTTCTGGGTGCTGACTTTCTATGACTGTTTATGACAGGCTGCGCCTCTCATTCGCTCTGCTGCGTAGATACTGTGTCAGACAGGAAGGGTAAGGTTGTATATTATAGATCTGAGTCCTAATAAATAAATTCAGAGGCAGATATCATGCTGTATAATGGAGTGTGGGAAAAGAGCAATAAAGATCAGGCAACAGAGTCTTCCCAGGAGGCTGGGGAGGAGGGCAGGAGTTGCAGAGACACTGAACTTGGGCCAAATGGTAGGAGCCAAAGATGAAGTTGTAGGCTGCAGGCAGTGGAAATTGTGCTAAGCTCATCTCAGCTGGGATCTCAAAGGCAAGACACTCTAGACTGTCTAAAAGCTAAAGAAATGGGTCACAGGGAAACACTGTCACTATATTTTAAACCCAAACCAAAAGTCAAACCTTTAACCCACACCCCCCCCCCCCTTCTTGTTCCTTTGCTGTCAGCCATTTTACGGGACTTGATGGTGGAAGGTGTCTGGAATCTAAAGATTGAAACAATTTTTTTCTTTCTGTGTATAAAGTCTCCCTGGTTTTGTAAGGATTCTTTCTCCCTCTACCTGGATCCCTCCCTGTGTTGAAACTCTTTAAATGGGTAAGACTAAATAACCTCCCACTTCTAAAAGCCTATGGAATATCTTTGTTTAAAGGGAACTGAGTTTCAGAGCTTAAATCCCCTTGGATGATCTCAGAAGATTAAGTTGGACTGGCTGGTGCAAAACAAAAAAAAAAGTGAGCATCACTGGCTCAGTTTTGAAAGTTAAAGAAAAAAAGCAAGGGTGTCCTAACAGGCTGAAAATACCTTCCAGGCTTTCCAGGTCTCCTAAATGTTATGGGTGTGAAACTAGCCACTGGGAATAAAATGTGGAAACAGGAATAGATCAATTAGCTGAACCTTTGAGGTTCAAATTTCACGAGCTCATGAGAGCACTTTGGTCTTCTGAGAAGACAGAATATATGCAAGAAGCTGAAAGCTTTTTGTCCATGCAGAGTTTATTTTCTCAAACACTGCTTATCCGTTGCAAAACTAACAGTCTTTGCTGAAAGACCATCTCATGAAATGTTTCAGGTAGGAGCAGAATATTTTATGCAGTCATAGCTCCCCATGAGGAAATCCATCCAAAGCTCAAATGATTCACACGCAAAAAAGTTCACAGAGTTGTTCATGTCTGAACTCAAAATTCTCGGGAGACACATTAGCTTGTTTGATAAACCAGAAAGAACAGCGTTTTTGTGCAAGTATTTTTAATACAGGAAATATGAGTCTAGTCTGTATCTCTCCAAGTCCATGTGTATGAGTGGGTTTTGAAGTAAAATGCCATTTATTGTCTTAAAACATGGTGAAAAGAAATACACATGAGGTTACTACCCATGAAAATGCTTCTCTGATCAGTACCATGGTGAACACATACAAAAATGCACACAATCTAATAGGGATGACCGAACTAAAGTGAGATGCTAAGCAACGGAGAACCGTTTCAAAGATAGTCCCCTGTGAAAATCTTTTTCAATTGTCCTGGATACATAATTTAATACTTAAAACACAACCCCACACATCAAATTGTGTACCAAAGAGCTCTACCTATGGGGAGACTCAGAACCAGTCTGACAACTTTTCTGAGATTAGAAAAGGAGAAAATATCACCTTACAGAATCTACTTTTCAGAAGGCAGCATCAGCACTTTGTTGGGACCAAGGCAAGACCAGACAGTGCTGGGAGCACTTTGGGCCGCCTCCACCTCCCAGCTTAGACTCCAGAGAACTCTTAGCTAATAAGGGCATGGTACCAGAAGACAATCTCTGTGGACCATTTGGATTGTAAATATTCTCCCAAGCTACCTTTTAGCAAAAAGTCACCTGGGGAATTAGGAACCTGAAATCCCTCCTTCTCCCAATGGGTGGATGTCCTAGAAAATGATCCGAAGAGAGGCTGCCGCAAGAAAGAAGAGGAGGGGAGCCTAGAGAGCCTGGTTTGGAGGAAGGATGCTGGATGCCGCGCTCCTGAAGAGCAAGAGGGTGGGAAGCTACTGCAGAGGCCGCCGTGTGGCAGGCAGTGAGGTTCTCCACTGGAGCAAGAGGTCCTAACCTGAGACAGAATCAATGTGGGAGGAATGTGGGCGGCGGCAGCCCAGATGGCAGATAGGTGGCGCCCTAACACGCCTCCATTCTTCTCAAAAAGAGGAGGGAAGGGGAGAGGAGAATGGTGGGCAGGCACGTGGGGGAAGGGAGATGTGCCAAAGTTTTCCTGAGCAGAAGATGAGGGAAAATAGAAAGAGAGACTTCAAACAATAAAAACTTGAAAAGCAGAGCTAATCATGACAGTATCTAACATCCAAACACAATCCATGTGATTTTGTCTAAGCTTGTGGCTAATGGTGTTAATTTAATGGAAAATCCCTAGAGAAGTAAGCATCCAAAAAAACAAGTTCTAGGAAATAAGTGTCTCTGGTCCATTAGGGGTCTGGAAGCTGGGTTTCTCTCATTCTTGGTAACTGCTGAGTTTTTCAGCTGCTGCCAGACTCACACCTTTTCTTTGCCTCCATCCTATTTTCCTTCATTTCTAAAAGCCTCACCTTTGTCCTACATTTAAAGCTCAAGATCCATTTTTTTAAAAAAATGACCTGCCACCAGGCATGTAATTTTTATAAATGTCTGCCCAACACTAACAGCACCAAGTAATAAGATTCAAATCCCCAAAGCAACATTATTCTGCCAACCCCTCCCTATCCCCCAGACTTGCCAGAGTGTGGGATGTCTGCCAGGGAAATATAATAAAATGTGGGAACAGGAATAAATAAAAATAAAATTTTAAATTCTGTATTTTTGCTTGCTTTGTTTTCCTTTTTAACTTTAATCCTTTTCTTTCCCTCCTTTTCTCATACTATTGTAGTATTTCTTTCTACCTAACTGTTTTTGCCCCCTGTGTTGATGATGCTAATATATCTACTCTCTCCTTATGGATTTTCCAGGCAAGCAGGTTGCCTGCACCATCTGAACAATTTCCTCCCTTGCCTTGTCTTATTATATTTTCTGGGCAGTTAGTTCTTCCCCGTCAGGCTCTTCTTTGTCTTTTGTGTTCTGCACCATGACTCCCTCTCTTGGCTCCCTTGTTGTTGGCTCTTGCAAATCTTACCTGTTCTGTCACCCTCACAGCATCAGCTTCCGGTGATTGTATGGCCTCCCCCATTACCTGGTCGCATTTCTTGAGAAATCTCATTAATCTTCAAATGCCCGACCCTTCCTAACTGGCATGAGAGATAATTCAGGGTGTCTTTTTCTTTACTCAATCACATAAGCTTTGAGCATTTTTCCCTCCTGTTGAGGCCACTAGCTAGATCTCTGTCTGGGGAAGATCAAAAAAGTTTCCCTCTTGGGTGTACACCTCTTAGCAGGACTGTGCCTCCTGGCAGAGGAGGCATTCTTAGAGGGGGAACAATCAGGAGCATTCACTGATTGCATAGCCATTTTAGGGGGCAGGGGTCTGTGTGACAGGAAGTTGGAGTTTGCTATAAGAGTAATTTGGTTTAGGAGAAAAGAGGGATAGCGGGGAGCCCAGGACTGTGCCTTTCCAGGGGTTCTGTAGGACCATGGCAGCATCTCCCAACACTAACCACTGAGCTAAAAAAATACTGATGTCCCTGCACCAGTACATTGCTTATTCCCTTAGGGGAAAGAATGTACTCTGAGCCCTCCCAAGTGACAAAGTCAGCTGGCAGCTTCTCAAGTCCTACGTAGGAAATCTATCCTAACATCACCACCTCCCTGAGTCTCCTGACCCCTTTTTCAATCTTAAGACAAAGCAGCTCTAGCATCTCTGCCTCATTCCTCATAAGCCATTTTTATGTGGACCCTAAACAACAATGACAAATATGACCTATAAAGAAGCTTCGTCATAAAATTGAAAACTATGACACAATTCTCTCTGTTGTTCAAATGAGAGGAAGTTGTAGCAATTCAAGAGTTCATTTTGTATGTTTCTATTTTTTTATTTCATTGTGGGTAATAATTCTTTTGAGTGACATCAAGTAATGCAACTGGTTGAGTAATAAGTGTCTGAAATACAGCACAGATCCCTATATAAACATTTTAAGCATCTGGGATGGTGACTTATAGGCAGCGACTTCTCTGCTGACTCATGAGGCTAACCCTAACTCCTCACCTAGGTAAGAAGGACAGGAAACTGGTGTTAAGGAGGAATTATGGACCAGTAGAAACAGAAATGACCCAAGGTTTTCAGATGGAGCCTTACAGAAGCTTACTGCCCTTGCCTCAGCGGGAAAGAGGTAAGATGAAGCACACCATGGCTCCTTTACTCCCAGAGCACCAACAATATTATGGTTGCCATGCAATATTTGGGATATTTACATGGAAATATTATTTGTTGCTTATCTGAAATTTAAACTTAACTGAGCATCCTCTATTTTACCTGGCAACTCTAATAGTACACAACCACCACATGGCTATGGGGGGGGGGGTCCAAGGACAGCTATCCATCTGCTCTTGATAACCGATAACACACCTATGAGAGACTCAAATTCCTTCTCAGTTCCAAAGCAAAAGGAGGTTTCTGAAGTCCAATTTCAGGTCATTTCCAGACTCAGTTTGGACTGTTTACTTCAGGGACACTGATTAAGTCATATATTACAAGGAAGCCTCCCATTGCCCCTAATTCAAAACAGCTGAGCCAGCTTCTCCTGCCAGCCAAGCGTCATGGTGGAAGCCTTGGGAAGGGACTGTGCTTGGGAAGAGGGGGAGGGCGATGGCGGGGGGGGGGGGACAGGTTTAATATTAAGTGAGGACATGTCTTAATGCTCTTGTGGAAATGCTCTTTATGGAGCATCGGGTTACAAAGCCACAGTTGGAGGGTGGGGGCGGTGAGGAGGAATGGAGTGTAAGGGGGCACTGGAGAAATCACTGCAACATTTGAGGATCAAAGAATCCAGCCTGTCAAGTGGTATGATATTTTTTCAGTGAGGAAACAAGCTCACATTTTTCCCCTGAGGGCTCAGAGACAAAAGCCAAGGTTCAACTAAAAAAATTTTAAGACTTTTTTTTTTAAGCCACAAATTATGTCTGTATATGTTTTGCTTCCACTCTTGCTTTTTTTTCCCCTTTGAAATTCGGGTGGGTGGAACAGGAGAACACTGCATTTTGAAACTACACTGATAACAACCAGTCTGGTGAATTTTTTGGAATGTAAAAAAGCATTCATTTGGTGCCCATCAATCTGGCAAATGCATTCATTTACTTAACAAAGCTTATCATTCCAACAGTGAGGGATGTTTTACCTAAATCTACAAGGTGATGAAGGGCTGGCGAGGGGCATGCATGTTGCTCAGCCATGCTTCCTGTTTCCTGTTTGTTGGTTTTTCTTCCCTGAAGCGTATCTGCACTACACAGGGTTGAAGAAGACAGTCTGGGGTTCGAGGATGAGGAGAGAGGACGAAAGAGAGCAGACAGATGGGAAGATGATGGTGATGAGTGAGGTAGATGTATTTTCCCTCCCTTTAGCAAATATTTCAACGTTTGCTTTTTGGAGAGAATCCAGTCTGTTTTAACTTCATTTTCCAGTAGATAATGCTTCTATGAATTTGATGGAACTAGAGAACAGAAAAGAAAGAGAGCAGGGTAAGCATGTTGAGGACTGAAACGTCCCGCTTCAGAGTAGTTCCGCATTCATGTCTGTTGACCATAAACACAACATTAGTTATGCCAGAGAAATGAACAGGAGATAGAAATCAAAATTCAGTCTTCATATGACTCCAAGGCAGGCCCTATATTTGCCTTTGCATGAGGTTTACAATATCTGTTCTAGCTTGATTGAAGTTTGGAAACTTATAAAACAGGACTTCTTTTAAAAAGTGGAAGAGGGATTTTTGAAGAAGTTGCTTGTCAAAGATCCTGGCCAAGATTTGAGTCGGCTCTGTACATGTGGAGGGCACATCTGTGATCACAGTACAAGAGCAGTGTTTTCATTCTTTTAAATGCCAGAATTACCTCTCCCCACGCCTGGCCACAAGACTTTCCCATGCCCGTCAAGAAGATTCTAGTGGAATTACCATTAGTTAGTGGCAAGAGGAAAGGCGATGATGTTCCCGTTGTGGTCGAGGTGATATTGCGGCGAGGTCAGGCAGACATGTGGAAGCAGTAAGTGGAGAAGCTGAACTAGGAAGACCCCAGACTGCTTCTCTAAGTGCTAATGGGAATTCAAAAGATGGACTCAGCACCATTCCATCCTCTACACTACAGTGAGGTTCTTTTCCTTTCTTTTCTTTTAAATGAGTTACAGCTGTACCGTTCACTTTTGGTAAAGGACACAAACCTTAAGTGTACAGCCTGATGAATTTTTACAAATGCATGTGCTCAGGTAGCCGCCCCTGGATGCAGTTCTTGAAAGAAGCATCCCCGACCACAACATTCCACTTGGAAGAGTTTCATACTTTTAAATGCCAGAATAACTTTCTTACTTAGCCTGGCCGCAAGCCTTTCCCATGGAGAAACAGCCATACTAAATGAATTATGATTTTTAAAAATTATCTTAATTTTCTAACACATGGCTGCACAAAACAACTGAAAATTTTCATTTTTCACCATTGAGCCTCTTCAAACTATCTGTGATAACGTCTCAAGAAGCTGCCCTTTGGCAGCCCACCTTCTTTTAAGCCTGGAAAGCAGCTTTCCAGTGAGGGTGTAAACATGAATTATGAACTTGGAGAAGTAAAGGTAGACTTTGGTAGGCTCTCCACCCTTCAGAAGAAGCAAATGTCTCCTTCTGCCTACTGCTGCTTCTTATTTGTTTGATAACCTTTGATTTGTCTAATTTTTTTTAATCTCCAGGTTTCTTTGTCAACCTGACAACAAAAGGTACCTAGGATTTGGATCACAAAATAAATAGGGAGAGAGAGAGCCCAGAAATGCTTCCAATCCTGAGCCGTACATTTTATTGGCCAGCAGGGTGTGCGAAATCTGCCAAGAACATGCTGCCGTGACCTTGGACAGAGTAGATCGCATAGTCCCAGAGGCCCTGGTGGTTCTCTCAGATGTCTCTTAAAACCTGTACCAATCCTGAGGAGCATTCTCAATTCTGGACTGGCTTAAAGGTCTCCTATGTCACACAAAACTGATCACAGGTTGAGGAACAGAATATGAATCTAGAATATCTCCCAAAGCTTTACTGCTAAATGGAAAGTGGAATATAGCTGAAATAGAATTTTACTCTTTTATTAAAAATGGCAAGTCCAAAAAGGGAGGCAAACTTTAGCACAGAAGCTTTGATAAATCAGACAATTAAATGACAGGCACTTAATAAATACCTTTTGTTCTTAAATATGCTTATCTAATAGATATTTATAAATATTTGTTGAACATCTGTATTAGTTAGGATTCTCCAGAGAAACAGAACCAATAGGATATGTTTATATATAGAGAGAAAGATTTATTTTAAAGAACTGGCTCACACAATTCTTGGGATAATAAATCTGAACTCTACCAGGCAAGCTGGCAGTATGGAAGTTTAGGTAAGAACTGATGTTGCAACTCTGAGTCTGAAATCCACAGGACAAGCCAGCAGGCTGGAAAATCAGGCAGGGTTTCTATGTTGCAGTCTTGAGGCCAAATGTACTCTTCTCTGGGAAACCTCAACCTTTTGCTCTTAAGGCCTCCAACTGATTGATAAGACCCACCCCACATTATGGAGGGCAATCTATTTCACTTAAAGTCTATTGATTGTAAATGGTAATCACATCTTCAAAAATATCTCAATAGCAACATCTAAATAGGTGTTGGACCAAATGACCTGTCACCATAGCCTTGTGAAATTGACACATAAAATTAACTATCACAGCATCTAATTGTTTAATACTGTGTTAGGGACCATGGATGATACTCATGGAAGACAAGATACAAAAGCTGACAAGAAAGATTCTCCCTCAAGGAGCTTAAAACCTAGTAATACAGAGAATATACAAATGCCTTCCTTCCCTTTCTAGAAATATGGTCAACTAGATAGTCTGAAAATCACTTCTGAAGTATTAAAAAATTATGATTTAAACAGTGTTTTTAAATTATTTCCTAAGCTAAGGGCACCTGGGTGGCTCAGTGCATTAAGTGTCTGACACTTGATTTTGGCTCAGGTCATGATTTCACAGTTGTGAGAGTGGGCCCTGAGTCAGACTCTGTGCTGAGCATGGAGTCTGCTTAAGATTCTCTCTCTCCCTCTCCCTCTGCCCCTCTCCCCTGCTAGCACTCTCTCAAAAAGAAAAGCTTTCTGAACTAAAGGAAAGTAATGAATCTGCAGAGGCCAAAAATGTACTGAAAGCAGGAACTCTGGGAGGCTATCTGTCAAACTCTGGTGGCCTTTGGCTTTTATTATGATGACTACTCAGGACATCAGATAGGAGATAAAGTCCAGGACCAACCAACGTGAGGAATCAAATAGAAGACTTTCAGATAAAGCCAGGGTTGCAATGAGCCACATCTGAATTAGAGTAGACTTAGAAGTAAGCCCATTGTGTCGAGGGGGATATCAAGGAAACTTGGTACCAATGGAATTAATCTTCATATAGGTTTATGACCAGAATATATAGTATCTCTGTGGGCTAAAAACTGCAAGTGGAGAATTTAATTAAAAGTAATTCCAAGTTGTAATTTCCCCTAGGCAATTGACAAAAGCAATCACAGATCTTTTAGGGATTTGTCAACCACAACTCAGGTTTTAAAGAATTCCTACAGACAAAGTACTGAGAACATAAACTCACAGCACAAATCACAAAACAGGTAAACAGAGAACCATGAATGAGGGTCAGCAGAATTAGACCTAGGGACACTTCAGGTGCTCAAGTGATTAGATACAGAGTATAAAATAGATTTAATATGTTTTAAGAAATACTAGAACTGAAAATATACGCAAAGAACAGGGAATTATAAAAATGGAATTTCTAGAAATGAAAAATTTAGTGCACATGTTCACTAGCAGATTAAAGACACAAAAAGAGAATTTGTAAACTGGAAAAAGGGTTTGATGAAATCCAGAAGTTTGTCCAAGGGCACACATGCAAAATAGGAAATATGAAAAAGTGGCCAAGAAACATAAGGATAAATTGAGAGTCTACTGTAAGTCTAATGGGAGTTCTAATTATTTCAATAACTACTGAAGAAAATCTCAAATCTGATACCCAGGAATCCAGGGAATCTTGATTAAGATAAATGACTAGAAAAATGTATCTAGACACATCATAATGAAACCAAAGACATAAGTTGTAAAACATCTGAAGAAAAAAGACAGAACAAATAAAATGGAGCAAGTAGTGCTCAGCAGTAAAATGAAAGGCAAAAGACACTGGAATAATATTGTTAATGTGCAGGAAAAAAAATAAGTCAATCTAAAATTTTTATACCCAGAGAACCTATCTATCAAAACCAAGTATGAAAAAAAAACACTTTCAGATAAACAAAAATGAAGAGTTTAATACAAAAGAATTCCCATTCAAGGAGAAATCTAAAGGATATAAACTCAATCCAAACATAAGGTAATTAAGAGGGAAAATAAAGTAACAGAGAAGACAGGACAAATAGGCACAGAATAAGGTGATGAAAATAAAACTAAATATGTTGGTAGTCAAAATAAATGTAAAAAGGAAATCCAGGTATATGCTGTTTATAGAGATTCATAAAGAAAGGTTGAAAGTAAATGGGTAGAAAGCATCTATTAGGCATATAAACCAAAAGAAAGTTTCTATTGTCTGTTTTATTATCACACCAAAAAGATTTTTTTTAATTCTTTTAAGTGTATTTTTTGATTCTCATTGAGAGACAGAGAACAAGTGGGGTATGGGGCAGAGGGAGAAGGAGGGAGAGAGAGAGAGAATCCCAAGCAGGCTCTGAAGTGTCAGTGCAGAGCCCAACACAGGGCTTGAACTCACCAATGGTGAAATCGTGACCCAATCCAAAACCAAGAGTCAGATGCTCAACCAATTGAGCCACCCAGGCACCTCACACCAAAACGATTTTTAAGGAAAAAATAATTACTAGTGATAAATAGGGTCATAACAAAATTATAAAATTTTTGATACATTAAAAAGGTACCACAATTCTAAGCTGATACGCATTTGCTATATAAAATAAAACTGAGAATATATAAATGCAGACTAGTGTTAGTTTTTAAGTGACAAGTGTTACAAGAAAGAAATGAGTGAAATACTATGTTAATTCAGAGGAGAAAGCAGATATCAGTTGATAAAGTTAAGAGTGTATGGTAGAACCAGATTATGGAGAGTGCTGAAAGTCAGAGAAATCTGGGTTCAGCATGATCAGAAATTGATAACCACCTATATTCTTTTTTTAAATATGAAATTTATTGTCAAATTGGTTTAATACAACACCCAGTGCTCATCCCAACAGGTGCCCTCTTCAATGTCCATCACTGACTTTCCCCTCCCTCCCACCCCTCATCAACCCTCAGTTTATTCTCAGTTTTTAGATAACTACCTATATTCTTAAGCAGGCAATTGACATGATGGAAGTGGTTTCTTAGAAAGAAATACAGAAAATCTAGCTTTCATGTGCAAGACGAATTGGACGGGAGAGCTCAACACCAGGGTGTAAGCAAAGAGGGAAGTCACAATATTTTGGATTTAGGAGACAGAGAACATGAAAAGGAGGGGTAAATCCAAGAGACATTTTCATAGACAAAATCAATAGAAAATTAAATGGCCCTGTGCCATTTGGTGGGTTATTCGTCTTAGGAAGTGACTGCAGGAAATACATTTCCCAAAGATAACTATGTGAAAAGAGACCAGCTGACTCTTGGAAGATTCATCTCTATTAGCCTCAGAAAGTAAGGACAATAGCGCCAAATTTATGGGTTACAGGTCACTATCTACATGGGCTATGTACAGATGATTTTAAAACACTGAATGAATGAAGTACCATGGGAAGACTTTGTAGCTCCAGAACTGGTTAAATATCATTCTAAGTGTATTCATCAATAATTATGGTACAGGCAGGGCACAGTCAAGCCATACCCAGAATTGCAAATTGCTTATAGAGATGGATTTCTGGATATGCTCCCTTGAAAATGTTTTTCCATCCTGAAAATATTACAACTGTGCTATAGGGAGTAGAACATTTGGCTGTGGTACCTCATCAGCTTATGCATCAGTATAGACTCAAGGCAGTTTCTGAGGATGCTGTACCCTGCCCACAGGGTCTCCCCTGATTCATCTCTAAGCACAGGCAGTATGGCTGCTGATTCATGCCTGCATCTTCATTTGATTTCTCAGTTTTTACAAAATGATGTTAAACCTAATCTCAGAATAAACGCCTACCAAGTCACATAGGTCTATATTCAACTGGAAAGAGAGAGTATCTGCAATTGAGATCTTAGAAAATAGAGAGGGAACGTTTTGTGAGTTGATATTCAGCAAGTACTCAATTGTCAGGAGCTAAGAGGACATCTACTGTTGAGGAGGACATTGACTGTTTGTCAAGCAATAGTCTGAAAGCTATTCAACAATCTACCCCTGGAAAAGCAAAAGCAGATGAGAACTGGGGACATGCTCCACAACATATCCAGCCCCCAACAGGTGGATTTCACTGAATTGCGTTTTTGACAACGTGCCATCAACCTTCTTTGAGGTCATTATTTTTTTATAATTTATTTTGAGAGTGAGCATGAGTGGGGGAGGAGCAGAGAGAGAGCAGGAGAGACAGAGAGCATCCCAAGCTGGCTTTGCACTATCAACGTGGAGCCCAACACGGGGCTCGATTTCCCCGAATCATGAGATCATGACCTGAGTGAAATCAAGAGTTGGAAGCTTAACTGATTGAGCCACCCAGGTGCCCCAAGATCATTATTTTTTTAAATAGTCATGAAATGTGTGGGGTTTTTTTTTTCTGAAGGAAGGTTACTTATAAAATCATACCATGACCTCTTTATAGAAACTCTGGAAGAAATTCCCACCCCTATGCTAGCGTCAAAACCAGTTACACTTCTGGGGTGCCTGGGTGGCTCAGCCAGCTAAGCATCAGACACTTGATTTCAGCCCAGGTCATGATCTCACCACAGTCAGGCTCCCCAGTGGTCATGGAACCTGCTTAAGATTCTCTCTCTCTCTCTCTCTCTCTCTCTCTCTCGGTGTCTGGGTGGCTCCATCGGTTAAGTGTATGACTTCGGCTCAGGTCATGATCTCATGGTTTGTGAGTTTGAGCCCTGCGTCAGGCTCTGTGCTGACAGCTCAGAGCCTGGAGCTTGCTCTGGATTCTTTGTCTCTCTCTCTCTCTCTCTCTCTCTCTCTCTCTCTCTCTCTCTCTCCCCCTTCCCCACTTGTGCTCTCTCTCTGTCTCTCAAAAATAAATGAATAAATGTAAAAAAAATTTGTTAAAGATTCTCTCTCTCTGTCTCTCTCTCTTTCTCTCCCTATGTCCCTCTCCTGTGCTCTCTCTCTCTCTCTCTCTCAAAAAAAAAAAATACTTGCACTTCTGAAGCTGGCATTTATTTTCTGAACACCAGATTGTGTAATTGATCAAGTTTCCCTTTTACACTATAGCCACACACGTGTCCCCCAGGAGGCAAACATGTTGATTAGAGCACACGTTGTGCTTCTAAAGAAGCCCTACTCCTGGCTTCTTTCTTATGTTCCTCTACCATTTTCCTTCTACTTTTCTTAGATATTTATGCAATCTTATTGTATTTTATATATTAGAGTGTGCCTTAAATCCTATATGGAACAAGTTTGGTATAAATAAGTAAATGAACTAAAATGGCTTGAGATATGTTAGAATCCCCCCAGGTGGTCAGGACAATGTACCTTTTGTGGGATTTTGCCTAAAAGTCACACTTACTAGCTTCTTTCCCTTCCCTGTTCTGCTGTTCCCACTCAGGAGCACTTCCGTAATGAATCACTAGTGGACAAATCTTTGTCTTATGATGGTGCCTTCTTGGAATCTTCCTCACCCTCTACCTTCAAGTGATCACTGAGTTCCCCTGATTTTGCCTTCTAAATGTATTTGAATGCTGTCCAGTTTTTTTTTCTTCCCCACTGTCACACCCTAGGCCATCTCATTTCCATTATCTCGTTCCCGTGAGAGGGCTACAACAGCCTCCCAGAACAAGAATTATTCTCCACACGTAGCCAAGAGAGATCTTCCCCCAAATAAAAATCTGATCATGTCATTTCTCTGCTTAGAATTCTTCAAGGATGTCCCACTATCTTTAAGATAAAAGGCTAAACCTTTCACTGGGGCTCCAGGACCCTCCAATATCAGGACCCATCCTTTTGCCATCTTCTTTCCTTCCTCCCCACTCCACAGCCAACCAGTGTCTCTCCAACCTACCAAACCTTCCTCACCCCCAACCTTAGGCATGAGCTGCTCACTCCTTCCAAACACTTTCCCTTTCCCTCTGCTTAACTCTCCTCTCAGCATTTGTTTGGAGAAGCCATTCATTTGACAAATATTTCTTGAGGCCCTGCCAAGTACCAAGCATTGAGATGGGCTCCAAGGAGCACAGCAGTCAAGAGTGGCACAAAGGCCACTTTTCCAGAGACAATCATTCAATCCACCCACACTTAGTGACTCACTGGGCTGCTTTGAGTTCCCACAGCACCCGTAACAACCACCCAGTTCAGTGCTAGCTACCTGTGTGATGTGTGCCTCTAAGTTGCCTCTAAACTGCAAGCCCCAGAGGGCAGGGTCTGGGTCTGTCTTATTTCCTGCAGTATTTCCTGATACTGCATATCCCCTGATATTTATACAGTAATACAGCTGGCTTTTAGTAGGTGCTCAATAAACAGTTGTTAAATGGATTAATTCCTCTCCTTTTTGCATTACAAAGATGATGGCTCATTGTGAAGATAATGGTGAGTCCTGTTTGCAGCAGCCCCATTTGCTGTAGACTCAGGTACTGGGAGAAGCCACAGAGAGGCCACACATGGTCCCCCTTCTGAAACCATCATCACAAAGAGTTTGGGTTCAGGAATAACTCAAAATGCCTTTGGCCAGAAGATGTTTTTTGCCCACCAATTTTCATAACCCTGTTTGTTTGAGAGGAAATTTGATCCAGATGTTTTAGATTCATTTACATTAAACTCATCACCACGTGACACTGTAACAGATTTGGATGGCCATGCAGTCCTTTTTCACAAACCAGGCTGCTGCATGTTGCCAGCTATAAATGAGGGCAGGACCCCAATTCTTTGCACTTGGGTCCAAATTTAGCAAGGACTGGGGGAGTGTGAAGTTTGGCAACTGTACATTCTTCTGTCCCTGCCGAGGCATGGATAGGGTTTTACAGACTTTGGAATGTAGATTTCCTAATGATTCGGAGGAATGTCACAATGTGATGGTTCCATCCACCAAAAGGACCATGAAACAAGACCCCTCCTTGTCTTTATGATTTCTTCTATTTCAAAAAAAAAAGTGGGAAGGAGAAGAGAGGTTAGGAAGGAGTTTTAGAGGAGTAGAAAATTAAGCACACATAGGCTCACACACATCCAAAATTCTTAACAACCTAATGATTCACTAACAGCACCAGGGAATTTAAATGTGTTAGTCCCTTGGCGGGCAGGAAGCCAAGCCCCCCCCCCCTCCCTCTCCCTGTGCTTTTCTGTATCCACCCCTCTCTCCCTGACATAAGGGTAAATTCTGGCACAGAAAGATGACTCTTCATTCCATCGAAAACTCAACACTGCAAAAACGAATTCAAAGTGGACTGAAAAGATATTTGATGGCTTGGAAAATGTTTATACCAGGGTGATTCTCTGAAACAACTGGGAAATGTTATCGCAGCACAGTGAGCTGCTCCCTCCTCCGCTCGCAGAGCACTTGACTCTGTCTGTGCTCTTAACATGTTGTAATTTATCTGTTAGAAAGCTGTTCCCACCAATATATTGGTAAGATCCAAGGACAGGAGCTGCATCTCATTTGTTCTTATCCACTCAGAATTTAGCATAGTATCTGGCACATAGCAGTTGCCTATGAAATGTCTGATGAATGAAGGAATGAATGAATGAATGAATGAATCCTCTACCTTAAACAGAACTTCCTAATTACTGTGCCACCCACATCGATATATACAGATTGACAGATATAAAGAGATAAACAGACTTAGACAGAATGGAGAGGAAATATGGAAAGAAAGGAAAACCTATTTCTCGAAAATCCTGTGAGTACACTTAGAGAATTTTAAATAACTCAGACAAGTAGCCGCAATACAAAATTTGAGCAAGCCTATCTAACACTCTTTCATTTTACTGTTTCCATTTTTTATAGGCTTTTCAGAGAGGCAAATCCCTGACAGTGGACACTTCCCAGTCTTCTGATGATACCATAGTTACAGCCTCTCTATGACAGGAAAAGCCAGGCTTTCAACATATTGAAAAACACTCCACAGGCCCTTCAGTGAGGCAGGACACTTATGCCCTTGCTTAGATCCAAAGTTAACGACATCCATTTACAAAGGGGAAAAAGAGATCATAATTTTTTAAACTGTGTTTTTCCATGTGCGACTGGATTTTCTAAGTCAGCCTGAAAGCCGCACGCTTGCTAGACCACATCAGGGCTGCAAAGCAGAAGCGGGGTGAGCCTCTGTCTGAAACAGAGGAACGGATGATGTCACCGCAGCAGTTACTGACCGAAGGGATTACGAGATTTGAAGTGGGATTTGGACAAATCTCTGGTGCTGTGAATACTGGGGGGCTGCTGGCTGCCTCTTCACCTGGGCAGGAACGCCTCATTCTCGCCCCTCTGGTTATGGGGGCTGTGTTGTCATAACCGCTGCGCTCTTGGCTAGGACTGAGACGGGTAATTTTCTGTCAGTTTTTCCATTCCAGGTTTCAAGAGCTTTTTCTGGGGATCTTAATTTTTTTCCACTTGTCTTCAAATCTTTTGGACAAGGTTGCAGATCATGAGCGGACGTAAGTGAGGAGGGACAGTAAAAGGATGGTGTATTTGGCAACTTGGGCGCTGGGATGGAGAAGCAGTCAAGGAGGAAGGGGCGTGCAGCCATCCGGGGGTCACCTCAACTCCCTAAAGGCTGCACAGCTGTGTTTGGCTTACTTGTGTGAGACTGCAAACCCACAAGACTAACATTTAGATTGTTTCATTAAAATGGAACATACTGTGGAGTATCTATTATGTGTAAGTCATGTTCCTAGATGTGGTGCACAATTGTTAACAATTCAGGGCACACTGTTGCCCCCAAGGTGGTTTCAAACCAGTATACTTAGATAGGTACAGATAGCACGCCTTGATCCCTATTTCTTCATTTGCCAACTAAAAAAATTGTTTAAGTCCGTCTGTCTGTTCATTTATTTATTTTGAGAGAGAGAGAAAGAGAGAGAGAGACAGAGCTAGAGTCGGGGAGGGGCAGAGAGAAAAGGAGACACAGAATGGGAAGCAGGTTCCAGGCTCCCAGCTGTCAGCACAGAGCCCAACGTGGGGCTCGAGCTCACTAACTGTGAGATCATGACTCGAGCCGAAGTCAGACGTTTAACTGACTGACACACCCAGGCGCCCCTTCATTTATCAATTTTAAATAATATTTATTGACCCTCCAACGTAAAAGATGAGGATGATCTCCTACTTTTTCTTCCCTCCTCCTCCTTCCAATATTTAACATTGCACTCTTATTCTTTTGTTACTTTGAAATTTTAAACTTTATACCAAGTGCTACCTATTTCTCATTCTAGCAACTTCATTTTGTATCTTAAATATTTATGAAATATAAGAGTACAAAGAATAATGTATCACCTGTCACCTCTTAATATCTTTTTTATATATATTTGCATGTATCCATAAATGATATGTAGTATTTTGCCTTTTTTAAGGTGCACAGATGATACTACTACTCAAAACATTTTATTTTATAATTTGATGTTTTCCACTCAACTTGGTGTTTTCAAAATATATCTGTGTTAATGTAAGCTATAGTCCTTTCGTTTTTCTTGCTGCCTCATATTCCTTCTATGAACCTACCACAGTGTCTTTATTCAGGCCTTGTTGGTGGAAAATAAGAACAGTAATAGCAACAGCATTGAGTGCCTACTATGTTCCAGGCACTATTTTAAGGATGTTATGTTGCTTAACTAATGTGATCCTGTAGCAATCCTCATTTTCTATGAGAAAACTGAGGCACAGAGAAGAAATCGCATACCTGAAATCTCAACGGCTAATACATGACCATCTAGCTCCAGAGTCCTCTCTCTTAACTACTGTGTAGTCCTGCCTCTTAACCTAAACTGATTCCTTCGAACCATTCCAAACAATGATGTAGTGAACCTGTTTGTACTCATGTGTGAGAGATTCCCTTGGAGAATTACTGGGGTGTGGGATCTGGGGCATCTTCAGCTTGCCATATATCGCCAAATTGCTCTCCAAAAACACATTCCAATTCATACTCCCACAAGCTTCTATACACTTCAAACAGCATTCTATGACTCCCTACTTTATAAAAATGAGGCGATTATCATTCCATTCTGTCTTCCTTCTTTCCTTTCTTCTACACTCTACCTTCTGTTAGTTACATTTTACATGGTATACACAGTCAAAATTGTTGACATTTTCTGTATAAGCTCTGTTAACTTTTCTCCACTTTGTCCACAAGTTGACTCTAAAGTTAGACACCAGTGAAAGATATTTACACATGTATAATCACTTAAGTATTGTTCAGTGCCTGGGAAGCAGGTTGCAGGAATTGCATTTCCCTCCCTGCAGGCCCCATAACAACAACCTAGGACCACATTAAATAGAATGCTCATAGCATCAAAGACTAATGGAGCTCTTTTTCTTACATTTAGTTTTTAGTCATGTCATGTTTAGTTGACTGAGGTCCTTGTATACTTTGTCTGCCCCCTTGAAATTCCTTATTGTCTTTTTTCTCTTCATTTTGTTTTCCATTATTGTGTTCTCAAATTTTCTTTCTTTGTTTTTTAATTTTATTTTTTATGTTTTAAAATTCACACCCAAATTAGTTAGCATCTAGTGCAACAATGATTTCAGGAGTAGATTCCTTAGTGTCCCTTACCCATTGAGCCCATCTCCCCTCCCACAACCCCTCCAGCAACCCTCAGTTTGTTCTCCATATTTATGAGTCTCTTCTGTTTCGTCCCCCTCTCTGTTTTTATATTATTTTTGTTTACCTTCCCTTATGTTCATCTGTTTTGTCTCTTAAAGTCCTCATATGAGTGAAGTCATATGATTTTTGTCTTTCTCTGATTAATTTCACTTAGCATAACACCCTCCAGTTCCATCCACGTAGTTGCAAGTGGAAATATTTCATTCTTTTTGATTGCCGAGTAATACTCCAGTGTATATATGTACCACATCTTCTTTATCCATTCATCCATCTATGGTCATTTGGGCTCTTTCCATACTTTGGCTATGGTTGATAGTGCTGCTATAAACATGGGGGTGCATGTGTCCCTTCAAAACAGCACACCTGTATCCCGTGGATAAATATCTAGTAGTGCAATTGCTGGGTAGTAGGGTTGTTCTATTTTTAGTTTTATGAGGAACCTCCAAACTGTTTTCCAGAGTGGCTGCACCAGCTTGCATTCCCACCAACAATACAAAAGAGATCCTTTTTCTCCGCATCCTCACCAACATCTGTTGTTGCCTGAGTTGTTAATGAAGCCATCAAAATCCTCAAGGAGAAAGCAGGCAAAAACCTCTTTGATCTTGGCCACAGCAACTTCTTACTCAACACATCTCCAGAGGCAAGGGAAACAAAAGCAAAAATGAACTACTGGGACCTCATCAAAATAAAAAGCTTCTGCACAGCGAAGGAAACAATCAGCAAAACTAAAAGGCAACTGACAGAATGGGAGAAGATATTTGCAAATGACATATCAGACAAAGGGTTAATATCCAAAATCTATAAAGAACTTATCAAACTCAACACCCAAAAAACAAATAATCCAGTGAAGAAATGGGCAAAAGACATGAATAGACACTTCTCCAAAGAAGACATCCAGATAGCCAGCAGACACATGAAAAAATGTTCAACATCACTCATCATCAGGGAAATACAAATCAAAACCACAATGAGATACCACCTTACACCTGGCAGAATGGCTAACATCAAATTTTCTTTCATATCATCTTTTCTACCGAGTAATCTGGCATTTCCCCTCCAAAACCCTCCCACACCAATCTGGACTTATCCTCTGGGCCTGCTGTACTGTTCTCTTCCCAGAACCTTTTGTCTGCCCCTGCTCTCCTGCATCAGAGTTGTTAGTTTATGGATCGCATATCACCTTCTTTTTTAGTTTACTCCTATATTTTGCTGGAGTATGTCCATAAGTAACTTCCCACAGAAGGGGACATGCAAGATAGATCTTCTAAGTCCTCATAGGTCTGAGATGTTTTTACCGTCACACTTAATCGCTGGGCTGTGGGAGCTCCCATGTGTCCAAATGAGAAGAAGAATAGTATTTATATGGAGGTCTTAGCTTTCCCCCAGATGGCTAGTTCCAAATTTTTGAAGCATACCCTTTTGCCCTGGGTGAGTGTCAGCTGCCTGGGCTTTCTGCCCTAAAGGGGTGGGGGATTACCAGGGTGTACCAACAGGAAAGTTACCTAGTGTTTGCTCCAGTTATCACCTTGATCCTTGGCCATACTACTGATTCTGAGTGCACAGCCTCTCAATAATTTTGTTAGTTGACTGGCTCCAGCAGGGAGAATATGTGAGGTCTCATGTTTCTCCACCTGTTTCACTTAATAGCCTTGTTCTGTCCACTTTCCATCTTGCAGAAATCTATTGACCATTTCCTATCACTTTCAGCAGTTTTATTTCCCCATTTATTTGCTGTGTGGCCTGGGCAACTTACTTAACCTTCTTGTACCTCAATTATCTCGTATATAAAATGCAAAATAATGGAACCTACTTTATTAAAGTTGTAATGAGAATGAAAAGGGTTAATACACTTAAGGCACTAGAATAGCATTTGGCACTTACTTAACCCCTTAATACAATCATTACTATTATGTGATGGAGCCCTGAGAGGGATGGGATACAAGATGAATACTAAGACTATAGTATTTAGACCATTTACTAATTGTCCCTTACATGGAAAGAAATCACTTGGGGTTTACAGGGATGGTTTACTCATCTTTGAGTTTGACGTCCCCCAGATCAATGCTTTTTAAACCATGATTACTGGGGAACGTGGTTAAAATACCAACTCCAATTTAGTAGGCAAACGTGAGCTCCTTATTTTGCATTTCTAGCAAGTTCCTAGGTGCTGCTGATGCTGTTAACAGTGTGTATATGTTTGTGTATGCACAGTGTGTGCACTGTTATATACACTAGATGTCAATATGAAATAGATGTTCACTGTAGGTCATGGTAAAATCGTTTGAAAATCACTGCCTCGTGGGGCGCCTGGGTGGCGCAGTCGGTTAAGCGTCCGATTTCAGCCAGGTCACGATCTCGCGGTCCGTGAGTTCGAGCCCCGCGTCAGGCTCTGGGCTGATGGCTCAGAGCCTGGAGCCTGCTTCCGATTCTGTGTCTCCCTCTCTCTCTGCCCCTCGCCCGTTTATGCTCTGTCTCTCTCTGTCCCAAAAATAAATAAACGTTGGGGCGCCTGGGTGGCGCAGTCGGTTAAGCGTCCGACTTCAGCCAGGTCACGATCTCGCTGTCCGTGAGTTCGAGCCCCACATCAGGCTCTGGGCTGATGGCTCAGAGCCTGGAGCCTGTTTCCGATTCTGTGTCTCCCTCTCTCTCTGCCCCTCCCCCGTTCATGCTCTGTCTCTCTCTGTCCCAAAAATAAATAAACGTTGAAAAAAAAAAATTAAAAAAAAAAAATAATAAATAAATAAACGTTGAAAAAAAAATTAAAAAAAAAAAAAAAAAGAAAATCACTGCCTCGAGAAAGCCAGCCTCATTCTTGGCCACCTCCACAAGAGACTCTCCCCCGCACCCCACCCAGTGCTAACCTTGGAAATCAGGATATGGTTTTATCCGGGAAGCAGGAGAGCTCCATATTGCTCGTAATCAGTCTGCAGTAAGAGCTCCTCTCAAATCCTAAGTCCTGTTATTTGCTGTCCCTTCGCCACAGCAAGGATGTTATCCCACAGCTGGGATGTTACCCAACCCTATCTACATCCCCTTGCTGGTTTTCCCAGCACTTTTGGGTTTCTGGCTTGGTGCCTCTTCCAGACCACCAGAGACCTAACACCCCCCTACCCCTTCCCTGGGGTATCTGGTTTCGCTCTTTAGCTACTGGTTTAGGGTTTCTCTTCCTTGGAAGACAGGGACAGCTGGGAATGTGGATCTCATCCTGTCTGGGTTTTCCCCTGACAAGTGGCAGTAGTGGCAGGATATGAGGTGCTTGAAGACCACTCACATACTATTATCACAGAAAGCAGAGTCACTAATGAAAAGAACAGGTGCAGTGGACTGAATTGCACTTCATGGGCAAGTGGGAACAGTACGGGAATCAGGACTACATGGGTTTTTAAAAAAATCAATTAGGGGGAGGGATGAATAGGTGAGCACAGGGGATTTTTAGGACAGTAAAATTGTTCTGTATGACACTATAATGGTGGATACATGTCATACATTTGTCAAAACCCACAGGATGTCAAACATAAGAGTGAATCCTAAAGTAAACTAGGGACTTTTGTTAATAATAACATACAGTATCGGCTCATCAACTGTAACAAATGTACCACACTAATGCAAGATGTTAATAATAGGAGAAACTGGGGAGGAAGGGGAGGGTAGGTGGATGAGAACTCTGTGATTTCCACTCAATTTTTCAGTAAACCTAAAACTCTAAAAATAAAGTCTATTAATTTCAAAAAAATAGAAAAAATAATTTTGCTGGGCTATTGTGATGATTAAAATGGATAAAACATGACAGCACTAAAAAAGTATCCGTAGCAACAAGAACCAAAACAATTACTCATGTCATACATGAATACATCCTCCCTCCCCACTCACCTCCCTAGAAGTGTCCATTGCTATTGAAGCAGCCCGTGTCCTTGCAGACCTTTCTGGGTGTGTGTAGATACATAAGGGAGATGATGCCTTTGAAATACCTCCCAACATTCTTTTTGGTAGACTACGTTCCCCTCCTGCATCCCATCCACCATTAAAGCCAAGCCGTGAGGCTTTTGTGTCCCAGGTCAAAAAAGTAAGACACAGACCAGAAAAGGAAGTGGAATCTATTTTGCTTTCTCACCCGGAATTAAATGTAAAAGAGAACAGAGGGTGAGAAACTCAGACACAAAAGTCCTTGTTTTCTCTGATCTCTGGGCTGCACCTTAGAATAGGTGGATAAGGTGCATTCAGATGGATAAGGTGGATAAGGACATTCAAATAGATATAAAGAGACCCCAGACCTTTGGGGCATGGTGTTTAGCCAGCACTGACTCCCCTTCAGGGACTGTATTTCCCGCCCTCCCACCCCCGGCCTTGGAGGAAGGCCCTCATTTCCCTTAGAGCCACTTCTATAATGTACATCATGAACATTTTTCTGGGATGGAAACCTAGATGTTGACTTACTGAATGAATAGTATGGGCATGGTTCTTATAAAACATAATATGTGTACATGGAAATAATAATTTCAGTGGAAAGGTATAAAATGAAAAGTAAAAATCTCGCTCTATGATCCTCACTCCAGGCCTGTCTTTCACAGGTAACTGTTTTTCATCTGTTTGTTTATAGTTTTAAGTTTTCTGGTAGTCATCTACATAACTCAGCTAACATGTTTATGCTATTTCTTGATTTATCAACTTTAAGAAGAATCTATTGAATAATGTTTTGAAAAATAAAAAATTTACTCATTTGGATTAAACCCTCTTCCAACTTTTGTTAACTTATTTTTATTTTTAGCTCTGGCACCTATTTTTATAATTTTAAGAATACATCTCTTTTGGAGCACCTGGGTGGCTCAGTCGGTTAAGCATCCGACTTCGGTTCAGGTCATGATCTCACAGTTTGTGAGTTCAAGCCCCACATGGGGCTCTGTGCTGACAGCTCAGAGCCTGGAGCCTGCTTCAGATTCTGTGTCTGCCTCTCTCTGTGTCCCTCCCCCATTCGTGCTCTGTCTCAGTCTCTGTCTCTCTCTGTCTCAAAAATAAATAAACACTAAAAATTTTTTTTTAAATACAGCTCTTCTGATGCAGGAACATTAAACAATATCTCTTCTACTGGGAAAGGTGAGGAAGTAAGTATTATTTTCTCTTCTCTTCCTCCCTCTTTCCCCTAGGTTTCTTCTATATTATTATGTGTATGTGCTTAGGTCTTTTGGATTTATAATCAAGTTTTACATGCTTTATCTATAGATTCTTTTAAAGATCCAAAGAGCATTTACAATTATGCAGATATCATTCATTCCTGAATGGGGATAATATAGCCTAGCCAGAAACAATATATCAGAGTAATAAAGCCTGAGGCTTTAGAATAACTGCCACTTAAGAGTCGTATGACTTGGTTACTTAATTGCTCTGTGCCTTAATTTTTCATCTGAAAAAAAAAATGGGATAATAATACCTACACTATAGGATTGTTTGAAGATTAAATGAAATAATCTATCTAAATCACTTAGCACAGTGTCTGTCACATAGTAAGAATTTCAACAGAAATTTTACCATTTGTGCTATTATATTATTAAGTAGTGTGAATGGATTCATTAGCAAGATATCGTAATTCTTATGTTATTAAGCCTGTGTCATGACAAGGAGAATATTCCTAATACCAAGGTTAAATGTATTCTCTCTCTTGACGCTCTATCAATTCAAAATATCATGTCACAGATTAATTTGCATTTTTAGACCATGACTTTTTGTACTTCTTGACATGTCTAATTGCTTTTCTATTTTCTTGTTGGGTGAAGAAATTAATAATAGACTATATTGTACTGTGTGTTGAATGGCCAATCTCAAGAAGAAAGAGATTGTACAATACCTGACACATGGTGGGGTGGGGAGAGAGAGAGAGAGAGAGAGCCCCAGGTTTCCATCTTTCCAGTTCTGGTTTCCATTTGACCTGGATTTTTTCTATTCCTCAGATGCCCGAAAGATTCTCCTATTATATTTTTATAACATCCCCTCTTATATATCCCCTTTTATAACACATGAACATATTCATTAAATTGTAGCACATGAGGGTTCCTTTCTTTGAAACCCAGTGATGTTATAGAGGGAATTGTAGTGACTATATCTAGGGACTCTTCTAACCCTGACATTTTTTCTATGTTTTTAAGTTCTTCTGATAGTCTGCTTATCCACGTTTTCCACTCTGGCTAAAGTTTTCCTATTCTCATTCTCTCCCTCTCACCATCCCCCATCTTCTCCCCTCCCTCCACCTGCCCCCACCACTTTCTGATAGAAACTGAGGACAGAGAAACACCCCCTGCCTTGTAGCAAGGATCATTTTTTCCCTTTCATCATTACTCCTGCTCAGGGATCTATAATGTATACAGTGGGATAAAGATAATTATTCCCTGGCTTCAGGAAGTTCCAATTCCCTGAGACACTTAAAGGGATACCATATAAAACATAAATTTCAATATATCAGATCCACAGTCACTATGAAGGAAGGGGAAGGAGCATTTCTGCTGCTTGATAAGAAAAACTAGCTCATGGGGTGCCTGGGTGGCTCAGTCAGTTAAGCGTCCAACTTCAGCTCAGGTCATGATCTCGCAGTTTGTGAGTTCGAGCCCCGCATCGGGCTCTGTGCTGACAGCTCAGAGCCTGGAGCCTGCTTCAGATTCTGTGCCTCCCTCTCTCTCTCTGCCCCTCCCCCACTCACACTCTGTCTCTCTCTCTCTCTCTCTCAAAAATAAATAAACATTAAAAATAAAAAAATAAAATAAACAAAGAAAAACTAACCGACCTTTGTGTACATCTTAGCAGGCACAAAATACAAATGAGGGGGTGGGATATAATTTTTAAAATCTTGAAATGTCCTAGAAATAAATATCCTTGGGGTATAGTTTGAGATGTTGCTTGATACCAAACTTCCCTGAGGACCAAAGAGGAGAGGGGTACATAATAACAGATATAAGCTCTCCATAGGGAACTAGCGCCTGATGTTTTGTGACACTTTCCAACAACGCAAGTGGTGTCAGTTCCCCTACATTGACTGTGGTGTTTTAATAAATCAAATTATCAAAGCTTCATAGATGTGAAAAAAAAATGAAACAAAAACAAGTGAAGCAAGCATAGTTTGCTGCTCTAACATCAAAGAACCTCAAACCATAAATCCATAACATTCACTTTCAAAAGCAGATGATGAAAAATATGGAATGAGTTTCTTAGATTTAATTTTAAAATGGCAAAAGTATGTGAGAGCAGAAGAGAGATGCTGAAATGCAGAAACCAGAGCAGAGGGTACTTCATTTTAGAATTTTTAACATCTCCAGGGAGCATAAGAGCTTAGTTCCTTCATGGCTGGAAAGCCATAGGCGAACTTTGCAAGCTCTTTTTGTATTGAGTCCAGTCATTCAGCTCAAGTCAGTAAATCAGACACCCAGGGGATACATAACACATTATTAAATTTATGCAAGAGCTCTGAGTTCATCAAGGAAAATAAAGAAAGGTGCTAAATGTCACAAGTGAGCTTGCTGGTAATCAACCAATCCAATATTAAATTGATTTTAAAATCACATAGTCTCTTTTTCTGCAAAATTTCATTCATAGTAGACATTTGTCACTTTTTTTATTGTTGGACACATTTGATTCCCCTTCATATTACATGTTGGTTTCCTTTCAGGGAATTGCTTTTCCCGAATGTATGTAATCTTGGTGAGAAGTAGTACCTGCCCCCAGCTCCCAGCCCCCAGACTCACAAGCTGACAAGGTTGGGTGTACGTCATCCCAGCCTGTCCGTGGAGTGAACAGACCGAAGGTGTGAAGGTGTGCATGAGACACAGACTTGGTCAATGGGACATTCTCCCCATCCTGGGAATCCCAGGGGAGGGATGCAAAGATATGAATGATAATGAGAATTTCTTTGTCCCTGCTGATTTGCCCTCTTGAGTTCCCTTGTGTCCCACCCATTCTCCAAACCCAGTTTTCTAGTCCTTCAATGACTTGTCTCCAATGGTCATCCAATAAAATCTTTTTTCTTGAGATCATCAGTTGCTTGTGACCAAGAGGTCTAATGTATTCTTTCATTTGGAGAAAAAAATTTCTTTAACATCCACTCTGTTTGGCATAGGAATATAGAGACATAGTTCCTACTCTCAAACTGACTGAGATTGCTATATAAATAGATAATTATAGTGCGGTATAGGAGGTGCTATTATAGATGAACAAAGATCATGGAGGCAGAAGTCAGTAATTCCACTTAGAGGATATAGGAAATGTTCCACAGAGAAGACAAAGCATAAGTCTTGTTTTGGAGGACAAATAGTTTACCTTCTCAAAAAAAAAAAAAAAAATTAGGCAAGCTTTCCAGCAGGGGGAAAAAAAAGCACACGCAAAGGTATACAGGCATGGAAGAACATGCTTGAGATGCTTCCAGAATTAGGATGGAGCAGAACCTACATGAGTGAATGAATTCGTTTGGATGAGGCTGAGGCTGTGTCATGAAGGATCATGTACTCAGTGAATGGGATGAGTGTTGAATAGCCAGGGGAATGGCTAATTCAAAGAAAATCAAAAGCATTGTCCTCAAATACATGAGGTCTCGGAAATAGTATGTGGGCAGAAGTAAAATTTAATGGGTGGCTTAAGTCAATTGAGTGTCCAACTCTTGATTTCAGCTCAGGTCATGAACCCAGGGTCGGGAATCCAGGCCCACATTAGGCTCTGCGCTGAGCATGGAGCCTGCTTCGGATTCTCTCTCTCTCTCTTCTCTGGGGGCACTTGCTCTCTCTCTGTCCAAAATTTAAAAACATTAAAAAAAAATTTTTTTAAGGAAAACTTAAAATGGAAAAATAGGTGCTTCAAATCAGTCATATGTAATTTTTTTTCAAGGATTAATTTAGGTTAAGTAGAAGTATTTGCAGTCCATATTAAAAAAAAAAACAATCTTGTTAAATCTCCTGGTATTCCAGTTTTCATTATCTACTTTATAGATCAGGAGAGTGTCAAGGAGATAATTGGTAGCTCTTATTAGCTGCTAAAATGTTAATGCTTGGGAATATTTGAGAATTACCTATCATTGGGAGACAATTCTTCATGGGTGTCTTACACTTCCAAGCAAACGCAAGCAAACATACTGACTGACCTTTGTTTCAGACTATGTTTTCAAGGATGCAGTGTATAATGGACAGTCTTGTAAAATGGCAAGATTGTTCTTTATGGGGCAAAGGGCATAATATTGAACACCTCTTCAGGGTTCAGCACTGGACCAGGCCTTATGAGAGATAAGAACCCCTATTTTCACCGTATGGAGGGAGAGGTGACCAACACATGCCAAACTGCAGTGAACAACACAAAATAATATATAACCCAGGACTACAGTCCCAACAACAGCTGCCATTTTATTTATATTGTTTAGATCCTTAGTAAAATGTTGAATACTGTCAGATTTCAAAGGAGACAAGAGGGCTCCATGATGCAGAGGAAGCTTCTTTGAAGAGAAATTCCAGCTGGGCTCTGCAGGATGGGAGGATTTTTATGGGAGGAGACAGGGGGAAACATTTATTATGATCGTCAAGAACGAGATGGTGAAGGAGCAAGTTGTTGAATGTTGGTTGCCTGGGCTGCCTCCTGTATTTATCCTCTAGATGTCTCAATCTCCCCGTCTGTGAAGTCTGGGTAATAATGTCCCTCTTCCCCAGGGAAGTTAGAGGAAAGCAATGAAACAGCAGGTGTGAAACCTCTTTTGAAGTGAGAACCCATAAAAGATAAGATAGATAGACTGATTAAACCAGCAATTATCTTATTACTGCTGAATCTTCTCTTCTCTAGGCTAAATGTCCCTTAGTGGCTATACCCATGTGTCACATGGCAACACACAAGTCCTGTCTGTTGTTCTGTGTCACTACAACATAGTTCATGTTTTTCTCAAGTGTGGTGCCCAGAATTCTCCAGTTATAGCCTGACAGGTGCATATGGGAGAGGGATTTTTACTTTCTTTGTTGTCTATATTGTATTTTTACCAATGCAGGCCAAAAGTGCAATGGGCACCATGAACCCTTACAGTCCTGACAACTAAAGTTCCCTTTTATTTTAATGAGACCTGCTACTGTATCTTCTCCAACCTGTACTTCTGGACTCAAAGGCAGGAATTTCAACTCAAGCTTCAACTTGGTGTCTCTAGATGACAGCTGATACAAAATGGTAGTAATGGTTGAGCAGATTAGCAGCCTTCAAGGATGTGTAAGATACTTACCTAAATGAGGCATCATCACCCAACTGGGAAAACTGGACCATTATCAATTCCCAGTCTTGGTGCAGCCAGGGCTTAAGCAACCACACATCTACCTATCTCCTTAAACCCCTTCCTCCTGACCATCACCTCATTCTCAAATGACTTTGCATCTTCTATCAGCCTGGAATTCCCTACCAGAACACCTACTAGTGCATCCATCTTTACTCCATCTCCACTCCCTTCACCCTTAGTTCTGTGATCCAAGGCTATACGTTTGCTTCTAAGGGTCATCATTCCAATAGCCCATGTTCTTTCTCCTGTATTTTTAATATTGTCCTCCTTACTGGCTCTTCTACCTCAGCACTCACATACACACCAACATCTTCAGGTTTGTTTGTTTGTTTGTTTTTTTTTCATAAAATCCATCTGTTATGGACTGAAGGTCTGTGTCCCCTTTAAAACTCATATGTTGAAGCACTAACCCCGAGTCTGACTGTATTTGGAGAGGGGGTACTTCTAAGGAAGTAATTAAGGTTAAATGAAGTCATTAGGGCAGGGCCCTGATCCTAATTTCTCTCTCCACTAGCACTCACTGAGGAAAGGCCATGTGAGGACAGACCAAGAAGGCAACCATCTATAAGCCAGAAAGAGAGTTCTCACCAGAAATGGAATTTGCTGGCAAGTTGATCATAGACTTCCAGCCTCTAGAACTATGAGAAAACAAATTTCTGTTGTTTTAGCCACCCAGTCAGTGGTATTCTGTTATGGAAGCCTGAGCAGACTGAGATGCCATCTGTTGATTTTCCCTCACTCCAGCTATTGTCCAGTTGCTTCATTTTGGTCATGGCCAAGTTTATGGAGATAGTTCACTGTCTCTATCTTCTTTCTTCCCATTCACTCTCCAACCCATGTCATGCAGCTTAAATCTCTACTACTCTGCAAAATATCCATTCACTGAGGCTTTCTACAACCTGTAACGATAAAAGTCAGGATTGGAACTTTCTGTACCATTCAGTGCATTTGGTCACCCCTTCCCTTGTCTCATGTGACTCTCCTGGTTTGTCTTCCACCCTTGCAGCCATTTCTTTAGTCTTCTTCCAGCTACTTTCCCTATCCCAAATCCTCCAAAGATGACTCAGATAACTAAGTGATCTCAATCAAATTTCAACTATAATGTGTAATATGTGATACTCAAATGTCTATTTTTGGTCAAATTCATTGTGCTCAAGTGTCACATGCCCAATGGCATAGGCCATTTGAATGTCCCTAAATTACCTTAAAGGCAAATGTTTCCAGTACTGAGCTTACATTTCTTTCCTTCAAACCTGTTTCCCCTCTAATATTCCCCATCCACCATCCAGAGTCTGAAACCTGTGGTCCACTTAGATCTTTTCTTTTCGCTCTATGTTAGCATCTATATAAATGTGTGAGTATATTCATATATAAAGAACTGAATGTGATTCTACATTAACAATTTACTGTATTATATCATTTAACCCCTATGAAGAGGATACTGGCCTCTCTCTGCCCCCACTTTGCAAATGAAAAGAGATTCCTAGAGGTTGAGTGATGCTCCCAGAGTTGTACAGCTAGGAAATGGCAGAGCAGATTTGAACCCAATTATACCTTACTCCAAAACCCAAATTCTTAACAACTAAACTATATTACATTGTAATAGCTATTTTTTAAATAGAGTTCATGTTCATTGATACATCTTTATCTCCACAGTTACTCCTTATCCCTTCCTGTCTACATTACTGCAATAGCTTTCTGATTATTCTTCTTGGCTCCAATCTGGATTGCTTCCAAGACTACTTCAACATTGCCACCAGAGCAATCTTTTGAAAACACAACTCTGAGTATTATGCTAAGTGAAACAAGTCAGACAAAGAAAGACAAATATCATATGATTTCACTTATATCTGGGATCTAAAAAATAAAACAAATGAACGAACAAAACAAAACAAAACAAAATTCATAGATACAAAGAACAAATTCGTGGTCGCCAGAGGCAGGGCAGGAGGGGGTGAGTGAAACAGGGAAAGGAGATCAGGAGGTACAAACTTCCAGTTCTAAAATAAATAAGTCATGGGGATGTAATGCACAGCATGGGGACTGCAGTCAATAATATTGTATTCTAAATTTGAAAGTTGCTAAGAAAGTAAATCTTAAAAGTTCTCATCACAAGAAAAAAATTGTTGTAACTTTGTATGGTGGTGGATGATAAACAGACTTAATGTGTTGACCATTTCACAATGCATACAAATGTCAAATCATTATGTTACACATATGAAACTAACATAATGCTGTCTTTCAATTATGCTTCAATAAAAAATAAAATAATGGGGCGCCTGGGTGGCTCAGTCAGTTAAGCATCCGACTTCAGCTCAGGTCATGACCTCGCAGTTTGTGAGTTCGAGCCCCACGTCGGGCTCTGTGCTGACAGCTCAGAGCCTGGAGCCTGCTTTGAATTCTGTGTCTCCCTCACCCCCTGCCCTTCCCCCACTCACACTCTGTCTCTCACAAATAAATGAATGTTAAAAAATGTTTTTAAATAAAATAAAAACCAACTTTAATAAAAAAAAAAAGCAAACACAAGTCTGATCATTTCCCTCCTCTAGATGAGACCCTCTTTTGCTCATGGCCTGACTCTTTAGCCCATAAGTCACCTTGTGTTCTGGCCACTGTCTACCTTTCTAGCCTACCTGGGCATGCCCCATTTGTTCTAGAACTACTTGCAGTTCTCCAAATGTACATAAAATTTTATAACTCCAAACTTTTACATATTTGTTCCCTGTCCCTGAAGGCATTGTCCCCACCTTAGATTCATGCAGACACAGTGGTTGACTAACCCAACGGCCCTTTCCAGCACCCTGTTACCTCCCTCTCCAGAGGCCTGCAAAGCAGACCCTCCTTTGTCAGATTCCTTACATCTAGAAGTGGCCACAAGACCTACTATCATGGCCAATGAGATACAAGAGGAAGCCTGCTGTGAGACTTGTAAAGAAACAGGTCTATACAGCTGGTGCTGTCCATCCCCCCTCTTTTATCCACCTTCAGCAGGGATGTTATTTTGGGAGATGTGGATATCCTGTTGAAATTATGAGACCATAAAGCACAAGGATAAAAAGCCATGACCATAAGGATGGCAGAGCAGAAAAACAAAGAACATAAATGCACAGCTAAAATCAATGTCAAATGCCTCAGGACTTCCATCTAAGTCATTGTTAGTCAGATATTCTGTTACTTGCAGTCAAATCACTCTTAACTAATACATGGGTCCAACAACTTCTACTCTTCAAATTCAACCCAAGGTGTCTCCTGTGAAACATTTCCTGACTCTTAATTCTGATTTGGAGGTTCTTCCTTTGACTCCTAAAATCACCTATGTGTGATTCTATCGCACAGCCTATCACATTTGTTTACCTGTCTTTCCTATAAGACCATGAGTTGTTAGAAGACAGCATCATGCCTTATTTGATTTTATATTCCCAGTGACTAGCACATTGCCTGACACAAGTTAAGCCTTCAAGACCTGACATTTTATCAATTTGGAATCATAAAATGCACTCGAGTCCTCCCCTTTAGGCAAAAGATATACATTCACATACTAAACTATAAACATTTCTCATAATTATTGCAGTGTCTCCCTGAAGGTGGGAAAACTAGTTTATGTGTGTAAATTTGGGCAGAGAAAGTGCCACAAGCAGAAGAAAAACCCATTTATCATAGAGTAAGTTTCAAAACAAAGACTCTCAAACAAACCAAACTGAGAGAATGTGTTGGCAGTGGGCATTTACTTAAAATAAATATTAAAAGAAGTTACTTAGAAGGAGTATAATCCCAGATGGAAACATGGTAATACAGGAAAGAATGTAGAGAAATGGAAAAGGTAAACATGTGGGTAAAATATAATGAATATTGACTATTTGGAAAAATAATAATAATGTTTTGTGGGATTAAAAGTATGTAGAAATAAAACACATGATAACAATAACAATGGCCCTAAACAGGAAAATCAGCTTAAATGTTGTGAGGTTCTTTTACTGTCCAAGAAGTATCAGTAATATCAATTTATAGTAGACTCTAATAAGTTAGGGACACATGTTTGTAATCTCTGTGGTAACCACAAAAAGAATAATTAAAGAGTATATAATCTAGGGGCGCCTGGGTGACGCAGTCGGTTAAGCGTCCGACTTCGGCCAGGTCACGATCTCGCGGTCCGTGAGTTCGAGCCCCGCGTCAGGCTCTGGGCTGATGGCTCAGAGCCTGGAGCCTGTTTCTGATTCTGTGTCTCCCTCTCTCTCTGCCCCTCCCCCGTTCATGCTCTGTCTCTCTCTGTCCCAAAAATAAATAAACGTTGAAAAAAAAATTAAAAAAAAAAAAGAGTATATAATCTAGAAGCTAATTGTGAAAGACGGAATAATTTTTAAAATGCTAAATTAATGTAAGAAAGAAGAATGTAGAAAAAGAGGAACAAAAAAACCCAGATGGGACAAATAGTAAACAAAGGTGAAGATTGTAGCTTAAACTCAAATAGGCAGGCATGGTGGGCCTATTGTTCCCCAAGCAGAAAAACCCAGCCTGGGGAGGAAATGAGGTTTTCATGGAGAAGGTGTGCAGAGAGAGACAGAAGATGCCTTGTGTCTTAAGACAAAGAGGGAGGGACGTATTGTCAAGATGAACTTTCTAAACTGATCGTATGCCCTGAACATGAAATTTCTGAGAGAGAAAGCCTCCTATATCCTTACAATAAACTCTCCTTTCTGAGCTAATTTCAGGCAGTTCTGTTCCAACCTTCTGTTGCAGACAAATGACCCCTGACTGAGACAGCGGTCACGGTTAATAGGAACTGAGAAATATGGTCTCATTAGACTGGCCTCTGGGGAGAGAGAACTAGTGTCTTGGTCATGAAGCTTCTATCACAAGAATGCTTTTATATTCCAGGTTTCCATAATGATGATTTCTGATATTTTTTTTTATATTCCAGAACACCAGGGAATAACTCTTTATACTAATCTTAATGAAAAGGTAGTGTTGCTTATGTATACCAGAATACTGAAATTGGTAAAGCAAAAATGTTTCATGCTAAGAAAACAAAAGAAAAACAAAGGCCTCTTAGTTGATTTTTCTACCATGACCATCTGGTTTTATAATTAATGTCTTGCCAATATGCTAAAATATTTTCTATGTAAATCTTTTACAATCTTGCTGCATTTTCAATTATAGTCTCTGAATTAAAACTTTGTACCATGAGTCAGCAGTTAAAGCAAACATGTTTTTTCCATTTATCTTCCTTTGGGAAAACCCAGTCCCAAATGCAGAATGCCTGCCATCCTGTAGTTCTTTTCATCAATCCAGATGTCCATAATTACTTCTGGAGGTTGCCATAGTGGTTTGCCCTGCCATTTGACACAATCTTTCCCATGATTGCCTACTATGGCTTCCCCTGCTTTTTCACTGTTCCCTACAAACACTCCCATTCAAAGTGTGCAACATACCTGTGGTCAATGCATTGTAAGACCTGGAGACACCTCATGTTCATGGGTGGCTTCATGCAGGGGCTGCCATTTCAGATTTGTGCTGGGACAGAGACACTCTCTCTTTATATCCTATTTTAGAATCCATTATCCTGTTCCCTGAGCTATAATTGCAGAAAACTAATATTCTACGATATAGGGAAGTTGAAGTTCTGAAGATCACATACGCAAAAATCATGAGGTCCTCCTCACAGGCATTATTTACAACAATGTCCTTCAAAGTGTGGCCCCAAAACCATCATGACCCCCATCAACATTTGGTTGGCGGTGGACAAATGGCCAACTGACCATCTGCTCTAAATGTGGGTTTGTAAAGATGCTGAGCTTAGTAGTGTCCTGTTCCCTAAATATCTAGGGCAACAAGTACTGCTTTTCTTAAAGAAGTCTTTCTAAAAGCAGCCCACTTTGGCCACCTGGCCACTCTGTAGACTTTCCTTTCTGCACACGCCTCTCCACACACACACTATAACCAACTTGGTGGTGATAGTGTCACATATAGCTTCACCAAAAATATTACTAAAGACTATATAGATAGAACCATTTACCACTTGTTAAAACTCTACTATAAGCCACACATTATTCTAGGAGCTTTACCTACATTATCTCTAATCCTTGCAACAACTCTACAGATTGGATATCTGAATCCTAATTAACAGTAGAGGAAACTTGGGCTCAGAGTGGTTAACTTGTCTCGAATCACATGCTAGTTATTTTCTCTTGCTGTCATGACTCTTCCCATAGGAAAATTAGTCTAGTGTGGAAGTATTGCTCAGGATTTGAATAGTGAAGGGAAAATCCTGAAATGCCAACAAGTAAATAGAAAGCACTTCTTATTTAGAAAATTAAATTCAAATAATATGTAACTTTATTGTCAACTGCTTAATATCTTCCTATTTCACACATCAGAACAATAGCTAACTATTAGAGTTACCTATTTAGGATTCTGAGCAAATGTGCCATCATTTCAGGCACACACACACACACACACACACACACACAGGCACACACACACACACACAAAATGTTTTAGGAAAAGTTTGTTTTTCTTCACATACTTTAAAGATGTATCTCTCTGCCAGTGATCCTGGGATGAGTTGAGCATAAATGAATATAACCATGTGGATTACATTTTTTAAGAAATACATATGAGCTTGTAAACTAAAAGGGAAAGAAGTTGGAAAAAAGTTTATTTGGGGGTTTGATCAAAACCAAATTACTCAGGAAAAAAATATCATATATATATATAATCTGCAGCAGTTCAACAAACTCCCAAAGCCATCAAAACCAATGGCCTCTAAACAACGCAGACCAGGCACATCAGAAAGTGAGTTAAGACTTGAAAAAATTCAGACCCAATTACGAAGTATATGTTGCTTCCATAATTTTCTCTAGAGAAACCAAAAATTTCTTTTATGTTATGAAAACAAAGCCCATTGGTGGGGCCTGAGAAAAAAATCAGTAAGTAGGCAAAAACTGATTCTCTTAGCAGACCTAGGCAGTGTGGGTGTTAAATACATAATAGATTATCATAATTACAAAAATAAACCTATTCTCTCCTCCTACTTTCCTTGAAGCTGCTTGGGGAAAATTATTTTATTTTCCTTGGGATGAGGGGAAGTCAAATTTTTTTCACTCTTCTATGAGCTCCTCAGTAGTTTCCGTGGGGTAGAATTATATCCACCCAAGCTCTGACCACAGGCCATGGAATCAGGCTTCTTATTAACAACGATTTTTTTTTTGTTGTTTTGATTCTAGAAATTGGTTAATCCTCTGACTCTCGCTCCTTGCTTTGAAAGATACTGCGTTCGTTTCTGTGGTCTTTTGGTTTGAGCTGATTGTTTTTAAGTTGTTTCCCCCCAGCAGGGGGAAAACAGGTAGTGGGATGGCATCTCTGAAGAGGTGACATTTGAGCTGAAAGAGTCAAGAGTTCAGGGGAAGAGAGTTTCAAGCCCAGGGGTGAGTGAGAGTAGAGCCTTCAGGCAGCTGAATGCCATCAAAGAACAGAAAGATCAGAAAGGTGGCCATGTAGCTGAAGCACAGAGACAGACTGAGAGAGAGGGAAAACTGGGTGGGGACCCAGAGCGAAGACAAGCTCGGAGAATACTGGTCCCCGAGAAAGCAGATTAGATCTTATTCTAAGTGTAAGGGGAAACCATTGAAGGGGTTCCAGAAAGGGAGTGACAGGATCCTGGACTTCCAGGGGAGGTGGGTTGTTGTTGTTGTTGTTGTTGTTGTTGTTTGTTTTGAATTTCTGTTTTTAAGAAGCCACTTTGGCTGCTGTTTGGAGAAGGTCTGAAGCACGACAAGAATGAAGGCGGACAGATTAAGAGGCTAAAGAAGATGTTCAGGTAGAAGAAAAACCTCTGGCCTCCCTTTTTGGGGAATAATATGAATATTTAAGTTGAAGGACTTTGAAGACCTGATTAACCTAAGATCTCAGAGCCTAGAAACTGTCAACTGAGGTTTTCTTAAAGGGAGATGGGGGGTGAGATTAGAAAACTAGTTGTATTCAGAAGAGCAACACCTATGATCATAGCTGTCCCTACTGAGTGTACTTTATGTGAGTATGTGATTATATTTAATATATTTTATCAGTTCCACAATCTCATAAATGGGGCATTACTAGCTCCATTTTTCAGATAAAGAAATGGAGGCTTAGAAAGGCTAAATGACTGGGAAGTTAGTAATTGACAAAGATGAGATTTGAACAAGTCCTTGAGAAAGAAGAAAACAGAGAAAAAGAGAGAGAAACAGGCAAGGGCTACCAGGTAGAGACCTAATAGACCCATTACATGAAAGGCCATATAAAAATTACATCACTGACCTTTGGGGGGAGAAATGAGGGTGCTCTAAACACATATTAGGAATTAATTTTAAACATTTACTTCAAAATTTAGCTGGGGGGGGGGTGGAGAAAAAGAAAATGGTCAGGCCAAATTTTGCTATTTGAAAAAAGCAAATAGATTTAAAAAGCATAGTCGTTATCAGAAAGAAAAAAAAATAAACGCTCAAGCAAAAAGGAAGGAAGGAAGGAAGGAAGGAAGGAAGGAAGGAAGGAAGGAAGGAAGGAAGGAAGGAAGGAAGGAAGGAAGGAAGGAAGGAGAAAGGAAAGGAGGGAGGGAGGGAGGAAGGGAAGAAGGAAGGAAGGGAGGAAGGGAAGAAGGGAGGGAGGAAGGGAGGGAGGGAGGATGGATAGATGGATGAATGTGGCCCCTCACCGCAGGAAATAAAATCCTCACTCCAGAGAGGCAACATTTCAGTGCAGGCTGTCTTTATCAAGAAAGCATCTGGAATCCACTGGAATTCACTTGGGACAACCCAGTGAACAGGAATATCTTCTAGAGGACCACAACTCATTCTTTTGTTTTGTTTTGTTTTCTGTTCAAACGACACAAATGCTGGGGTGAGGGGGTTGCCTCGGCAGCCCTCATGACCCCGGGGAAGATTCCCAGACGCAGCGGGACCCGGATTTGGATGCGCCGGGAGCTGATCCAGGACTCGCTCCCCGGCCAAGCCGACGAGCCTTGCTGCTGGCGGTCCAGACGGAGGCTGCCGCAGGGCCCGTTCCCCGGGGGCCAGGATCCGGAGCTGCGGCCCTGCCTACTTCCTTTTCCTGGGGACAGTGGGCAGAAACCAAAGCCCGCACCCTCCTCCCAGCCGTGGGCTGCCCAGCCTACCCCGGCCCGCAGACAAGCTGACCTGCCTCAGCTCCCTCCCCAGGAGAGCCCTGCACTCCTTCTTCAGCGGCTAAGCACAGAGGCAAAACCAGCTCTGGTCCCTCTGACAGGTCCCCCTCTGGGTCAGATGCGATGGGGAGAATATACATGATATATACTATTCATTATCTCATTAATATAAGTCACATATACAATATATCGTATGCTTTATCTTAATCTTCCCAATTTAACCTGAAGCTCCAAAGGATTAAGTAAACCTGCCTGGGGTCACACAGCTAGTCAGTGGGATGCTGAGATTCAAACCCACGTCTCAACTCCAAAGCTGGGCTTTGAACTTGGATTCGTGAACAGATTCAGCGAATTTATGAAGCACCTACCATGTGCCAGGTAAGGACAAAACCATTGGAGTGTCAAGCCCCTGAAAACAGAACTGTGTCCTCTGACCTCCACGCCAGCCCACTCCCCACTTTGTGGAATTTGATTTCTTTAAGGTTTCAGCATAAGTCTGCTGAAACGAACATTCAATGTTTAACTTGTTTTTCTGATTGAAAAGTTCTGAGTAAGTCCACTGCAGCTAAACTTTTCTCTCTTGTGTGTGCATGCATTCAAGCACATGCTTAATCCAGGCCTGGGTGTGATGGTGAGGAAGACAGATGCAGCATCCTCCTCCAGGAGCTTGGAGCCGGGGCAGAGGCAGGCATTATAGCTATAAGCATGAGGCATTCTGAAGGGGAAGCCAGGGGCCTCACTCCACATTTCTACCCCCCCCCGCCCCCCCTCCCCAGGATCTGGCCTCCTGATACCTCCTACACTGTCAGACCCCAGAGCAATTCTGGAGGCCAGAGAGCAAGACTGGCAAAGCAGGGGCTCCCTGGGGTAATTAGGCCTGAGTTGCCCACAGGTGCTACACAGGTGGTCTCAGCCACCAGCAGTGACCTAGGAAAAGCCACAGGGCCGCTGAGCTGCAATCCTCTGCCTGCTGCCTTCCTGAAATAGTCCAGATTTAACTTATTAAACATATTAATCTGAAGTTAACAATTTGTGGTACTTTCACTAAACGGCTTGAAGAGAGGAATGTAAGGAAAAAGAATTTGATCTGATGGGAAGGCTTAATCCTGAAGGACTAAGTGGCCTTCATATCCTGACTTTGAAATAACTGGAAGTGGAGGGACTGTTCACAGAAGTGGAGAGTCAGAGGGTAAACCCCACTGGAGTTAAAGAAACACAAACAAAACCCATCCCCTTCTGGGCCCCAACCTGCCATGTGACTCTGAGGACATTGCTTACTGCAGTGACAGCATTTTAAACAGCTGCCCAGAGGGGTTTTAAATAGACTTGATGTAATTCAATGATTTATAGAGCATGGGTTACCAAAATATTAAAGTTCTGAAATGCCCCCAAACCAAGACGGTGGCCCCAGCACTACCCACTCTGAACCAAATAATTCCCTGCTGTTGCTCTGAATGTGGGGCCAGAAGAAGATAGTGAGCTTCTAATGAATAGAGAGATACTTGGATTCATTTACACTCAACTCATCCTGGGATCACTGGCAGAGAGATACATATTCAAAGTATGTGAAGAGTAAGAAACTTTTCCAAAACATTGTGTGCGTGTGTGCCTGGAGTGATGGCACACTAGCTCCGAATCCTGAATAGGCAACTCCAATAGTTAGGTATTGTTCTTACACATTAAGACCTACCCTCCCAGTCTTCAACGATTCAGTCCACGGAAGGCACCAATCTCCAGGAAACAAGCCACGCAATTATTCTTTAATTGCATATCAAATCTAAAGGAAATTGCAGGGGGATAGAGAAAGAAAGAAATCCGGTTAATGAAGTGCTTGTGGACCTCTATTTTATAAAAATAAGCTGCAATTATGTAAACAGTTTACAGCCTTAATCAATACCCCGCCCCCCTTCAAAATGCAATGGTCTAAAAGTGCAGACAAGTTTGGAACTGGCGATCATTTCCATTCTTCCATTACATTCTTTTCATTATCTTGGAGCAAGCCTCCTTTTTCTAATCCTCACGGATCTCCCGGCCTCAAAGAGAACACCCTGAACCAAAGGCAGGTCTAGGTCTCCGAGAATTCTGACAGCTTTGTTTATGTCAAAAATAATGAAAGATGACAGGCTATCACATTTAGACTTGTAACATGATCATTTGCTTCAGGACTCCCTGCTCAGATTAATTTGGAGACAGGGAAGAAGAAAGAGGAGGAGGAAGGGGGGCGGGGGTGGAGGAGGAGGAAAAGAGCTCTTAAATGTTCTCCTTAAAAACAAGGAAGAACGGGGCGCCTGGGTGGCGCAGTCGGTTAAGCGTCCGACTTCAGCCAGGTCACGATCTCGCGGTCCGTGAGTTTGAGCCCCGCGTCAGGCTCTGGGCTGATGGCTCGGAGCCTGTTTCTGATTCTGTGTCTCCCTCTCTCTCTGCCCCTCCCCTGTTCATGCTCTGTCTCTCTCTGTCCCAAAAATAAATAAACGTTGAAAAAAAAAATTAAAAAAAAAAAAAAAAAAAACAAGGAAGAAGGATGGACATCCTATGGATGATTTTTACTTAGCTCAAAGGGAAGGTAAAAATTGAGTCTCTGTATGGCTTTTGTCGAACTGTCCCTCATAGTTTAAATGCTTATTTGGCAGGGGACTGTTATATTGAGAAGCAATAGAAACCGTGCTGATAATGCCTTGGGTATGGAAGAAAGTCATGAGAAAGACCACCCTCTCCTGTGTGCTCATCACCATCACCACCATCACTGCTACCATCACCCCAAAAAAGGAAGCATAATTTTGTTGGGGGTAAACTTGCATATCCAAAAGAGTTACTTGCTCTCTTCCTCTCAGTCCAAACCAATTATACTGTTACAGCAAATACTCGGCACCCAGGAAGAGATAAGTGACAAGCACTCAGGGAATCAGAGAAGACTGTTTATTTCACACCTGTGCCGGCCCAACGGAGTCACCTCCAAAGGCGGAGCGCCCAGCTCAAGTTTTACTGATCTTTTATACATATGTGCTTCTGGGTTGGGCAGAACTAGTATAGTGAAGCTTCTGGTTCCTGGATGCTGGCTGATGCAAGAGGCAAGCAAGATTGCAGAAGCCAAAAGCACGGGAGGGGAGTATCCAGCCTTGGACATCTGGCTGCCCCTTTTTATTTGCATTTACCAGCTTTCCTCCACAGTACTATAGTACTTAACTTTCCGATTTTTCAAAAATCCTTCTCATCCTTAAGCTAAGGCCCTGACATACCAAAGAGAAACTGAATCTCAAGGAGAGTAACTGTTTCGAGAAATGTGCCTTGGCACTGGGGTTGGTGATTGGAAGAAGCCAAAATAACATGGCAGCCAAGGACCTTGTCTCTCAGATGGGGAAAGTCAAAGATTTTCTGCTAATACATCTGGGTGCAGAGACACAACATGTAAAACTTTTAGCTTCATGAAGAAACCAACATGCAAAGACCTCCTCCGAAAGAGACTCAAAGGCAATGATCCAACGAAAAGAAGATTTTATAACAAAGGCTAATTTTCATCTATTGTTGATAGTTTCTTGGGACACTGTATTGAAAGGGTTTTAGTTTTGTTTTGTTTAAAGTTAAAGAAGAGACTGGAATACAAATGCATCACACAAGCGGTGATTTGTTGTTACTGCACACACATTGGGGAGGAGAATGGAAACCTTTCCACTGTTATTTACTGTCAACATCCCTCTTCACGCCCCTCCTAGATAGCAGGTGTGTCTGATAAACCCACAGTTATACGTGATCACATCCTAATGCACTAGCATCCCAGGCTTAATATCATCTTCTGAGAACCAGGAAACCCATTACTAACGTGCTCGTTATTGGTTCACATTACCAGACCATACAAGACCAGAGGTAACTTGAACAAAGGTCTTAAACGCCATCCGGATACACCATATCGCATCGCTGCTTCTCTTAGCTGTGTCTGCTTTATTCTCCGAAACCCATCTTCTCCATGCCTCTGGCTGCACCTACCGGAAGCGTTAAAGTCACACTCATGGCCTCAGAAGCACGGGAGAAGGGCTCTTCCTCTTTCCCTACAGCAGCTTTAGTTGAGAAATAAAAATCCTGGGACTGGGGGAAGGACTCCAGTTGGCTTAGCTCGAGTCACTGGCACAACTCCGCATCAGTCACTGAGGGGCAGAGGTGGGGCACAACGACTAGGCCAGGTTAGGTCAGCTGGCCATCTTCAACTCATGATTGTGGCCAGAGACGTGAAGTCCTATAAGCAGAAGCCTGCTCCAGTTTGGGCCCCATGACTGGGTTCAAGAAGGGGGAGAGGGGAGGAGAGTTTGGCCTCTCCAAAGAAGGGTAAGTAGAACAGCCATGGTTACTAGGGCAATCGGTTGGGATGATACAGCCACTGCAATTGAAGCCTACCACAGAAGTCATCTGAAAAGTCTGCAATATAACTGTGCAGATATAATTATTAAGAAAAATACTTGTTCCTGGCCCCATAGATTTTGCCAGTTGTAGAGACAGTGGTGGCCGAGATATTGATAAACAAATCAAATAGTGAGGGGAGAGGATGTTGATAAAACAGATTCCTGGTCCATCCCCAGAGATTCTTTTTTACCCTATTTGGGGCACAGGAATTTACATTTTTAAAGCCCCCTCCCTAGGGTAATTTGGAGGGATCTGATTCACAGAGCACACTTTGAGAAATACTGGTCCGGCATCTTATTTGATGCGGTGCCCAAGTTCTAATGAGAGGGTGAGTGGGCACAGCAGAACGTCTCCACCCCTTTTCCAGCCATCTGAGGCTTTTTCTGCTGCGGCTGCAGGTCAAAAAGAATGGCCCTCCCTTTCCTAGTACTTTACACCTAAAGTCTTTTCATCAAAGTCTCAAAAGCCCCAGGCATCTTGCTCCCAGCTAACCTAATGCTCCAGGGTCTCAGCCTTGGCTTCCTCCCTAGAGTCATTACTACTGAAATCCACCTAGCTGCCCTTTAGGGGCTGAGCATCCACCCAGAGGCCAAGCGTAAAGCACTGAAGGCTTTCAGCCAAATCCCTTTCCAGAAACTACCTTAAGACTATACCCAAAAGTCACCCAAAGATAGGTCAATACAGGGTACAAAGACCCAGCCCCTACCTTCCCTCCAGACAGGGCAACTATGAAGGGCTGTCCTAGCCCCAGAGCTTCCTATAGGATTAGCTAAATCTCAGTGGCAACCACACTGCTCATTACCGTTTCATGCTTCCTCTGCCCAGTCCTGCTTCCACCACCCCCTCACCACCCCCATCCCCTTCAGCCCTGAGGTGTTGATCCTGAGGACCTTCTGCAGTAAACTTCTTCAAGCCAATTTCCATCTCAGAACGTTGTTTCCCTGGGAACCCAAACTAAGATCCACCCCAACTTAAGTACCTCATCCTCTTATGGATAGTTACCTCTTCCTGTTTGCAAGCAATACACTAGTTGAGCTACAAAGAGCCTTCAGGTAATAAATCTGCATTTTGGAAAAACCTTCTGGAGAAAGAGAAAGATGGCAGCGGTGAACCTGCAGGGAAGAAAACGTGATACAAGCCAGATGGATCACTTAATGGTTTACGTCCTATCCCTGTCTGAGCACCAGAGCTCTTAAGGAGACCACAGGAGGCAGCACAGGCCCAGAAGTGTGCAGTGTGTGTGTGTGTGTGTGTGTGTGTGTGTGTGTGTGTGTGTGTGAAGGCAAGGAGCTGTGCCTTTCCTGGAAAGGACAGGGAGAGACAGAACCTCAGGGAGCTTAGGACAGGCCAAGAACAATTAATCCAGCTCTAAGCAGAAACGTGGTGTATAGATGAATTAGCAAGGATTCTAGAGCCCTGGGGTCCAGTCATGACTCTGCCAATTCTAGCAGTGTGCAAGGGCCTCCATTTCTTTATCTGTGAAATGGGAATAATAATGACTGCCTAATTTCTCCCTCCCAGAATTCTCATGACAATTCAGTGAGGTAGTGCATGCAAACATCCGGGAGAAGCCACTCTGCCTGTGACCCTATATCTTCCACGACCCTGACCCCACAATCCCTGACTACCACTCTCAAAAGCATTTGGAGCAGGAATCCAGGGCTTTCCAAAGTGCTTTAGTAATAATAGCCATGTGATTTATCGAGCACTTATGACATACCCTGTCTGTCAAAGGCTGACGTGACAGAGCAGAAAGCAAAGTGCCAGCATTTGACTCACATTCTTGATGACAACCCTGGCAGGTGAGTGTTTTCTCTGCTTCTCTGCAGAGGAACGTGAGGATCAGAAAGTCTGTCACCTTTCCCAGAGTTACACATCTAGTAAGAGATAGAGTTAGGGTTTGCACCAGCTCTGCCTGCTACCAAAGCTCTTAACTACAGGGCAAAACTGAAAAAGAAAAACCAATCCAGATGACTACTCACATGCCCCCCTTCACCACGTCCTTTTAGGAGAGAACGCCTGAGTAGCTAGTGGCATTAAGTTTTCCCGAGGCTTGAAGAAAGGGTTAAAAATGCAGGGTCCTGTCCAAAACATACTAGTAACTTTTCCCTTTTGTTGCATTCCAAACACACGTGTACTTCCCGCCCGCTCCAGGGGTTGTAACATCCTTGCAGAGGCTGCGGCTTATGACCTATCATCACCTTCAACATCAGCCTGGAAAGTAAGAAAAATATTATGTGAGAGGTTTTTCTCTCTTAAAGCCAGTCTTAGGGAACTGGCCGTTTTCAGAGGAAAAGCAAGATTGTTGAAGGCCAATACGCGCTGGGTTTATTTTAGCCCTATGTGATGCAATACTAATAATAATAATAATATATTTTAAAAAGTGTTGCTTAAGAAAAGGCTGGAGAGAATTGGGAGTCAGCTGGCTTGGGTTTAAGACCTGGTATGCAGCAAAACAGCCAGATACGGTTCTTTGGGGGAAAAGAAATCTAAAAAGAAAAGAAAAGAAAAAAAAACCCTCCCTGCGTTTGGGAAAGGGCAATAAAGCATATGAAGGTGCGTGGTGCCGTGCCAAAAGCAAAAGGATATTTCACTAAAACCACAACCCAGTCATATGCTATTACTTATGCTATGTTTGACAATGACTGGCACAGGGCATGAAGCAATAATGTCTGGCATCGCTCTATGTTAACAGGAAACCGTGTTCTTTTGATTCCGTTGATTGGTTTCCTGCTGAAGGCCATCCATGACAGGGCAGGGAATATACAAGACTATTGTCCAATTTCCATTTTTCCCAGTGCCTCTTGCTTCTGGCAGGGGAAGCTGGCAGCCTTCATTTGACATGAGCAGGCCCCAGCCTGGCAATAAGGCATGCGAGGCTGGTTGTAAATGTTGCATTTAGCAGGTTGGTTAGGGAAGGAAGAAATCACTGAAATGCAGAAGCATACACATGTACAAACAACCGCAGATGAAGCACCATTTGTTCAGGGGCGAATGCATAGACTCATTCATTCCCTGCCATAGACATCAAGGGGCCATGTCACCACGTGACAAGAGATCTACCTCCCACTGAGACCTGAAAATGTGTCAAAGGGATAGACTGGTACAAGGGAGGACAAGAACGAGAATAGGTGGGATTTGGCTGAGCTTTGCGTCTCCTTCCTCCATGGTTTCTAAGCCAAATCACCTTGAAAAGTCACTGAAAACTTGGTGGAGGGTAGAATGGTTGGGTCTGAGCCTGAGAAAACCTGCATTGATCAGTTCAGGTCATCTGCCATGTCCGTGTGTGTGCCTGGGGTTCTTAGTAATACCATGAATAGAATTTTGTATTTGACAGATAGCCTGCATATTTTCCATTGAGTTGACTTCAAGATGGAATTATGAGCCGTTTTTGCTTTGGCTTTGTGTTAGTCTAATGTCATGTCTCTAATAATTCCTTTTTTTTATTTTTTATTTTTTAATGTTTATTCATTTTTTGAGAGAGAGAGGGACACACACAGAGCACGAGTCAGGGAGGGGTAGAGAGTGAAGGACACAGGATCGGAGACAGACCCTGTGCTGACAAGCTCACAGCCTCATGCGGCCCTCGAACTCCCAAACTGCAAGACCGTGACCTGAGCCAAAGTTGGATGCTTAACCAGCTGAGCCACCCAGGCGCCCCTAAAGTAATTTCTTTTTAAAATGATAAAGGAGGGTCTCCTGGGTTGAGCTTTCGACTCTTGGTTTTGGCTTAGGTCATGATCTTGTGGTTTCGTTGGTTCAAGCCCCACACCCAGCATCAGGCTCTGTGCTGGCAGCATGGAGCCTGCTTGGGATTCATTCTCTCTCTCTCTCTCTCTCTCTCTCTCTCTCTCTCTCTCTCTCTGCTCCTCACCTACTCGCGCTGTATCTGTCACTCTCAAGAGAAATAAATAAATAAACTTTAGAAAATAATAATAATAAAATGATAAAGGAAGACATTCTTGTTAATAATGGGCTTCGGCTGGACCCTGGTAAGGCAATATCCCAACAGCCAGGGCATCTCCATCCTACACATTGTCTCTGCTCCTCATCAGTCATCTGGCTGCCAGCCAGGATGGGAGTTGTCTCCTCTTTAGCCAGAGACACGGAAAGCTCGAGAGGCTCATCCCACGTGTCTCTGGTAACCACCCCCACTGACCTGGCCCATCGGCACATCATACAACTTTGTCTCCTGTTTCAAGCAAAAGTGATAACAACAACAACAATTCATTTATTTCATTTCCAGGTAATGAGTTACAGGCCACACAACACATACAGGGGTCAATTACAGGAATTTACTCATTCACAGATTCTACTGGGTGTGGCTTACCTCCTACCTTTGGCTTGCCACCTAGTTAAGAGAGCCTTCCTAGCCTCTGATCTATGAAACCCAAATCCTTTTTGTCTCAGCTTTAAGTATAGCGCCCCCCCCTTCCACTATGTACACTTGTGTGCATATGGGCACACACATATGTGCACACCCATCCACACATGCAGAGCCCTAGGCCCAAACCATACTCTCTGCGGCCACCAAAGCTTCGATCGGCCTTGGTGGGTGACCTGGGGACGCTGCGGGTGGCCAGGGCCAGATGGACAGAAGGAGGATCAGAATGAGGAGCTGAGACTGCTCCAACAAAGAGAAGCTTCTTGAGAATTTACAGGAGCAGGAGGGAGAACTGAGCTGAGCCCCCTCCCGGCCTGGTGGGGAGTGGGCAGAACTTTGAGAACCAACTGAGCCGCAGAGAGGACAACAATGAAGAAGGGAGATGCTGGGGAGAGTGGTGGGGCCACACCTGGTTGTCTCGGGACAATCAGGAAAGGAAGTGCTGGTGGCTGGGCTCTCGGTTAGCATTGCTTCCTCCCACTGTCTCCTCCCTCTTGGGCCTCAGTCCACCTTCAGTCAAGGCCTTTGAGCTGCTGTCTATCTCCTTCCATATTTCCTCTTCTCTCCCCATCCCCTCCCACCTCTCCTCTCTCTCCCCTTGTGATGTTTTGATCCTGTCTCTAATAAAGACTTTGCTGCAAGGCTGCCTGTCTGGATAGATTGGTGTGCAGTGGTCACTGGAGGTCAGTTGGGAGGAGGGGGTCCTGAGTGTGGGCCAGAAGGTAGGGTCAAGGGAGCAGCCAGATGGCCAGGGGGTGTCCGGGAGGGGGCGTCAGTGAGTTCTGACCTGGGTTTAGAGAACACAGAGCACTAGTGAGGCAGAAGTGCCCTCACTCTCAGCGGGAGGGCAGCCGGGCAATAGTTCAATCCTTCCCCCAGATCCTCCAAGCCCAGCCTCCCTCGGCCAGGGTCATTCAAGTGTGAGAAGCTTCATCCTTCACTCTGACTTCTTTAAGTTTCTGTGAGATGCCGCTCATTATAACCCTGCCCAGTTTATGCCCAGTTTTGTCAGGTACCCACCTTCTTCTGTTCTTGACGGGGCGGGGGGGCTCTCCCCACAGTCTGCAAGACTGCCTGCCTCTCCAGGGCCAGTTCGTGGCAAGCGCAGCTCGGAACCTGGACCTTTGAATCCTAGTCTTTAGCTCTTTCTGCTCCTCAGTATCACCACCCTTTACTTCCCAAACTGCTGCCTACTGGCTGCAGACGGTCCTTTTGTAGGAAAGAGCCTCAGACTCATTCATACAAGTCAAGCAGAGGTGAAGCGAATCTGGTGAGAAGTGTTTTCTGTTTGCTTGGTTTGGTTTTTCTGTTGGTGGTTTGGAATCTTGCTAGACTTAGGACATTGTTTTTCCTGTCCCCAGACACACTTTTGGAGTCCATGATTTAACCGAGATCAACATGTACATTAAGAGAGTTCTTGGGGTGCCTGGAAGGCTCAGTCGGTTAAGCTTCCGACTTCGGCTCAGGTCATGATCTCACGGTTTGTGAGTTCGAAGCCCACGTGGGGCTCTGTCGGGCTCTGTGCTGACAGCTCAGAGCCTGGATCCTGCTTTAGGATTCTGTGTCTCTCTGTCCCTCTACCACTCCCTGCTCATGCTCTGTCTCTCTGTCTCTCTCTCAAAAATAAATAAATGTTAAAAAAAAATTTTTTTTTAAAGAGAGAGAGAGCTCTTAACCTCTGATGAGGCTTCAAACACACATAATAGGAGGGGGAGGGCCATCAAAGAGGACAGTTCAGGGCCATCATTTCCCCCTTTCGAAAACAGCCATGCCCATTCTTCTAGGAGATGGGAGTCCCAGGTGTGGGGATGGGCAGCTGTGAGAGCCAGGACTCAGGCAAACCTTTGAATCACAGCACCCCTGACAGGGTCGACTCAAGTCTCTACCCCTGGAGGCACAGCAAAGTGCGCATGTTTGTAGATCCTGGAGTGGAATATTCCAGTGCCTAGAACAAAGTCTGGAACATCGAGCGTTCTCAGTCAACACTTGTGAAATGAAGGAACAAATGATAGCTCCATCTCTTACATTCGAAATTTCTGTAATCACAAATAAGAAGCAAAAGACCAGAGTCCATCTGGGCTGCCCCCCATCCCTTCATGGCCAGAGAGAGACCCCAGTTCTCCTCATTCCCCTAGGAGATGATTCCTCTTCCTCCTCAATGTCCTTCCTTTTTTGCCTTGTTTTTCTTTTAATTCTTGCATGTCTTTAAGTCTCCTACTAAGAATACAAGTGACCCTGTTTCCTCTACTGTTTCCAAACCACCGTCCATGCCATTTTCCCTTCAGTTTGCCTCTGGTGAAAAAAAAGTGCCTCCCAGAAATGTGACTCAGAGGTAATCAACGTAAATGTCATCCAAGGCCATGGGGAATTTCTTAGCCATGAGTCACATCCCCTGTGCTGAGAACCTGGGTTTTAGTCAAGGCAGAAAGTTTCAAAACCAACCTCTAGAGACCCCCCCTTCCTCCCCAGTCTCATGCCCACTGACTGCAGGAATTTTTCCTTGTCATTCTTTGTTGTTGCTGCCCTTGGCTACACCTGGTGAAGGCTCCGGTCCCATTCCCTTCCCAGCAAACTTCCATGGCTGTGGACTTAAGCTCCCCAGCAGGAAGTGCCTGGCTGCTCCTCGTCTCCAGCAGCTGTGGCTGCCACCACTCATTTAGGACAGGGAGATGTAACCCACAGCCAGATTTTGCTGCGGGCTTGGGGCCAGGGCACCTCAGATTTTCCACTCCAGCTGGAAACAGGACATGAAAGGTACAGGTTAGGAAGGAGCCATGGCCACTGAGTTCAAAGGCCTCATTCATAAAGTTAAGAAAAAATTTTTTTTCAGTATTTAGATTGCTCTGCTTTCTTTCTTCTTTTCTCTTCCCTCTCAAATTTGTAGAGTAGGTCCCAGTGCATGAATTTAAAAATAGGAAGGAGGGAAGGAAGGAAGGAAGGAAGGAAGGAAGGAAGGAAGGAAGGAAGGAAGGAAGGAAATCTAAACCTCACCAAATACAAACAAAGGTGACAATCAGACACAAGCTATCCAAATGGAAGGGAACTAAGTCTGTACCCACATGTGAAAGGCAGCAACATTTTGAGAAATTGTTGTCCAGGTCATGGGGAGGTCATTGACAAGTTTTGAGGTCTCTCCCAAGTTGGAAAATGATTGAACCCGACTGAGCTTCTGACACCCTTGCCTAAGACAGCATGGGCAGCCCTGAATGAGAGAAGCAGCCCAGCGCAAGGTTAAGTGCAGGAGCTGGGAGCCATTTGCGGGGTTCAAATTGTAAGAACGGAGATAACCCATGCAAAACGAATGATCCTGGCACACGATGGGCCCTCACCAAATACTGGTGGAATGAGTGAATGAATATGTAAAGAGCTTCTCAGAGGCCTGGAGCACAGAGAGGCGCTCACTTAATACCAGTGGTCATTCCTGAGCTCGTTATGGGAAATGATTGGGATCCTTTCTTGTCACTGAACTGGAGTTTGACCAGGAACTGTCAGGACACCACAGCACCAAGAGGAAGGGGAGGTTCAACAATACTGAGAGCATGTTCTCTTGCAGTGAGCAAGGCAGGTGAGAGCTAAATTGAAGTAACCACGACAGGAACAGTGAAGGGTCACTGTCTTCAGAAAAGTCAATGTCTAAATGGGTGCAAACTGAGTTGGACCCCTTCCAAAAGAAGGATCCCCCCGCCCCTAGCCCCAGTCCTGCTCTGCCTGGGAACTTCCTGGGCCAGCACTCAAGGGGTGAAGGAACAGTGTCTGCAGCACGGCACAGGCAGAACCTCTAATTTCAAGGGTAAACCTCAAAATTTAGGGTGCCCTCTACCTGAAGATGGCTAATTTACCAGTTAAAATGTGGCAGAAAGTCTCCCCGAGCTAGGAGAGAATTTGAACGCTATCCAGGCAACTCTGCATTAGCTAAGGCCCTGCCTTACTAAAAAACGACAAACAAACAAAAACCCACCTCTAACTACTTGAAGCAAAAAAACAAAATTTTCTGGCTTACAAAATCAAACTTCCAGAAGAAGGGGTAGAGCTCACTTTAGGAACTAGTAGGACAGGGTCAGTCTCATCTTTTGTTGTTTTGGTTATTCCAGGCTTATTTCCAGGCCTTGGGACTTCCTGGCTTCAGTTTTTCTCATCTGTACAATGGGAGTATTAACTTTCCCATCTACCTCACAGAATTAGTATACTGACCAGCTGAGAAAATACATGAACAGAGGTACCATAGCAGTCTGCTATAACACTTGTTTTGAAATGCAAATTTATTCAAATTAGACTACTATAGTATGGGATACTTTGAGCATATGCAAATTTCTCACATGCAAGTTTTTCTTAAAAAAGAAAAAACTGCATTAATACAGAAAACTGTACCCAGCTGAGCCAAGTCTTGTAGGGATTCATAAAATACACACATGCACACATTTCACACATTGCCCCCTACCTTGTGGATGTATTGTCCTACCCATTCCACCTACCTTACCCAAGGGTCTTGTCCTACAAGGTTATGCTTGGCTATTATTGTGAACTTTTCTATATTAAAAAAATACTTATTCAACATCTGAAACATGTCTAAGTATCCTGATTTAAAAATACCAAACAGGTCACGAGAAAAAGAAAATGTTAATGTATTGAGGAGAAGCTTTAAGTTAAAAAAGCATTTTGAAAGAATCAAGAGAACGTGTTATTTCCCAAAGAACAGACATAAAGGAATCCACAATGCTGAGACAATAGAAGAAACATCTATGGATGGAACAACTCTGAGTGCTAAGACATCAAGAAGAAGTCCTGAAGAAGTAGAAGAAATGGAAAGGCGAGCATCATTGAGATCGAAAAACCAAACAGTGCAAAGAGGGGGACAACATTTCTCACAAAGCGAAAGTGCTCTCTCTATACAGGAGCTTAAGGCAAAATGCCAAATTCTGCAGAAGTGGCACCTGTTAGTACTATGAGTGGCTGATTTGGTGGTTTCAAACTTCATTACAATTTCCAAAGCCTTCAGCTGTTAGGTGAAGCCCCATGTGCAGATGAGAAAGCCATGGAAGAATGTCCAGCAGGGATACAGAAGTTAACTGAAAACAACGACTATCCATGGGGTCAAATTTTCAATTTTGATGATGCGGGTCTCTATTATGAATGCATGCTTCAAAGGGCCTGTATTTCAAAGACAGAATAACAAGCTCCAGGATTTCAAGACTGCAAACTCTGATGACCTTCCTTCTATCACTTCACAGTGACTTGCGAGCTGCAGTGCCGGCTTCTATAAGCAAACTTCAGGTCTTTTTCAAAAGAAAGCACCATATTTATTGTAGTATTCGCGCATTTCTCAATCATTTAACATGTGTGAGGCTGTGTTTTTATTAGATTTTTATCTTTTTTATGTCACTGACAAAATTTTTAGGTGGCCGCAGTTTTCTCTAAGCCCTCTGATTTTTACTGCGCGATTCTGCATAGTGAGGGGAGTTTGGGGAACACGTGCGTCATATGGTAGCAGAACCGACTATACTGTAATGAAATATATAAATGCACTGGGATGTTACTATCTAGATCTTTCAACTCCCACATGTTTCTCACTCAACCACAGGCTACAGGTGTGAACCCCTAAATTAAACTGGGCCCCAGGATCCGAACCCCGCAAGCTCCTCCTTATTCCTTGAGGCCCTCAGAGCTGAATCAAATGTCTTGACAGGCCCACACTGTGCAGCGACTTTTTGAAGGACTCCCCAAAATCCCATCTGTCCTCCGGAAGCATGCCCTTTCATCTTAATCTCCATTAATCTTGTCCTCTCTTTCTCGGGGCTACCTGCTAGATGCCCTGCATATCCATGTGGTTCCTATTGTCTGCTTTCCAATGAACAAGCACCTCCTCCCCTTCTCCATCATCAGGTGGCGCTGGCTGAGATGTCAGAGCCTGATCAAAGCTGGTACCCTTCCCTGCGTAATCAAGGGAGCGGCCAGAGAAAGCTAGCACAGCTCTTACTGTGACACAGACACCCGTTCTCTGCAGGAGCCTCAGCTGTGGGCTGGGCATCCTTCAGGCCGCCCTTGGGCTGTTCTGGAAGGCTTGGCTCTTCCGCAGGACTCTTCTGAAGATCTGCCTCTGCAAGAGCAACCTGAGACCAGCCCTGCAGGAGGTGAGGAGAAGGGGATGGAAATCAGACCCCCATGGCCACCTAGAAAACCGTATTTTAGCCACTGCCATTTGCGAAATGCTTTTCCTGGGGAATTTTATTATTCTTTCCTGACTACCTAACACATGTCAGACTTTGGAGAGTTAAGGAAATCTCCCACTGTGTAAGCTTTATTTTACTTTTAAAAAGTGAGTTTCTAGCCCTTCCTGTTTCTAAACTCCAGTAGCTTTGTCTATATAAGAACACCACTGTGCAGCTCAGCTAAGACAACCCCAGAATGAAAGGTGTAAATTATGTCACTCCAATGAGGCAGAAACTTCAAAACTATTTTAGCACTGGAGTCTAAAAGTGGAGATCAATAGAATTCTTCTGAAATCTGACTTTCCTTAACCCCTTGGTTCAGCTGAATTGTGTGTGGTTTCAGAGTGGTTTTCAATGGGATCACACAGAACTTGACTAGCAATTAGGAGAATTGTGTATGATTCCAAATTCATCTCCTGACCTCTTAGCATGTGAATATTTCAGCTGTAAATCACAGACCACAATAACGTAATGGTAAGCAGCATCTACCGCAAAAGTGAAAAAGGTAGTGTTCACAGCTTAAAGGAAACATGTGTTGGGAAGGATGGTTGTGTAGAATAATTTCAATAAGAAGTGCATTGCTTTTAAATCAAAGTCAGACATCTACACTGACAGTCAGGGATTTGCCTAGGAACATCTGAGCTTGGAAATACGGTGGAGTCCTATCCATATGAGCAAGACAAGCGAGTTTTGGTGCTAGGCTTCCTGGGTTTGATTCTTGGCTCTGCCATTAATAGTTGTCTGACCTTCAGGATGTCACTTTCTGTCCTCTATTCCCTTAACTGTGAAATAAGCATCATAATGACACCTGACTCATTGGTTATTATAAACATTCAATGCAAAATTCATGGAAAGTATCAGGTACACAGTAGAAACGCAATTAAATGGTTGCTATTTTTAACCATCTCAAGTTACCTTATGAACAGTCTAGTATAACATATAGTTTTATTCAAAAGTATTCACTGTGGTTATTTCTTTAAAAGGTGCAATTCTCCTAATAATATCACCTTTCATGAGCTGATAAATGGAAGGCACCTGCCACATAGTGAGCGCTCAATAAATGTTACTTATTATGGACCATCTCAAACTATCTAGGATGCTATCTGAAGAACACTCAAAAATATTTGTTGTTATTTTGTAAGAGATGTAGCCTTCAGTTCTTTCTGTTTGAGCCCAAATACAGGTTTCGGTTCTGATAAATGACTTATTTTAAACCCTGAGTTCATGAGGTCACTCTTGAAGGAATCACAGCCAAATGTGGTTGTTTATGTTGAAAGAGGAGAGGGAACACAAACAGAGCAGAAACCTATAGAAAATACACCAGTTCCCCTAAGAATTTGCGGGGCCCCTCCCTCCCTTCTGCAGGGGGTCTGCAGGCCTAACTCATGGGGCACTGGAATGCTAGAACCCACTCCCCCACAGCTTGCCGACCTGATTTTGCTCATTTCTTCCCTTCTTCCAGGGACTCCTTGTTTCGGTTGGGAGCTTGCAACTGGGACTGGGGAGAATGTTTACACCATGAAAACTGACCAATGCTACAAACCAGGGAGTTCTTTTCTGGATAGCCATTTGTTAAATATTTAATAACACACACTGCATGGTGGTGCCTGAAACTTTTTTCCCTCTTGTAGGAGTCCTCTTTCCAGAGATCCTCCAAAGGCAAGGGACCATCTGCCACCCCTGCTGCTGGTGTCCCTGTGGGGAGCCTATTACCATCTGGCCCTCTGCAGAGCTGTGCTCCCCCGATGAGCTGCCCACCTCTTCCACCAGAGAGCAGGCGGCAGGATGACTCTCTCTTGTCACTTTATCCCCTCAGTCACCACAATACTAACACACAAACTGCAAAGACACAGGCAAATGTCTTTACAAATGGGTTAATATACTTTTAGCAGTCCCCCCCAGGGGAAGAGAAAGACCACCAGTCCTCCTAACACTAATTTTAGTCAGTCATCAATCTTTTCATTTTATCTAGTGATTCAGACATGAACTCAAACTTTTTAACTGCTAAAAGATGATAGCACAATTGATCAGTTTGAGTTTTCTCTCTTTTTCCTGTCTTTTCTCCCTTTGAGGCTCTAATTGTCACAATTACAAAGAGAACCAGGAGAAAAGACTAGAAAAAACCCTGAAGATCTGGTTAAATCAACAGCTCCTATCATTGCCATGGTTACAAGTAATAATTGCCCTTCACTAGTATGTATCTGCCCCTGACTAGACAGATGGGGGAGTTTTCCTACCCACTAACACCTTCCCCAGGAAATGAAATGTCATTGGCCCAGGACACCCTAAACAGAATTTTCCCTGTCCCAGTTCCATTGACAACTGCCTCTTGAAATTTCTGTGGCCATTTCTCCTCCCAAGGCCTTGGCCCAGAATTCCCTGAGTTCTTCACTGAGTTTACTGGGGTTCCAAGTGGCCTCCATTCCGTTCCATAACCACCACAGCCCAGACTCAGAGTAAGGCTCCCCTAAACAGAGAGTTAGAATAGGGGAGTGAATGGGATTTGTCCCAAAGAGCCAGAACTTGAGTGGAGATTTCCTAATGACATAGCGAGGGGTGGAAAGAGCCACAGAGCAAAATTGGAACAGAGTCTGGAGAGAGAACAGAATTGACACTGGGAAGCTTGAGGTCTCAGAGGAGAAGGGGAACTGAAAATGAGAGATATTTGCTACATTCATAAATGAGGTCTGTCCACAATGGGTGCCACAGCAGAGGGCACCAGGCTTCTGTAAAAAAGAGGCTTGCCCAATACAGACTTGGGTTACTCTCCATTATCAATAGAATCTCTCATTTCTCTGAAAGTTGATTTCATTCCCAGGGGGAAAAAAAGAAGGAAAACGTTCCTATCTATCAGTGTAACAGTTGAGGTATAAGTACCAAAAACAGATTCATATTTGTGGAGACAAACCCAAATGTTTTGTTCCCCATGTAAAATTCAAACAAAACACCAAAACAAAAACATTTCTGTTTGGAATGCAGTCTGAGTTCCCTGAATGTTTTGAAATTTAAATCCAGTCCCAAACCGAAAGTATGTTTGGCTAGTCCTCAATTATTAAAATTTAGGGGCATTTGAGGGAAATTTTATCCATATACTCTGATCTGTTTGCTTTCAACTCATCAAAAAAAACCATTTAAATCCTATTTCATCTCAAGAAATTTTTACAAAATCAAAAAACAGGAAGTTCTATTGTACAAAGAGTAAACAGATTGAAACACCAAACTGTTCTCATTTCGTGGGATTTGCCTAGACCAAAGAGACTGAATGAATTCTAAACTTGGCACGATGCAGCCTTGCCTCCCTACCAGACTCATTCTATCACATGCAAACAGCCATGAAGTGCTCAGAGAAGACAAATTTTAATGAATTTTTGATTCGCATACAAAGCGTTGTTCATATCAAGCTGGAGTAGAAACTTAAAAAGCATGAAAAGTTTCTGTTCTTTTTGTTGTGGCTCCAATCTCAATTTCTCTTGGGACTCCATGGCACTGTTCCAGTTTTCTCATTTTGCTGGAGCTCAGGTCTCTTGAGGAAGAGGGAGTCCCAGCATATGTCACTCTCATACAAATATACTGAAGGGTTTTCTTCATTGACTATAGTGACTGGAACTGCAATCATTTATTTTGCTATAATTTGCAGTGATCATGTGAACTGCCTTGTCACATTTAAAGAGAAAGTTTATAAAATCCCTAAATTGTTTTCCACGATAGCTAACTCATTAGCTTTATTTTTTTTTTCTTTAGTTGTTCAGCTTTTCCACTGGGAAAGGATAATATGTGAAATGCTGGCATTGCAAATACCAATGAGTTTAAGTAAAGATCACTTTTAAATTGACCAGATGACCATAAACTTTTGAATTCTTAGTCTCTTAGAAACTACGTGAGATCCAAGCACAAAAACATTAGACTTAAGTTCAAGAAGTAATAAGAAATGACAACACTAGAGAACCAGCCAAAAGGCTGGAAGGAAAAGAGACACACAGAAGAGTGTGAAGTAACAGATTCTTTATCAAGGAAGAAGTTTTAAATCTCCAACAATAGACAGGTGCTATTATAATCAGGCTCAATATAGTAGATGGATTTCATTAATTGCTCTCATTGTTTGCCTTTCCCTGCACCCACAGTTTGCCAAGGAACTTTTTGCTTGTCACTCTGTTGTAAAGCCCTAGACCTAGAACCTTTTTTAAAAATCAGCTTTACTGAGTGATACTTTATATGCAAGAAAATACACCCATTTAAAAATGTATAGTTTGGTGAGTGTGATTAATATATAATCACCATCACAATCAAGATATAAAACATTTCCATCACTCAGAAAGTGCTATTATGCCTTGGTGCAGTCAATCTCATTTTACCATCTCCCTCCCCAGGCAATGACTACTCTGGTCTGTTACTACAGTTCTAGAAAAATCTAGAATTTCATGTATATCAAATCAGGTAGTCTTCCACATCCGGCTTCTGTCACTTAGTATAATGCTTTGGAGATTTGCTGTGTTGTTTCATGTATCAGTTCATTTCTTTATGTTGCTGAGAAGTATTCCATTGTTAGGAAATACTACAATTTGTTTATCCATTCATCAGTTATAGGTATTTGGATTGTTTTCAGCTTTTAGCTACTGAAAATGAAGTTGCATATCTTTGTGTGAACACATATTATTTTTCTTGTTTAAGTATCTAAGGATTGAATTGCTGGGTCATATGATAAGTGCACATCTAATTTTATAAAAAACTGACAAACTTTTTTCCAAAGGACTGTATCATCTCACACTTCCCATCACTAATGGAAGAGAGTTCCAGTTGCTCTATATCCTCACCAACACACGGTATTATAAGTATTTTTAATTTTAGTCATTCAAGTACATGTGTAGCAATAACTCCTTGGGGTTTTTTACGTTTATTTATTTATTTTGAGAGAGCGAGCATGCACGCATGATTGGGGGAGGGGCACCGAGCTAGGGAGAGAGAGAATCCCAAGCAGGCTCTGTTCTGCCAGCGTGGAGTTGATCATGAGGCTTGAACTCACAAATGGTGAGATCATGAAACCAAGAGTCCAGCGCTTAATCAACTGAGCCACCCAGGTGCCCCAATAACTCATTGTTTTTAATTTGCATTTCCCTAATGATGACTGAAGTTGAGCATTTTTTCATGTCCTTATTTACCATTTGTATATCTTCTTTGGTGAACTGAATCTCCAAACCTTTTGTCCATTTGTTTCTTACTTATTACATAGTTGTAAGAGTTCTTTATATATTCTGGCTACCAGTCCTTTTTAATATATCTGTTTTTCAAACATTTTCTCCCAGTCTGTGGCTTATCTTGTCATTTTCTTGATAATGTCTTTTGAACAGCAAAAATTTATAATTTGGAAGAAGTTGGTTTATTAATTTTTATTTTTCAAGGTTTGTGCTTTTTGTATTCTGAGAAATCTTTGTCTAACCCACTTTAATTTTTTTGTGTGTATTTTCTACTAGCAGTTTTATAGTTTAGCTCTTACATTTAGGTCTATTACCTACTTAAAATAAATTTTATGTATGGCATAAGGTAAAGGTCAAAGTTCATTTATTTCCTTATGGATATCCAGCTGTTTTTTTTTTTTTTTTTGAAAAGACTCTCCTTTTTCCATTAAATTACATTGGCACCTTTTTTGAAAATTGATCAACCATATATGTGTGGATCTATTTTTGGATTCCCTATTTTGTCTGTATCTCTCCATTAATTTAAGTCTTTAATTTCTCTCAATACAGTTTTATGTTTTAGTGTACAGGTGTTATACATATTTTGTTAAATTTATCCCAAAGTATTTCATGTTTTTAGATGCCATTTTAATGTCATATGTTTAAGATTCCATTTCTAGTGCTTTGTGACTAATATACAGCTGATTTTTGCTTAATCAATTTGCATGTTTCAACCTTACTAAATTCACTTATTCGTTCTTATAACTTTTTTGTAGACTTTTAAAATTTTTTCCATGTAGACAATCATGTTGTCTGTAAATATAGTTTTACTTCCTTTGTCCAATCTCTATGGCTCCCATGCCCCTAGAATCTCCAGTACAATGTTGAATACAAGTAGTAAAAGAGGACATGACCCTTGGGGAAATCATTCAGTCTTTTATCATCAAGTATGATGTTAACTGTAGGTTTTCCATACCTGTTGTGTGTGTTTTTTTAAATCAGGATAAAGAAATTCCCAACTATTTCTCATTTACTGAGTTCTTTTGTCATGAATAAGTGTCAAATTTTGTCAAATGCTTTATTTGCATCTATTGAGATGACCATTTTACTTTCTCAGTATGTTAATATGATGAATTACAATGATTTTTTTTATTAAACCAAATTTAAGCATTCTTGAGGTAAACATGATTTGATCATGATGTATTACTTTTTAATATATTGATGGATTTAATTTGCTCAAATTCTGCTAAATATTGGGGGGGGCTATGTCATGAGGAAAATTGGTCTCTGTGTTCTTGTAATGTCCTTGGTTTTGGTATCAGGGTAAAGTTAATTTCATAAAATGATTTGGGAAGTATTCCCAATTGAATTAGTAATAGTTTTCTCTTAACATTAGGTTCACCAGTGAAGCCAATGATGCCTGGAGTTTTCTTTGTGAGAAGGATTTTAAGTATAAATTTGATTTCTTTAATAAGATATAGAATTACTCACATTTCTTGAATGAGTTTCAGTAGTTTGTGTCTTTCAGAGATTTTGTCCTATTATCTAAATTGTTGAGTTTAGGGGTGCCTCGGTGACTCAGTTGGTTAAGCATCCAACTCTTGTTTTTGGCTCAGGTCATGATCTCACGGTTCATGAGATTGAGCCCTGTGTTGGGCTCTGCACTGTCAGTGAAAATTCTCCCTCTCTAAATAAATAAATAAATGACCATTTAAAAAATAAATAAATTGGTCAATTTTTATCATAAAATCGTTTATAATATTCATCTATGGTACTTTTTTAATTTATGAGGAATAAATGACATTGAGGAAAATTTGCCCAATTAGGCGTACTCTTCTATGAATTTTGAGAAACTCATGCCTGTCACGTAACCACCACTATAATCAAGACATAGAACATTTCTAATACCCCAAAAAGGTTTCTCATGTTCCTTTGGAGTCCGAGTCCCTGGCAACAGATGACATGATTTCTATCCCTGTAAGTTTGCTTTTCTACAGTATCATCTAAATGGAGTCATACACTACATAGCCTTTTGAATATGCCTTCTTTCAACTTAGCTTAGTGCTATGTATCAGTAGCCCATCCTTTTTCATTGGTAAGTAGTACTCCATTGTTTGGATGCACCACAATTTTGTTTTGTATTCACCAAAGAAGATTTGGGTTGTTTGGCAATGTGAATAAAGGTACTATAAACATTTTTGCTTTTTTTGTGAATACATGTGTTTTCATCTATCTTGGGTAAATATGCAGTTCTGCTTCATGTTTCTGAAGCTCTCTTATTAGGTGCATATGCATCTAGGATTGTTATGTCTTCCTGATGAATTTATTCCTCTCTCATTAATAAATTTCCCTCTTTGTCTCTGTTGTTATATATTCTGCTGTGGACCAACATACTGCACTCATGGAATAGTCTATTAAAAAAGCCCTGGAGATTTTTTTTCTCTTTCACCCTGAAGAATGTATTGAGATCAGGGTTGCCCTAGTTATCTCAGACTAGGGTTATAAAGCAATGCTGATCACCTTCAGATCAGAGCCTGGCCAAGGAGAAATCCAATTGGCAAAAAAGCACTAGATTGCCTGAAAATATTTTCAAATATCACAGTTTTGAATCTACTCAAACCAACAGGAAATTAAAATTCATTGAAAACTCCTATATTAAGACTCCCAAGCCAGAATGAGTCAAATGTGAGATGATGAAATGTCAAGACTGATTTTTGAGGTTTTGGTTCATGAACTTTTTGGTTACTCCCTTTTTCTCTCCTCTGTCTTCCTGAGTTTCTTTGAAACGTTTTGCAGATTCATGTAAATCATTCCTGTGCCCAGGATTTTCATAAACATTAGGACAGAAAACTACCCTAATATCCTTCTGTCATTCTTCCTTCCTTCCTTTTTCTCTTCTCTTATGCCACATTTTTCTTTCTTCCCTGTCGTTAAACATTTATTTATCAAGTGCCCACTATGCATAAAATACAGTTGTCCTCAAAATTTTTCATCATGACCCATAGTAGAAAACACATTTTTACATCAAAACCCAGTACCCTCCCCCCTTTCTCCTTCCCCTATCTCTTTCTCCCTCCTCCCCCCGACTCCCTGCCCCCTTCTCCAATCTCTCTTCCTATCTCTCTCTCATCTGGTTTGAGTGCAATACTGTATTTGTTAACAGAACAGTGTACAACAATACCAGGACCTAGGCCCCAGCAACTCTAATCTAATTGGTTAGAGCAGAACTCATAGACCAGTTTTAAAAGCAGCCCGGGTGACTTTAATATGGAGTCAGGGCTGAGAGGTATTCAACTTAATAATGTTGAAGGCCCTTGCATCTCCTTTCCTGGGAAACTGAGATTAAATCATTGAAGGAATTGCACTGGGTGTTGTATGGAAGCGATGAACCACGGGAATCTACCCCCAAAACCAAGAGCACATTGTATACACTGTATGTTAGCCGATGTGACAATAAACTACATTTATAAAAAGAAGAAAAAGAGAAAAAGAAAACAAAATTATGGAAGGAATTGGCCACAAGTAACCCAGTGAGGCAAGATGGGAGCCCTGAGATCTTGCTTGTATGTATACCCCACCCCTGCATGCTTAAAGCGGCTGAATATATAGGTAGTTCATTGTCCTCTACCTAGCATGGCCTGAAATCCCTGTCTTCTCTTTCACTATAGTCTTTAGGTACTGCCCCTACCATTAATATCTCTGCTGTTACCAGTTCTTAATAACCTATATGCTGTCAAGAACCTAAAGGGTACTCACTAATAGCTGGAAACCATCTTAATAAAGACCAAGCCTTGTTCAACTAGTCAACATTGATCATTTCCTTGAGTTAAACTAGCTCAGACAAAACCCAGAGCAAGGCTTGTTCTTTTTGTAGTTAACTAGAATCCATGAGGAAGCGCAGGTGGTACGACTTTCAGGCCTCGTCCCGCAGGCAGAACCAGGCTGGGAGCAGAGAGAGGACAGCACACTTATCCCCCTCTACTGATGACCAATTACAGGGCCAGCCTGCTGACAGCTGACATGTCTGTTTCAGACACCGTGGCTCAAGCTGGGGTTTGGATTCCTTCGAACAACCTACACGTAAGGAAAGGAAACACCAACGTGATTTTCTTTGACACTTTCCCCCAAGTTCCTTTTCCACTATTATTGTTAGAAATTCCAGAAAGAAAACCACTGAATTAAGCATTACAGACATTCCTCCCTGGAAGAGAATTGGGTGTGTAGGTTTTGAGCTTATGATGAAAGTTCTTCTGTACCGAGATACTTGGTAACCCAGGAAAAGCCACAGGGACTCCATGCCTAGCTTCTCTAAGGATAAAATGGGGTCAACACGTTGACTTCAAAGGCCAAGCTAATAACCCTAGCCTTGCTTGAATTTTCCTGATTGGATGTTGGGATGTTCAGGAAAGATGTGGACTCTCCTCAGCAGAAGCTAAAGTGAGCTCGAATGGCAGTCAGGGTCCCTGCAGGAAGCATATCACACACTCAGAATAGATGACTGGAAAGAGTTTATAAATGGATAATTTGCAGGGGTGCGTGTCAAACCTACAAGGGATGATGGAGCACCCCAGGGCTCCCGGTAGCCCTGTGCCTTCCCATCCTCAGGACTGAAAGGACAAAGAGATAAAAAGCAGTTCCTGGAATCTGGTGAGACCTGCCATTGTAGGAGCTGTGGTCATCAGTAGAGGCTTACAGCCCCGCAGGGAGGGATGGGGAAGCAAATACCCCAGCCTCCCCCTCCCCCACCCTGTGATCTCCTGCTGTGCCTCCCTTTGGCTGAACCCAGCAGGAAATGAGGGCAAAGGAGCCCAGCTGGTGCAATCCTTACAGGCCAGCCTCCTAGGGCACAGAGCAGGGCGGCAGGGTAATGGGGGGGTGGGGGGGAGAGTGGATCCAAGGGGCAAACAGAATATCCAGCAGAGGTGGAGAAAAGCCCATGTCCGCCCAGAGAAAGAACAAGTCCCCAAATACACATCCACAGTGTATACCCCTACTTCAACATTATATCTTAATGCCTGACTGTTAAATAAACTCTGTGCACACAAACACACAATCAACTATAAAGACCTATACATATTCCTATTATTCTTAATACTGTTTTTCAAAGGGGAATGAGAAAACTCTAGTGATTGGATGTCGGGAGCTGAGCAAATAAAATAATTTAGCAACTGTAAGATACAGAGGCTGTTATCAGGCTGCCTCCACCCCTTTGCCCTGCTCCATCTGGCCCCACCTGCAACACCAAGTGGCCCCACTAGAAATTCCAACAGCATAAGCTACAGTCCCTTTGCCTTCTCACTGTTGATTTTCCTCTCTCTTCAGCTCCTGCAGGGCGGAATGTCAGCTGAGTGGCAGGGAGCCTGCTCACCAAGGGGCTGGATGATTGCTTTGGAAACCCATCCCTCTACTGGAATTTAATAAAAACCACCCACCAGACCCAGGGTGGGGGCATTGGCTCTTTAAATGATGTGTTCCTTTGAGGGGGGAAAAATCTATCTGTGCCAGTAAAAAAGAGAAAGAATCTAGCTATTCAAAGATGGAAGAAAAAATGTTTTTAATTTGTAACTTTGCTAATTTCATTCCCCTGCCCAAAGCTCTTTGATGGCTATCATTGCTGAGAAAATAACTTTCAAATGCTTTTGCCTGAGCTTTGCCCTCAGCTTTTTCTAACAAAATTCTCATGACTCTCCGTCAATTGTCCTTCTTCCATTAAAATGATTGACTCAGAGAACATTTTCTGGGTAATTCCAGGTGAGCTCCCACACACAGGTTTCTCACACTTTAGACCAATGGTTTTCAACCCAGGGCAGTTTGCTACCTAGGGGACATTTGGCAATATCTAGAGACATTCTTGATTGTCATAACCAGAAAGGGGACCTGCTCCTGGTATCGAGTGGCTAGATTCTAGAGATATTGCTAAACATCCCATAATGCACAGACAGCCTCCCACAGCAAAGAGTTATCCAGCCTCAAATGACAACAGTGCCGAGGTGGAGGAAAGTTGGTTGACACTATGCCAGGGTGTCCTCCTCCTCTCCACATCAGAATCCTGTCCATTCATTCATCACCTAGACCTGCATTATCCAACAAAGTTAGCCACTTATTGTAGGTGGCTAGTGAAGCCTGGAAATGTGGCTAGCACAAATTGAGATGTGCTGTGTCAAATAGTCATCAGATTTCAGAGACTTACCATGAAAATTAGAATGTTAAATGTTTCATTCATAATTTTTATATTGGTTACATGTTGAAGCAATATTTTTGGATATACTGGATTAAGTAAAATACATTATTAAAATTAATCTTATTTATTTTTACTTTATTAATGTGGCTACTAGAAAATGTTAAATTACATATGTAACTGAATTATATTTCTATTAGTAGTGGTCTAGACCAGGTGTTAACAAAGCTTTTCTGTAAAGGACCAGTTAGTATTTTAATATTTATGGCCCACACGTGGTCTGTCACCTATTTTCTCCTTCTCCTCCTACAGTCTCTTCATCCTCCTTCAACCTTTTAAAAATATAAAAACCATCCTTAGCTCCAGGGCTATAGAGACACAGGCCTTGGCCCCAGATGGAGCCTATGGGCCATCGCTGGCTGACCCATGGAGATCAAGGAGCTACAGAAGGAATCTCTCCTGCCTGCTCTTTCACCAAGAACTTGGACTCCTCCACATCTTTCCTTCTATAAATACTGATGTCTGCATCTCAGCCCTTCCTAGATCCATTAGCTCCTAGAAAGTTGATACCATCTTTCCCAACATGGATCCTCCAGAGAGATGAGCAAGATGGCTCACACCACGAATGGCCCAATGGGGAAGGCAGGAGCACACAGGGGTGAGGCACCCAGGCTATGGCTAGTTCCAAGGACCTCCATGACCTTTCATTTTCCTTAGCTCTAAGTGGAGCCAATGGTACAACCTAACTCAGAGAGTAAGTGTGAGGGTTGATGGAATAACAGACAAATAGAGCACTCAGCACTTGGCCACGAACATAGCTGTGCTTCTCATTACCATTATTATTTTTATGAGTAACCATTAGAATTATTAAAAATCAAGTATGCATTGAGTTATAGAGAGAAATATGAAAACGATTCTTGTTTGTCTTCTTGTTGTTATGATTATGTTTTAAAAACCCAAGTATTTATGAATTGAATTACAAAGTCTATAGAATTATAGCCTGCAGCTTCCAAAAATCTGATTGTTTTTCCAGGGAGTTACACACACGCATGAATGTGTATATGTTGGCAGCTCAGAATTAACGGAGTATTTTTTCAAGTTCTAAATTCCTCTCAAATGGGAACGAAGTGTTCTCCTGACCCTTCCTACACTTCATATTACTGTCGACATCTGCAACTAATTGGTGATCTATACGTCAAAACTGTGACCAATGCAAAAAACCTTTAGCAAAGCCTGCCCGGGTTTGGCTGACCCTTCTTAATGTATTTCAGATTAAGACTAAAACAAGCCACCTTTTAACTGTTCAACTGAGTACCAAACAGTAGCAGTGAATATTTATCAAACATCAAATAACAACATGATCAG